>NC_137635.1:19966876-20346876 GCF_963383615.2 Lipophrys pholis | reverse complement strand
ATGTTAAGGAGGAGACCCATGAGAGGAGACAAAGGCACACACACACACACACACACACACACACGCATTCACACACACACACACACACACACACACACACACACACACACACACACACACACACACACACACACACACACACACACACACACACGCATTCACACACACACACACACACACACACACACACACACACACACACACACACACACACACGCATTCACACACACACACACACACACACACACACACACACACACACACACACACACACACACACACACACACACACACACAAACTCCAAGTGATGAGGGTTTGATCATCAGAACACTGGTACACTTGCAGCTGATCCCTGAAGCTGCAACCATCAGATCAGTTACCCCTCCATGTCTCTCTGTCTCTGTCTCTGTCTCTGTCTCTCTCTCTCTCTCTCTCTCTCTCTCTCTCTCTCTCTCTCTCTCTCTCTACCTCCCCACAGACTGCTTTATTCATTAGAGTGGTAGTTTAATGATAGTCTCCAAGGTCTAATGTCAATCACCTCGCATCTTTACATTCATGTTCCCACTCCCCCTGCAGCCTTCATTTCCAATTTCTCCCTTCATCTCTCTTTCTCTAAGCCCCATGCATGTTTTTCTTGGTAATTTCATTCCCGCATTTCTCCCCTCGTTCTCTCTCTTTCTCCTTGCCCTCCTGGTATCCTCATCTTATTTGTTCACTTTCTTTATTGTTTTTTTTTTTTTCATCTGTAACTTAATAAACATGCAGCCTCCACAAGATCAGGATCAGTTTTTTTCAATGGAAAGCACAAACATCAGAGAGATCTGATTACATTTTCCCCCATAAAAAGTAACAATTCAATCTCATCATACTTTTTGCCAGCCACACAATGGTGTAGTGGCTCTTGCTCTGGCCTCACTGGATTGAGTCTGGTTTGGAAGGATTGTCTGTATGGAGTTTGCATGTTGTCCCTGTGAGTGCACTGGCTTTGGTTGAGTTCTTTGGTTTCTTACCACAGTCCAAATAATAAACGCACCCATTGGTGTGATTGGGTTTGACTCACTATGTGATGGACTGGTAAACTAATGATTACCCTTCCTTTGCACCAAGTAACCGAGAATTGGTTCCTCTTTGACACTAAGGTGGACAAAGCAGCAAAGAAGACGGATAGGTGTACTTTGTACTTTAAATTTTAAAAAAAAAATGTAGTTGGTAGTTTTTTTTCAATTGAGAGTTTTATAAGCTATTCAAACATCTTTACAATTTGTTGCAATGCCTCACACACAAATGGATTGAATACTTTCAATAGATATTGTACTAATAAAATGTACACTTGCATGATTTTTACCTGCATTTCAGGTTTAAAATGTCTTTATTTATTTAATTAAGTTGATTGGCTGATTATTTCCATCTAGATGATTCATCATTTACTTTTAAGATGCCAAATAAACACCAAACTTTGGTCATACACAACTCAATAGTTGAAAACAAGATTACTTGTCAAGGCCTAAAACCACAAGATTTTTTGTGAAAGATAAAAAAAAAAAAATCTGCAGATCTTCATATTATGTGAAAAGAAAGTATGAAAAATCTAATAAATACAAAGTGAGTTTCATTTCATCTTGAGATGACTCACTTTAGTTGAAACTAACTCAATACCTGAGGATATACGACAGGATGACTTAAAGCTTTTAACTCACTAACATCTGGAGAAATGCCCCTTTCCTCTCTTTTAATCATTAAACCCAGTCTATTCGGATAGTGTCAAAGAGAAAAAGAAAACCATCTGCAGTAACACTTTATATCTCAGCAAAGCCATTTTCACAGCTAAACAAATTCACGGATTCCACACATGCTGTAGTAGTGATTAAAATTACCTGAAGGAGAATGAATATTTGAGAAATTGCCATTAGTTTCCTCTCATTTAAGTGTTTTTTCCCCCCTTTTTTTACTTTATTTCTTCACTCCTGGGCTCCGTTGCTTTGATCGACAGTGCTTTCCACAGGATGAAGTGTGACATGTGGTGTGTATGTCAGTCTGTCTCACTGTTTACTCTGAGCTAATACTGACTCACTCCATTAATCTGAGCTACAACAGATCCACTCCAACCTGCCCACTTGAGAGCGCCCGCGTGTTTTAGGTGTGTCCACGCAGCGAACACATGCTTGGACAACACATGGTTCTCTTTGTGTTTGCGTCACCCGGTATCCATTTTCCTGTCTGATTTGTGTGCCTGCATGCCGTGCGTGTGTGTGTGTGTGTGTGTGTGTGTGTGTGTGTGTGTGTGTGTGTGTGTGTGTGTGTGTGTGTGTGTGTGTGTGTGTGTGTGTGTGTGTGTGTGTGTGTGTGTGTGTGTGTGTGTGTGTGTGTGGGGGGGGGGCTTTTGTGTGTGTGATGTAATAGAACAAGGAGTGAGTGTTTGCGGGCCAGAGCTTCCAGATCGATGTAGAGATGCTTTATGTGCTCCTGTCTGGTCTAATGACGTGTCTGTAAATTAGCAACAGAATGGTGGAGCACCACACTGAAACCTAATGGCACCTCTGTAAATTACCGTTAGAATTCTGCTGGACGGCTGCGTGTGTTCACATTGTGAGCAACCCCCCCCCCCCCCCCCCCCCCCCTTCTCTTTTTCCTCGCTCCGCCACCTCATCTGCATTTGTTTGTGTGCGTGTCATGAGTATGTGTGATTGTATTAACATTTGTGGCTGTTCTTTCCGTGTATGTGTGGTGTTTTCTGTGTGCGTCTCCCTCCTCCTTGCTTTCGCTCCTCTCAGTAAAGACTAGCCCGAGGCCCTGAGTTGGTAATAGCTTTTCTGACAGCAATACACCAATATTTACAGAGACCAGCACCCACCCACACCCCAACACATTTCATGCACACACACAAAAAAAGCATATAGTTGTCCATGTACGCATACAATTTTAAATGCCTGAAGTTACACGCACATTTTTTTTTCTTTTTTTTGAGGCATGCATACGCACATAAACACACACACACACCCTTGCTTAATTAACATGCTGGGAGGGAAGGATTCACACACCAGGGGGAACTCACACACATGCTGGCAAACAACGTGTTGTTTCTCACTCATATATTGGCATTCACACTTAGTATTTTTTTTTCCATGCGGCAGAGGCAAAGAAAGACAATTTGCCACAATCGGTCTTTGAATTGTGATAAATTCTCACTTTTTGCTTGTCATTATTCTCTCCATGTTATAGCAACTGAAGTGCGGCTGATTCCATTTCAACACTCCTTACTCTGCCTTCCACCACCTTAATAACCTATTACACTTCAGTCTATTCATTATGTGGCAATCTTTCCTCCACCCTCTCCTCTCCAGCGGTTTCACACAAAGTGTCGTTCTTGCTCCGGCTTCACCTAGTGTGCGTTTAATTCCCCCCTCGGTTCCCCCTCGTTATTGTGCACGACAAGATGGTGGTTATGCCAACGGCTCTGCGGAGCAGCGAAAAAGAGGCCAACGAGATGTGCAGCGAGAGAACGGTGGCGTGTGGCCAGAAGGGAGGTGTGAGAGATATAGGCATGGTGGTGTGGAGAACACTAGAGCGGATGCAGAGGAAGGGTGATGTTTCGGAGAGGTGGTGTGGGGGGGGGGTGGGGGGGGGGGGGGGGGGGGGGGTGTAAAGGAGATAGATAATGTCGCCTCTGCTTTCCTATGCCAGTGTGGTCGTATGATCGTTTTTGCATGCAGATGTGTGTGTAGGTGTGCATATTTGGTCCTTTGCTGGTGCGCGTTTATGGATGTGCACTGGTGTGTGAGTAGGTGTGAGAGTGCAGATAAGTGAGTGTGAGCTTAGGATGATGGATTGCAAAACCTTGGTCTAGTGTCCTTGGGGGTCACTAAGGTGTGCAGGTAAGTTGCTATTGGCTGTCTGCCTGTACTTGGAATTCTAATTGGCCACTCCTGCCCGCTTTGGCTGCCGCGATGCTTGCAGGCTGCTGTTCTCCATCTTCATCGTCAGTTTTTCCCATCCTCCTCCTCCTCCTCCAAACCTTTCTAACCTCTGCTGCCACCGCATATACATACACAGACACACACGTTCTGGCATTTAACGCACATCATGAAATGAACCATGTTGTCAAACAAGACCACATCACTTCAGACTGCCAGCACAGCTGTTGTCTCCAAAGAGAGGATGGCAGGTTTCATAACGTATTTGAAACGCTCCAGACTCACGACTGTCTCTCTCACATCCACACTGTTTAATCTCTAACCCACATGACTGATCAAAGCTTGTTTACACACCACTCCATGGTACGATTAGAGGTATGGAAGGAAGTGTTTCTTCCAAGTACTGGCATCAGTGAGGCTTTGCTTGACAATAACAACATTTTTCAGCATTTTAAACAATATGTTTTGTACTGCACATCCGAATCAAATTTAACCAGACCCAGCTGAGCTTTTGTCTTACTCGGCCGGCTCTGATGAACACCCACCATTTTATCATCTTTGAGCATTTTGTGAATAGCAGTGTGGGAAGAGCAAACATTGCTTGGATATTGTGCTCATCACTGTGATAAGGTTTAACAGCGGTTTAACGGTTCCACACTTCTTTGTTCTCTCTCTCTATTTCCTCCTCTTCTTCCTCTTAAACCTCTCCCTTTACCCTCTCAGCTCGCGAGGAGTATGTCGCCACCTTCAAGGGCTCCGAGTACTTCTGCTACGACTTGTCGCCAAACCCCATCCAGTCGAGCAGTGACTGAAATCACGCTTTCCTTCAAGACGCTGCAGCGCAACGGCCTGATGCTGCACACCGGCAAGTCAGCCGACTACGTCAACCTGGCACTCAAGAACGGTGCGGTGTCCCTCGTCATTAACCTCGGCTCCGGGGCCTTCGAGGCCTTGGTGGAGCCAGTCAACGGCAAGTTCAACGACAACGCCTGGCATGACGTCAAGGTCACCCGCAACCTGAGACAGGTAACCAGATAACAGGGATGAAGGCGCGAGCTTCGGAGCAGAGGGGAGAATTACAGTTTATGATACTGATAAACTGATAATAGGAAGGGGCAAAAACACATATGCCCGCAACTAATAGAAAGTTTAGACATGAAATTGATGTACCCGCACTTTGTATGTGCTGTCAAGTAATTTAGGAAAAAATGTGTTTTAGCTTCTCATATGTAAAGACAACAGCTTGTATCTATTCTATGTCATTTTGCACAGGTCTAACAAGAAGTGAACCTCTAGAGTTTGAAAACGAACCAGACATTTTTTAATGTAGGCATATTTTCAAGCCTCCTTATTTTTTTCCAGTCACTGAGTCTGTCTCTTTTTGTATTTCACGCCACTGTTTCTCCAGCGGAGAGCCAGGGCAAGAGAAACAACGGAAACTTAGCAAAAGCGGAAGTGACGACTCTAAATGATTCATTTGTTTATTTGATAAATAATTGACGGATTAGTCATCTGAACTTGTTTGTGAGTTGCAGGATTCATTTTGCTTCTTTGTCGAATAGTGTCAGTGTGCATTTGAACCACAGTAACTGCTGCAGATGATCCTGGGCCAGCTGAAATGACTTAAGTCCGCAGCGAGACAGTAATCAATGTAGAAGCTTCGGTCAGTGGTTTGTTGGTCCAACTGCAGCAATGCTGTGGTAGTGAGAAAATACCTGAGGTTTTGGTCTTAGTTTACAGTGGGTTAACCACCAGACCAGCACTGCCCACAGCTCTAGGTGAGTGCTTTTTCAATTGTGTGTGTGTGTGGGTGTGTGACTGTGTGTGTGTGGGTGAGGGTGTGTTCCTGAAGAGCGTGAATGAGAGAGAGCTTGAACTAGAGAAAGACTGAAGGTCACGAGCACTCAAAGTGCTTGTTACCTACCTGTGCCCTGCCTCTACCGTTTGCCTGTCTGTACTAACTTGACTACTAACTTTACTAACCTGCAAGTGAAACTAACCACCATCCATGGAATGATTCATTCTACTAACCTAACTGTGCCCTTCTCCTAGCGAGACCACTCCAACAAACCTACTAACCTCACCAGAGGCCTTCTAGCTTCCTTTTTTTGTTCCCGAAGTTGTTCTGTTCACAGTTTTTTGCTTTCCTTTCTCCCCCTCTCCTACAAAGCACTCAGGCATTGGACACGCTATGGTAAACAAACTCCATTGTTCGGTAGATATCATTCTAATTGTTTCTTAGTTTGGGTTTGCCCCGTGTCTATTTCCTTTGAGCCATAGACATCAAAACTAAACCAATAAAAGGATAAATGCGGTTGGTAATCTTTTACGCTTAAAAAGCCCCCCGTCCCCCCTCCGTCTTTGCCAACCACTTTTTTCTTTAAACCCTTCTCCTCTTCCCCTATCTCTACCGTTTTTTTACACACCATCAATCTGTGACTGACATTTAGGCGTGCACTGATTGGCTCATCCCACACCTGCACGCAAATGGCGAGCCCCTTTCCCCCTTCCTGCATGGCGTGACTCAGAAACCCTTCCCCTCTCTGATTGGTCCTTATCGTGGATAGAGAGGTCCCCCCCCCCCCCCCCCCCCCTTTTGAAATTCTTTTTCTTTTCTTAAAGTTTTCGTCCTGCACTCTGCCACTGTTGCATGCTCTCCATGGCGCCTCTGATTCATCGTGTCCTTTTCTTTATCAACTGTGTCCTCTTTGCCAGTGGTTGCATGCAGAGCGAGGACCAGGCTGCATGCTTATATATTAACGTGAGTGAATGTGTGTGTGTGGAATGAGCCGTAACCCATCTTAACACCTGTGCGTGTGCGCGTGTGTGTACATTGATTATCTGTGCGTTCATCTGTGCATCATCTCATCGAGATCCGCTGATCTAACAAACCCCCCCCACACCACTAACTTACTAACACCATCATCACAACTCACCCTAACAACACAATAACATAACATCATCACAACTACTAACAGCATTAAAATCATTAACCCTAACCTCAGTAACCCAACACAGCTTGGCCTGACACATGTAACATTACTGTGGCTGCTGGCAGTGCAACAACTAACAACTACTAACAAGTGAATAGTACTAACACCTATTGTGTAGCACGAAGATGCCTGTGGACAATTACTAACACCTGTCTGGCTGGGAAAGTTTGCCTGGCGATGATACGCACCATCTGTGCGAAAGACTTTACAATAGAGGGAGGGTAAAGAGTAAGGAGCGTGGTCATTAATGTAGTGTAGAATATCAGAGTGTGACTTGCATGTGACAGAGCTGGATATCAGTGACAACTAAAAGCTTCAATTGCAGGCTATTACGCAGCATAATAGGCTGATGGAATTAGAATGGCATGAGCACTAGTATCACTTAAGGCCACGCATTTAGGAAAGTTGTTGTTAGTGTATGAGAAGAAATCAGATTGCATCTTTAAAACTTAACACAGAAGCAGCCGAGGAACAGAGATGTGAAGTGGAAAACCTTTAACGTTAAGGGTTCAATTAGTGTTCTTGCACTACATGAAGATAGTTATGTCTCTCTCTAGTGCTGCGCTGCACTAAGCAGAAAGGTTTGAGGTGTCCTGCAAGTTGTTGGTCGGTTGCAGAAAATTTCTCAATCTCATGAAGATGGAAAAATGATGTAGTTTTACTGTGCACAGGTGGTAGATGGGACTAGAGTGCATCAGTAACTGCAGGGAACGGAGTAAGTGGCATTTAACAGTGTATAAGGACACATTTGTAGTGTTAGTAAAACCTGCAAAGCAAAGAGGCAGCACTTGTTGGTTACACCACACAGTCACAGTCAGGACTGATCCAACTGCACCAAACCAAAGTCCCAACAGCTCAACTGGCCAATTCCCCAAACCAATCAGGCCGCCTCCCCACCAGAATGCATATACATTGGTTACCAGAGTAACGGGGGCTAATTTGGCTGGTCAGCGCCTAGCTAGCGCTTAGCGCTGCCTTTGGTGTGAGTATATAGCGTGTCCTTTCCCTGTGCTTTGTTGTGTAGGTGACCATCTCTGTGGACGGCATCCTGACCACCACTGGCTACACCCAGGAGGACTACACCATGCTGGGCTCTGATGACTTCTTCTACGTGGGAGGGAGTCCCAGCACAGCCGACCTGCCTGGTTCTCCAGTCAGCAATAACTTCATGGGCTGTCTCAAAGAGGTGGGGCGCATGCAGAGAAAGCACACTCTGTCTGGCAGCGCGGTTGAATAAAACGACTATTTGTATGAGACAGAACAAGCTTAACGCTGTGTTTAGTTGAATTTCAGTTTATGATTAATAATCGAGACTTATTCATACAAAATCAACAAAATGACTTTGCCTATTTCACACACTTGTCATGCGCAGCTTCTAGTACGCACTCAAGTTTAAAGAAACTCTTTTTCTCACACTTTCCTTCACTGTTCTCGCTTCCCATTCTGTCATGGATCACGCAAATACTTTCCACATATTATCGCAAAGCACACATGCAGAAACAGAGAAATGCTTCCATTTGGCAGACATATACTCAGCCCCCCCCCCCACACACACACACACACACACACCCCAGCATCAGAGAGAATCAGTGATGAGTGTCGTTGAGGGAGTAGATACAGCACTAAGCACTAACATGCTAATTAGATACGCCACAGAGATGCTCCATCCATCCACCCTGCTTGAAATGGGCCACAACACTACAGGAACAAAAACACACACATGACACACTCGTGAGAACACATTAATACACACAAGCTCATACAAAAAAATTCCATCTCACACTGTATGCATAGCTGTGTGCATATAGAACAATGTATTTAAAAAAGAAGAAAAAAAAAGTCAAACATAGATAAACCTACATATGGATTCATAGCACTTGACACAGCCAAACTCAAAAACACATCCATCCTCATCCCTATCGAAAACACACCCTGTCTGAGCCGTCCTTTCGTTCACACAGATTCACACAGAGGCATAAACAAACAAGCGAACAAGCCGACAGATGATGTGCCAAACAGAGAGCTATCTGTATCGGTAGTGAATGCACTCTGTGTTGCTTCATTAGGACTGATGGTGTTTAAATGAGGCTGCCGCTGTCAAAGTTAACCCTCCACTGGCACATTTACATATTTAATACGATGATATTATAATCTATGTGCGCAAATTAAGACGTATGCAGTGAATCACACGCATGAGCGATCACGACCCTGACAATTTTGTGCAATCGATGCAATGTAGGCAATACGTGCACCTGCACACTCACACTATTTTGCACACTTGCAGCGCTTCTCTTCAAGATTTGCCCTCTTTGCCCTGCACATGAACATAAAAGCGCACAACATACAAAACATTTTAAAAAATAGAGGTGAAAAGGCAATACAGAGAAGTTTTATTTTTATTTTTTATTTTTTTGCTCACAGGTCATAGAACGAGGTCTGGATTAATAAAGCGGAGCCTGTGTGTGCTTTGTCTCACTCAGCATCAAAATGCTCAGCACAAGCACACTCTTAACGCTCGCACTGCTCAGTCAGAGAGTGGACTGTGTCAGGGAAACGAAAGAGAGGGGCAGCAAAGCAGAGACGATGTGTCTAAGTGATCATGCAAGTGGCAGGACCAAATGCAAGTTTTAAAAGATGAGTCTGGAGAGGCTTTCATATGAAAATACGCCCCAAAATTATATTTTACAGATGATTTCTGAATTGATAGATTAATGAGTCCATGGTCATACTCCAGTGGTGGGCAATTAATACTTCCAATCGGGCGGTGTGAAGAAATAGAACCACTCTGATTGGATGAGCGAAAGCTTCTGCTCAGTTCTGTTTATAATAAAAACATCTCTTATGAAGAATAGAATAGAATTGACTAGAATAGAATAGAAATAAACATATGAAGTAGTATGTGACAGCGTTGTGATCAACCACTCTTTCTGTTCTGCGTCACTCATGTTGTATTTCTTGTACATGTTTTCTTTTACATATTTTGTTTGTTTTGGGTTTTTTTTTTGATGGGAGAACATTCAGGCAGGAAGTGTGTACAAGGAAAAACTGAAGCAATTACTGGCAGGCGTAACGGCCACCAATTTTCATTTGATGCATTTTTCTTTTTTTTTTTAATGTCTGGGTCCTGATTTATCTCTTATTACTTTTCTCTGCATGTTTGCTTTAAAGAAGCTAACAAAAAATCACCAGCACATCACAAATGTCCAGTTGTTTGCTGATTAGTTGATGAAAATTAAAGACGAAAGTAAATTTGAGTTTGATTTTTCCCTTAAAGGTGGTGTACAAGAACAATGACGTACGGTTAGAGCTTTCTAGACTGGCTAAGCAAGGAGACCCGAAAATGAAGGTTTGCATTTCCACCAGCAATTTAGCCCACAGTATTCCACTTTGAAAATTAAAACCTCTAAATAAGATTTTGTCTGCATCTGTCTCAGGTAAGTGGGGTGGTGTCCTTCAAGTGCGAGAGTGTGGCAACGCTGGATCCGGTGACCTTTGACACGCCTGAGTCTTTCGTGGCGCTGAGCAAGTGGACGGCAAAGAAGGCAGGATCCATATCGTTTGACTTCAGGACCACGGAGCCCAACGGCTTGATGCTGTTCAGCCATGGGAAACCCCGACAACAGCAACGCAAGGACCCACGCACGCCACCTACTGTGAAGGTGAAAATTATATTTATGATTAACATGGGACCTTTTTTTAATTGGCCCAGCAATCTCAAAGCACTTTATAACTGTCACATTCACACACAACCTCCATTGTGAACAACCTGGGGTTTACTGTCCTGCTAAATAACAACTTGTCATATGGACAAGGTGACATGGGGGATTGCACCTACATCCCTGTTATTGGAGGGTAGTGCATTATGATCTTCAAAAGAAATTAAATTTACAACGATTTCGAGCAGATCTGTGCCTTGAAAAAAGTGGTGGTTTGACTCAAATGTTAATGTTTGCATTTAGAGTGCCTACTGGCTGATATGTGGCGAGTATCATATACCATGTTCTTTGTGCTAAGCACAGAACATCAAACACAAGGAAAGAAAGCACACTAGGATATTAAGTGTTGAGCAAAAAACTCAGACCCAGTTGCTTAGCCATTACTGTCTGGCTGTCACATTGCTATATTTTCCATTTTCCTGCATCTAACACCTCCACTTTGAGGACAAAACATATATTTGCTGTCTTATTGATTTATTAAAAATTGTTTTTTAATTATTATTAATTAATTTCAGGCTTGTCACATTTCAAACATTTGTGCAATCATACATGTAGATAAAATTAGATAGATAAAATAGATAATCTATTTTTAAGTATATCCACACATACCTATAAACATACACACACACATACATACCTCATTTATTTAATGAACATACCTGAAAAGGGGCAGGAGATAAGACTTAATCTGTGGTCATAATGTTATGGCTCATCCCTGTAACTGTATGTTGTTCAAATGTATCCGTACCTCATGTTTAAAGACATAAAGCATGAAGAAGGAAGAAGAGAAGGAAAGCATGCTGATCGCCAGTGTTTTTTGGAAACCATCTATTTGTTGTCATAATATGTCGAAGTTTAGATGTTAATTAGAAAAAGGAAAATCTTTGCAAAGTATTCAGAAAATAATTCTACGATTTTAGATGACACCCAAAAAATAGGCTGTGATCATTTTTACTTGAATGCTACCGAATCCTTTGTTGACCTGTGAGAGCTCTGTTTATAGAACACTCACGAAAGTATGTGTAAATTAAACATTTCCACCCTAAGGTGTTGTTGAATAGAATTTCTGTATTTCGAAACAATCAAACATCTTGCAAAAATGATGGAAATCTGACCCCAGATCCAACAAATTCTGTAAAAGACTATTAATGCCCCTTTAAGATCCTCTATATGCTATTAATTACTACTGCAATACAATACAGTGTGTTAAACGACATTAAATGTGACTTTAGAAACATTTTCAGATGTATGTTTAAAAATAGATAATTACTATAAAAACAAACTTGTTTTCCTATAATCAAGTATTTACTATTAGTTTAGAAGAAAACATTAAGAGTCACAGAAATGATCAAATATGGTCTCTTGCATAATAAGGGGATATACCCAGATCACCACCCTTTTGGCAACCGAGAATTTGAAATTCCTGGTTTGCTTTTGGAATTTTTGGTCACACAGGTGGATTTTTTCGCCATTGAAATGCTGGACGGTCACCTGTACCTGCTGCTGGACATGGGCTCAGGAACCACCAAGACGAAGGCCATCGACAGAAAAGTCAACGACGGAGAGTGGTACCACGTGGACTTCCAGAGGGACGGACGCTCAGGTACGATCACAACGCCAAAGCTCGCCGGAACGGTTTATAAGAAGGAAGTGGAGGATAATGAGTCGGTGTACTTAAACAATTAGTAGTAAACAACAGTGTATCTGGGCCATTTGGCTGCCATCTGCCTTCTGTTTGTATTCAATTTAACTGTGTTTATTAAATTTGTTTTTAAGGGTTTTGTATGGACTATTTTAACACGATTGATACACAATAGCACTGTCAAGTTTATTGTTATGTGTTGATATAATTACTGTAATACTGAGGCTAAAATTAAAGCTTTCTTTTTTTTCTAATGGTTGTGTTTTTAATGCTGTTTATTGTTATGACAATAGTTTCCATGAAACCTGTGCTTCCTGTTGCAAATACTGGGAGTACATAGTACATGCACAATGGCTTTTCCTGTCTCTCAGGAAGTTTACATCTGCAGTACAGGTACAGCGCTGTTCTTTTTTTAATGTGGTAATCAGCCTGCTGTCAGTATATAGTTATTGTTTTCAAGACCTTGTTAATTACCAGCTGAGAAGCCCTCAGTAGAGGCTGCCAGTCTTCTCAATGGGGGGTCTTGTTTGTGTACTGTAACCTTACTAATGTCTAAAAATAAATCTATTAATGATTTATCAGTGACAAAATGTTGACGGCAGCACTTTTAAACCCGGCACGGACTTAAAGGCGCTACATGATGGCTAAGGAGTGCCTTGCCTCTGAATACAGCAGTGCAGTGTGGAGGTGGTGAGGAGGAGAACATAAAAATGATGACGACGATGATGATGATGTTGCTGATAGCGGTCATAATAGTGGTGGTGGTGAAGACAGTGATGATTATGATGAGGATGTTCACGCTGAAGGTCATGTTTCGTGAAACACCGGAGGGTGGAGTGTGGCTTGAACACGCCATCAGCGATGATGAACCCGGGGTCACAGGGTGTTTTCATGATTGCGCCTGATGATTGCGATGAGGACGTTCCAGCCGAGGGTTACTGAAGTTGTTTTGATGCCTGCTCAGGAACCATCTCGGTGAACAGTGTGAGAACAGCGTACACGGCCCCGGGGGACAGCGAGATACTGGACCTGGATGACACCTTGTACCTCGGGGGTCTACCGGAGGACCGCGCTGGACTCATCTTCCCCACAGAGGTTTGTGTGTTACTCCCTGCACCACACACACTGATTGATTTTATTGCTGCAACAAGCAGTTTATAAACTGACTAAAAGCTGCGAGTAAGAGTCACACAGAATAAAAATTCCAGCCAGTTCTTAACAAAAATGCAACAAATTGCTTGCGCAGCTTTCGCCTCCAGAATAATCAATACTGAAATAATTTCTTAGTTTCTGCCATTATTCAGTAACTCTGAAGGCCCCCAAAGATTAATAAATTAATCACTCGACAAAAAAAAATATTGGCACATACTTAAATTGATATTGCAAAAGATCCTAATATATGATGATTACATGCTTTTTGTTTTTTTCACCCTTTTTCATAATTTTTTATCATGATTGATTAACAAAAACTGTGATGACAGTGCGACTCAAGAATATACAGTATTATTGTGAATTGATTTCATGAGCCAACCTCATCGGGGATTTCAAGAAATGTAATTAGATAAAACATGATATATTTTTTCAAAATGAGAACTAGATTTTTCGACTCAACATTTTCATTAATAAAAGGATCCATGAGAAGCTTGCAAAAGCAGAATATCCTCCTTGTGTGGGTCAGATTTATGACTTGTGATTTCATCTGAAGTTACAGCAGATAGTAAGTCGCGCTGTAATCTGGACCATAGTGCTCAACAGCTTAACTACAAACAAGCAGACAGGTCATGTAGAGGCAACGTTTATGTAGTGCAGCTGGTTAATCCATGGTAAAATGAATACAGCCTGGCGTTATTGTGACACTGGGACAAATTTCAATGTTGCTGTCAGGAAGAGAGTAACTTCATAATGTGTTATTTTTCACACTGGTGAGAGAAAAGCCAAATCATATAGAAGGTGAATAATGACAGAAGTGCTGGAGGCTTCAACAATAAACATGCCTCATGACTTGAACAAACTAACAGACTTGCATTTATTAGATTTTTTTCAACGATTACCTGAATAACACCTGACGTTCGCCACTTCACCCGGGCTCCTCACAGGTGTGGACAGCGCTGCTGAACTACGGCTACGTGGGCTGCATCAGAGACCTGTTTGTGGACGGGCAGAGCAAAGACATCCGACGGCTGGCCGAGGCCCAGAGGGCGGTGGGTGTAAAGCCCTCGTGCTCTCGAGAGCCGCCCAAACAGTGCCTGTCCAACCCCTGCCAGCACAACGGTATCTGCAGGGAGGGCTGGAACCGCTACGTCTGCGACTGCTCCGGGACGGGCTACCTGGGACGCTCCTGTGAGAGAGGTGAGAACGGCGAGAACACCTTTTGGCAAACTGCTGGGAAATATGCAGAAATGTCTCATTTCCACAAGCTGGCTAATTAAAGCCACCAAATAGCAAGATTTTTATTTTTTTTTGGTGGGAAAATAACTAATATGTCATGATGCAGAAGGCAGTCATAATGACGGTTTTGTCATTTGCTTTTTTGGATTGAGAACATTGAGTGATGCCAAAGGAACGAGTGGCAGAAGACAGATGGCGTAGGGTGGAAATTTGAGAAATCTCAAAGTCATAAATAACTCCATCAACAGCTGAAAATATGTTACGATCATCAGTTATATTGGGCAGTAAAATTTATATTCATTATACCTTTGAGTTATGCTTTTCCTCCTTTAAAGTCCCCATCCTAACCGATTACATCAGGTTGATAGTACTTACTCGATTGCGCTAAATACGTACCCTCATAAAAATTTATGGTAGATAAAAATGTGACTAGAGTATTAAAATAAAACTGGTGAAAATGAGTTGAAGTAGGTTCACACCACCACCACCACCACCACCCCCCACCACACACACACACACACACACATACTCTTCTGAGCTGATAGCTGAAGATAAGAAGAGAACAGCAGAGAGATGTGAGACACTGCATGGAGAGATGGAGATGGAAATTAAGGACGGGAGAAAAAAGTCTGCTGCCTCAATGATCAAAATAATAGCAGTGCAGGTTTTTCTATCCTTGGCTGTATCTTTTTTTTTTTCTCAATTCAAAATTGCACATTTTCAGTGTCAAAGGGAGAGCAGTAAAATGGAGGCAGGGAAAGAGGATTGGGAAACGCAGGTGAGGTAGAAGAGGTGGGAGGAAGAGAGAAGTATTGGGCTGCCGTGGATGCAGTGACTGGGAATCGATGGGAGAGGAAATGTGCAGAAAGCAGGGAGCAGGAGCTGTGACGGAGGGTGGAATCACCAGGCCGAAACCGCCACATGACAGCAGGTGAGGAGATGAGGAGGGATGGAGGACGGGAACAGAAAATCTGACAGAAAAAAAAAAAAGAAAAAAAAGCTGTGGGGGGGACGAGAAAAGGTATGAATTCAGGTCGAGAGAGAAATGGAAAGCAGGAAGAGATTGGCAGAGGAACTGATACAGGCCCGCTGAAAGAGGCGAGATGGAGTCAGACAAGAAGAAGAGAAGAAATGTTGTTTGTGCCACAACTGCTGATGCGTCTCAAGTGATGATTGTGCTATCATCTAACAGGAGATATACACACACAGACACACACGCGCTTTTCTGAAAGGTGTTGATATGAAAATGTTTTATTTCAGAGGACAAACATCCGCAGTGTATGTTTATCATAGCAGTGCACCCTGTCTACTTTCCCCCCTTCCTTTCCTCAGTCTTCCTGTCCACGTCTTTCCTCATTGCTCTCTGTGTGCATTGAGGGGTCACTAACTGGTGGTTCAGTGGATTAAAGGAAGCACAGATGGAGAAGCAGATGGAGAGAGTGATTGGCCATGTTTATGCCTTCTACCTGCGGTTTCCTCCTCTCTTTTTCCCCTCCTTCATTCTCTCGTTCCTCCTTTGTTCCCTGTGTCTCTTCTTTAATGAACGAAGACGGTTGTCACGCTCGAGAGATGATTTTTTTATTTTTTTTCTTAGAACCACACTTTTAAGAGGAGATTATAATGAGGGGAATAATGCTTATCATTATATAGATTTAATTTAACAAAATTAAGTTTTAGTGCCAGGATTATTAGTTTTTAGTGAAAATGAAGAAAGGGCCAAATTCCTAGATGATAGATGAAAATATTAAAGCATGTAATCAAGCAATGTCAATCATTTAATATTATCTTATCAGAAAATTACCCAGAGCTATTACGATTTACATATTTGTATGAAAAAAAAGACATCTGCTCCATCTTTATGAATGTGAATACTTTATTGTGGTTTCTACAGGGTTTGGGGGAAAACCTGGCTAATTTTATTACATTTTTCACCCTGTTGAATACCAAACGACTCAGTTAATCGAGACAGTCAACAAGTTAATTGATAGTGACGATAATAGATCAATAGAATTCCTCATCATATAGACATTCATGGTCCTATGCAAAAGTTTTGGGCACCTCAACCCATCCAACTTTTTTATGAGGGCAATTCCAGCTGATGAAGCTGTTGTACACCATGGATAGGCCATCAGTCCAACACACAACCACATACTCACATAAATGGTTAAATTAGAGTCAATAATGAAACTCAAAAATAAACTGGAATGTGTCCAGACAACATGCATACTCACAACAGATAGGCCTCCGCTTCGGGCTTGAACCAGGGATATAGTCACTGTGAGGAGAGTGAGTCATTAATTGTAATTTTTGTAAAATAAATTTTTTTTTTTAAATGAATTAAAAAAAATTCAAGTCTAACAAGAAACAGCTGCAAATGTTTCAGATAAGACCATGTATATATATATATATATATATATATATATATATATATATATATATATATATATATAAAAAGAGAGAGAGAGAGATAGAGCAGCGAATTGAAACCACAAGCACACAGCCAATGCTATGAAGTGGTTGTGTTTATTCTCCACAGAACAGAAAGTGATCTTAACAATACCGAGCTTCACTAGGACACAAAAAGATTGGAGCTGGAGTTCCTCCACAGAAAATCTTGTTTCCAAGATCCGAGTTATTTTCAGAAACTGCAGGCAACGAATGCTGAGTAGAAGGTACAATTAGAACAGGAAGTGATGTTCAATAAGGCATCGTCCAGAAATACAACTCAGGGACTGAAAACAAAGTCCAGATGAAAGCAAAACTACAATTGAGAAGGAGCAGATGGGGAAAAAAAACAACACAGTGGGAAAAAAAGTGCTGCAAAAAGCCTGATGAGCAGCCACTCAATACAATTAGTGATGCTGAATCTAGAAGATGTTGAGGCCCTTTAGGACTCAAAAGGTGCACCAAAATAATAGTTTTTAGAATTCTAAGGAGGTAAAATGCTGGACCATTTCCACATCCTCCTCCTCCTTCCACATCAAGCTCTTTGCTTGTACATAAATACAACAAAAACAATGGTCCGGTGCTTGGTTTGCTTTGGTCAGTTATTTCCTGAAGTTTGCACATGTAAATGACATATGAGAAAACATTGTAATGTAATTCGTTGCACATGCAAAAAGAATAATAGCCATGTTTAAGAATGTTGAAATTGCACCGTATGATGTCAGGGTGTTAACAAAATATTGTTCTAAATGACCTTTAACATATTTAAATGCTTTTACAAGATTAACATTTTATTAGTGCATGGACACATTCTCAGCGACTTCCGTGCTACACTTCTCCCTTGTTACTAGAACGAAGGCTTGGTTCTCGGTTCACTACATTTACCGGTGGCATACACAAGTGATGTAGAGCTCATGGCCACATACACTTATTAGAGAAGAAGTAGCTGGCTTAGCAGACAGAGAGTGAACGGAAAAGCTCTGAGACAAAGGTGAGTGGAGTTTACAGGAATGTGAGAAGATGCCCGTTCACAAAATTAAAAAGGGAACACAAGGGAAATAACAGGACATGAGGCCTCCACCCAAGAAAGATAAGGAGCCAAGCTGTGGAAGGACGGACACAGGGAGGACCTAACTAAGCAAAACAATTCTCCCCCAAAAAAACAAAAAAAGAACTTAAGACAAGGATCTAAATGTTGATTTACAAAATTATTTTCTTATTTGTTCTGCAATTTAATTGAACTATTAAAATCTTAATTTTTGGGGAATCATTGTTCTTTTGCTCCTTTTTTCACACCTGCACTGTACTACAGATAAAAATCCTGCCTATATTAACATCCGTCCACGTCTGCTAGGTGTTGGAAAGCATTTAGAAATGTGTTTTAAGGCTTATAGTTTCTTGGTAATATTAATACGGATGAAAACATAGACTATATCTCTGCAACTTATCCAGTTTGTACAGTCCATCTGGAGCTACATGCTACAGGCATTAAGTGATGCAACAGTATGTGACATATCCAGTGTGGAGTCTATTTTTTATTTTTTTCATTTCCTGACATAAATGGGCTTCCATGCTCTCCTCCTTGTTCTCCGTTTGCCTGGTCAGTGAGTCAGGTGCTTTGGTGAGGAGAATTTAGTCAGCTGTATCAGAAATGTGTGCACGTGTGTGTCCGTGCACGCTCTGACGGCTGCATGCATGGCTGCTAGTTACGTTATCTGTGATAGAACAGGCCAACTACCTTCTTTTTTTCCTTTTTCCTCAAGTTAATGAGGGTTCATTTGCATTTAAGCCAAGAGCCCCCTCCCCCTCCCTCTCTTGCTCTGTCCCTATTTTTCCCCCCTGCTCTCACTTTACTAAACCCTCCTCTGTTCACACTTAAATTCACTCACTTATTCTGACATGCACGCACACATACAAACACACACACACACACACACACACACACACACACACACACGCACACACACACACACACACACACACACACACACACAATCTCTCTCTTTCCCTCCTCCTCAGCTCATCAGTATTCACGACGCCTCTCTTCTCTTCCTGTTCTCTTGTTTTTTGCCTTGGCTCCGACCGTCTCCCACAGAAACAGGGAGAGCAAAATGGAGAGAGGGCGAAGAAAGAGGAGAGTGGAGAGATATAGGAAGAAGGGAAGAAGGAACAGAGAGAGAGAGATGAAAACACAGAGGTGTAGCGAGTGTGTTTAGCTGTGTATGTAATTGGCCAATAAAAAACAGGGTCCTCAGAGGTAAACAGTTTAGCAGTCGGGGATTGGCCCCAGCAGGTAGCAGCGAGGGAAGATTATGAATATGTAAATGAGTATGCAAAAGACATTAAAGCGGGATCACCTGAGCTTGTTACATTATGACTCCAGGGTCTGGGATGTCAATGACGGTGGCTAACACACTCACCACCATGCATTCTGATTTAACCGGATAATAGGGCCAGCCAACCAGCTGCAGCTATTTTTACATCCTCCTCTGTAAGGCGGAGGGAGTGATGATGAATTAAGAGTGGAAAGTGATGGGATAATTTTGTAAGAAGGAGGTTTTGCGTTTCAACATGTCGTGGCGGGGGAACGAGGGAGTGAAGCCACGCCGCAACACACTTTGTCATGTTTAAATCTGATTCACACACTGTCAAGCTGCCTTTGTCTCCTCCCACCTCAGGAGTTTTTTTTTTTTCCTTGTCAATCATCTTTCTTTTACATGTTTGCTGTTTCTACCCACCGCACTTTGCTGTACTGTCATCTTTTGTCTTCCTCCTCCCGTCTTTCACGTCCTCCCTCCCTTCCTCTCTCGCTCACTTGCTGTCTGTTTCCCTCTCTTTCTCTCTGCGTCTTGTGCAGATGCCACTATCCTGTCGTATGACGGCAGTAAGTTTATGAAGGTGCAGCTGCCTGTGGCGATGCACACCGAGGCAGAGGACGTCTCGCTACGCTTCCGCTCCCAGCGGGCTTATGGCGTTCTCATGGCAACCACATCCCGTAACTCGGCAGACACCCTTCGTCTGGAGCTGGATGGGGGCCGTGTCCGACTCACTGTCAACCTAGGTACAAACACGCACGCAAACATGTACAGTCTCAAACAGCAGCTTAGTTACTTGTCAGGGGAATGCAGCTGATACTGGCCTCCTGGCTAGTCTCACATAGAAATGTCATCAAATGTTGATTAATACATTTTTCTTTCTGTTAAATAAAGTTACACCCTTCAGAGTAAATCTCCTACATAATTGTGCTGTATTCTTACCCAGACAACAGTAATCACAGGCTCCGCAGGGTTTGGCAGACACGTTACGGATGGCACACCTACACTCGCGCATACACACTTGAAGGTTATTGTTTGTGTGTCGAACAGAGGGTCAAGCCCCAAGCTGCATTCTCTGCTCACTCCCAGCAGACCTGTGCATCCCCACCATCTTCAACACAAACACACACAAACAGCACACTGCACACATGACAGCAGGGAAGCATTTCCATGTCACTGTTTAACAACTGAACACATGGTCAGCCTCAATTGTTTCAGTCACACTCCCAAGAAAAGCCTTGTACACTCACATGTCATTACACAGGGGTGCATGTGTTGGTCTCTGGTTGTCTGCAGCCACGTCTTTTCTGTGGTTGACGCCACACGACACACCAAGGCATTGTGGGCGATAGAACAGACCGAAGAATGGGGCTGAATCTTCCGAACCTTTGTGGAGATTTGTGCTCTGGGTGGGTGACAAAAATAATGGGATGTGTCCAGTGTCATTAGACAAACACACATGACCCATCTCAGTCTCCCAGTGCTTTTGATTGGTGACTGACACTGTCGCTCAGACCAGAGCAGCCAAAGAGCATGCTGCCCATGAAGTGACTCATTGCTCTTACCTGTAACTGTCACCCGTAAAGAACCTCCAGTTTGATTGTGGACTTTTTTTTTAATCAATTAAACCTTTTTTTGGGGGAGGGGGGGGTTAAAGTTTAAAAATGTATATACTGCACACTGTTGAAAGAAAACACACAGCCTATTTGTGCTAAAGGAGTGTGTGTTTTCTCAGCAGTGTGTGTCCAGTTTGTATCTAAGCGTGCAGGGTGTGTCGATGTGTGCGTCCCCAGGGCGTGGAGAGTATGTATATGTGTGCAGCATTAACCCTCTGCTCTGCTCTCCCTCCAGACTGTATCAGGATAAACTGTACAGCCAGTAAGTGATCCTCCATCTCACCTAACTCCTCCCCCTTGCTTCTCCTCCTCGGTGTGTGTGTGTGTGTGTGTGTGTGTGTGTGTGTGTGTGTGTGTGTGTGTGGGTGTGGGTGTGAGTGAGTGAGTGTGTGAGTGTGTGAGTGTGTGTGTGTGTGAGTGTGTGAGTGTGTGTGTGTGTGAGTGTGTGTGTGTGCGCGCTTTTGTTAATGTGTCTGTCTGGCTACCTCTCACTCTCTTTGTCGTGTCAGTCCATTTGATCTTTATCTCTTATTGAACATATCTTTGTGCCGTGTGTCTGTGTGGAGATGTGTGTGCGCGTGCGTGTCTGTGTGTTGGACGGGGGTGGAGGCGCCCATATGCGTGTCAGTGGCTGCATGTTCAGCTACACTGCAGGAGAGGTGCGATTTTTGCTGAGGGCCAGGGTTTTCCAGGTCGGCCATTTTAGCAAAGAAGGATAGATGGAAGAGAGGATGGCGGGGGAGGGTGAGAGGGGAAAAGAAGAAAAATAGAATATGAACAAAATCTGAGCGCGAGGCGTCCAGGTGAAATTAGGTGTGCTGATAAGCTGCAGCTAAAGAGGCAGAGAGCGGCGGCTGGTGGATGATTGCAACACGGAACTGCAGGCTAATTACTTCTCCTTCATGCCAGAGACAAAAAGACGTGTTATCCCTCTGTTTTTCTCTGTCGCACCTTCTTCCCAACGTCTGTCAGGTTCTTTCCTTTGTTTGCCTGTTTTCTCTCTCTAAACTCTACATGGGGGATTTTTTGGAGTACTGTTTCATTTGGTGGATATGGTGTGTGTGTGTACATATGTGTGTGTGTGGATGTGCATTTTGTGATACTTCACTTTGCCCATCAGTGTCTGTGTGTTTTCTGGGTATGTTTTTCAGCGCGAGGGTGAGCAAGCGTGTGTGTGTGTGTGTGTGTGTGTGTGTGTGTGTGTGTGTGTGTGTGTGTGTGTGTGTGTGTGTGTGTGTGTGTGTGTGTGTGTGTGTGTGTGTGTGTGTGTGTGTGTGTGTGTGTTCATGCTGCTGTGAGTGGAGCTGAATCCCTGATGAAGTTTAATTCCCTCACGTGGAGTTTCTCTCTGTCACGACCACAGAGAAAGCGAGTGAGTGAGGGAGGGAGAGGGAGAGAGAGCGATAGCGGTAGAGTGGAGAATGCTCTGTGACGGCAAAGAGGTGGTGAAATGGACGACTGCAGTTGCCATAGAAACCCTACTAGCCACACAGCACTGTTGCTATCCTGCATGTCTGCTGGCCAATTTTAGACCGGTTGTCTCAATGAACATTTCAGTCGGCAGCCACTTTTCTGGCACACTGTGAGCATACAATAAATTATACATATAATATTCAAGAGGGAGGGGAAATTTATTTAATGGCCAGGCGCCACTGAAATAGTCCACTCAGCAGTCAAATAAAAGCCTCGACATGGGAGAGATTTGAGGCTTATCCTTCAGAAAAGCCATTTGTTATTTCCAGTTAATGAAATACTAAACACTTTTTGTTATTTTGTTTTTATTATCCTGCTATTATAATCTTTAATAGCTTGTGGCATTTCAATTGCAACAAACAGCCTGTATGATTATTTTTCTGTTGGACTGGTTTTGATTTAAATTGTATTCTTTTTGCTGATCGCGAGCAGTGTCATGGTAGTGTGTGTGCGTGCGTGCGTGTGTGTCAATCTGTATACACAGAGACATCATGGGGACCCGAAAAGGAAAGCTTTAATAATAGTTTTTTTCTGTTTTAATTGGCTTATTAGAAAGCCAATGTAAATTTACCAATGAAATTCTTAGCAGTCCAAAATGTTTATTCATATGGACACAAGGTGCTCAGTTTGCGGTTAGTGGGACACAGTTGTAGCCTTCACTCTTTACACATCTTAATCCCCACCTCTGTTTATAACAATACTGCTTATTTTGCCCACATAATGAGTCTTTTTCTGAAATCTTTCAGCCCTTGAAAATAGAGAGTGGTCCCCAAAAATGACGTTATGAAACCTGATCCCTGTGAACAATATGGACCTGTGTGTGTCTATGGGTGCGTGTGCAGGCAGGCATGCGTATGTGCATGCATGCCTCTCGGTTCCCAGGTGGACACAGATCACTGCCTCACATGCACATCAGTCAACTCAGTCTGCAAGTTTTGGTTTCATATGCAAAAAAAAAAAAAAAAGCCACACACAGAAGTCACACAAACATACACGTATTCTCTCCCTCACTCACTGCTAAGCAGTGATCCATGGTAACAGGATGAGATGCTCATGCCCAGAGCACAGCTGAGTCTCCTCAGGGGAACCCTGCCTCCTCTCCAAATGCACAACACACACATTTAGATCAGCAGACGCACGCGCAGACACATTTCAGTCAATCCATTTTGATCGACTTCTCATATTTGTCTAATTACGTTTTCATGTCAGCAGGCCTGTGTGTATCTTATTTAGCCTTTTACCTCTGTGTGTGGGTGTGTGTGTGTGTGTGTGTGTGTGTGTGTGTGTGTGTGTGTGTGTGTGTGTGTGTGTGTGTGTGTGTGTGTGTGTGTGTGTGTGTGTGTGTGTGTGTGTGTACGTGTGTGTACGTGTGTGTACGTGTGTACGTGTCCATGATTGATGTAGGCATGCTTGACATTTTCTGCAGCAGAATCCGTTCGGGTCAGTTTACCACTCACCTCCCCCATCAGTACCTCCTATAGGTCACAGTAAGCAGACTTTGCCACACTCCTCAAACCGCAAGGGCTTGGAGGAGGATGGGGTGTACGTAGTGTGTGTATGTTGAGGAGGTGGCGGGTGTTGTGTTCAAGGTTGGTGGGGTGCTTGTAGAGAGTGGGAGCAAGGGGACACTGAGGTTTTAGGAACAGTCAGCCTGTCAAATGTGTGCAGTCAACTATGTGAAGGTATGAGCTGGTAGATGGGCAGAGAGCGAGAGAGACATCATAAGAGGACAGCTCAGCTTCTTTCATTCTGCTGCACATCAGCACCTTGGAGAGCGCTCTGATGTTCTGCTGTGCCTCTAGTGCCACCAAGAGGCTCACAGCTGCTTTGCACGCTGGTCAAGACAAAAAAATAAATAAATAAATGAAGCCGTAACATGGAGGCACACCGACCAATATATGGTATACATGTGGAGAGGAAGATAGTGTTCAGCCAAGGGGTGCGATCGTGTTGTCTGTGCATGTGTGGGTTGTAGGTGGTCATCATGGCGATGCGTTCTGTCCACAGATGGATTGTCTCAGCATGGGCTTGTTGTGACTCACAGTCTCCATCTTAGGCACCCTAAGCATCCTTTTATGTTTATCTCTCTGTCTGTCTGTGTCACATCATCTGTCTCTCCGGTATACCTGCAGAGAGACCTGTCTGTCTGTCTGTCTGTCTGTCTGTCTGTCTGTCAGCGGTGCGAGTGTGTTGACACAGAGGTGATTGTCTCCCAAGAATATGTATGGTCCCTCCCTCCTCTGCTTTTACCTTCCATTTCCTCCCTTCCTGTCCTTTTAGTTTTCATTCATCCTGCCTTGATCTCCGCTTCTTTCTTTTTTCTGGTGCTCTTCTCCTGTCTCTCTCTCTCTCTCTCTCTCTCTCTCTGTCTTCCTGACCTCTTTGTTCGTAATGTTAACGGTGCTCTGGGCTATGTGTAGGTAAAGGCCCAGAGACCATCTTTGCTGGGTCGGGCCTCAATGATAATGAGTGGCACACGGTGAGGGTTGTCCGGCGTGGCAAGAGCCTCAAACTCACTGTGGACGACCTGCAGCCCGTAGAAGGTAACCACAGCAGCTCAGTTCAGTATTTTCTTTTTAAAATAATACTGTTCACTTGGTTTGTGGGTTTTGACATGATATGTTGTTGGTTGATTTGTTACATAACGTACTATAGCTCCATTAGAGCAACGTTAGGGGATTCATTTCATTTTTAAAAGAAGTTCTGTACCTGTGTAAGTGAAAATAATAATTCCTAATCATCAGTGGTAATGCAATTGTATGTTTTATGACAGTATTATTATAGATTTATCATTACACAGCTCCACTTAAAACCCTGCTTTCCATAGCCCTCACCTCTGAAGTTTACCCCCCCACGCCACCAGGTCAGATGGCGGGCGACCACACCCAGCTGGAGTTTCACAATGTGGAGACCGGTATTGTGACGGAGAAACGCTTCATGCCTGCCGTGCCCTCTAATTTCATCGGCCACCTTCAGGGCTTGACGCTGAACGGCATGCCCTACATTGACTTGTGCAAGAATGGTGACATTGACTACTGCGAGCTCAACGCCGTTATCGGCTATAAGAGCATCGTGGCGGACCCCGTCACCTTCCGCTCCCGCTCCAGCTTCGTAACGCTGCCTACACTACAGGCCTACTACTCCATGCACCTCTTCATGCAGTTCAAGACGACGTCCCCAGACGGTCTTATCCTCTTCAACAGGGGTGACGGCAACGACTTCATAGTGGTTGAGCTGGTTAAAGGGTGAGCTGGACTATAAACCGTTATGTTTACTGTATGTTACATGAGTCAGTGCAACAATAAACGTATATTAATAGACCCCAGCAATATGTGTGACAATCACTAAGGGATGTTGTCGCTGCCCTTATCCAGACATGGTGGTCCAACTCTGTAGTTGTGGATGCAAAAAATTGCAAATTAATTCTCAAAAGATGACAAGGTAAGGAATTACTACTTGGGTATTTTCTCCTTTAGAGAAAATCCATAAAAGCAAAAACCTGAACAGTGTTTCTGTCCATAGTTTTATGAAAACAACCCCTTGCTGAGCTTGTTGCTGTTTGTAGTTTCTCTCTGCTTCTGATCATGCCCACCAGAATCCTCTCCTTATTCCCCCCTTTCTAGATGGTTCAACAGGATAGCTTCACAGCACCAAAAACCACCTTGACATTATAACAATCAAATGAATTATAAGTAAACAAATTAAACATGCTATTTCGTGTATCCACAACATCTCACCTACAGAAATGTAAATGCATGCTCTGGTTTTCCACTTCTCATGGATAAACCATCAAGATTGTCCTTGATGAACAGAAAAAAAAAAAGAAATCTTGATTATAAGGTTGTAAAAAATGCACAAGTCAAGCAGCATCTTTCCACTGCTGTAATTAAACCTTCGATAAGACAGATAATATTGTCCGGAAGTCTATGACCCTGTGTTATTGTTCCCCACAAAAAAAAAACATTAATTTGTCTTTTCTCTTCTCACTTGTTTAACTGCCGCCTCTCTACTCTTCTTGTTCCCCCTCTAGTTACCTTCATTACATCTCTGACCTGGGTAACGGAGCCCACCTCATCAAGGGCAACTCTAACAGTCCTCTAAATGACAACCACTGGCACAACGTGCACATATCCAGAGACACAAACAATCTCCACACAGTCAAGATTGACACCAAAGTCACCACGCAGACCACCATGGGTGCTAAGAACCTCGACCTAAAGGGTATGCTAAACGCACACGCCAAGAGATGCAAATCACAATATTTCATCAGAGGAATTGACGTGGCAAATGCAGCTTTTTGAACATTAGAAGACACGTATTTATTAAAATAACAATGAAAACGTACCAGCAGCTTCAAAGCTCACTAATTAGCAGCTTATATCTATTTTCTAATCAGTACAAATAAATAAATCATGTAGCAGACTGCCGCATAGCAGATGAGTTTGGAGGTGATTTGTGTTACATTTAGACGACCAAACCGAACCATTTCTCACGGTTTTGAGTCGCTGTGCTAAGCAGCATTAACCTTCTCCCAGTGGTAGCTGCATATTACGACAGCCACATGAGAGTGGTACCTTTTCCATAGTCTGGCCCTTGTTAAAAAAGCAATTACAGATATTTCCTGGGAAAATAACGGGCAGCAGCATGCATAATCAATCAGCTAAAATTTATCAAAATGAAAGGTACTGCTAAATATTGCAGCTAACTATTCACTGGTCCCCTGTTATTTTAAACTGTGTTCATGTTGGGTCCAGGCTGCTGTCCAGATGAAACAAACCAAACTAAAATGCCTCATATATCTTGTGATTTAAAAAAGGAAATTGTACACGAGAGGAAAAGTGTTGAATCTCATGGTGCGTTCATGAGTAACTGGGTGAAAAAGACATCCAAATACTGTTGATGTGAAGTCATACAATACAATTGTATTTGAACGTTCACGTGAGTAATCGTATTTCCAAATGATGTAATCGGTGATGGAGCAAACTTATTCTAAATAAACATAGTTTGCTATCTATGTAAACCTGCCATAGTCTTTAATGTCTAGCAGTATTTCCATATATTTAGAAGTATTTCTATTATTGCTAACTTTCCAGGTTTTCCACTTGATAATTACAGCGCTGGTGCTGAAGGGTCACTGTCCTGCAGGGTTTCAGTGCACCAACTAACATTAATATCAGGAATCTGTCATCAGCCAGCGCAGAAAGCCTGCTAATGAGCGACATGTTACAATCAGGAGGAAGAGGTTAAAAACATGCGGGTGTGTGGCCCTCTAGGACCTGGACTTGACACCAATCACTACAATAGAGAAGATAATCAACACTGATGTAGTCATGATAAACAATGAAGCATCAGTTCACGTTGCTGACATTTAATATCGTCTCCTCGACAGGTGATCTGTACATTGGGGGTGTTTCCAAAGAGATGTACCGAGACCTGCCTAAGCTGGTCCACTCAAGGGAGGGATTTCAGGGTTGCCTAGCAACAGTTGATCTTAATGGCCGCCTCCCGGACCTTTTAGCCGATGCCTTGGCAACGATGGGACAAGTGGAGAGAGGTTGTGAAGGTGAGGTGCAAATATAGCAGCAGCTCCGTCCGGTCTCCATGTCCCTACTACCTTTTTCTTTCAGTTTTCATTTAACTCATGCTCTCTGTTTTTAGGGTAACCCACTAACCAAGCTCCTTGTGGTTTAGATGTGATTTTTAAATTTTTTTCGTTTCATTTCCTCCTCAGTCTATCTGCACTTTTTCTCCACTCTTTCAGCAGTTCACAGGCATCTGTGTGCATTGACTAACCATCTAACTTAACTTGCCTGTTTGCTTTTTTGTTTGGCTGACAAAAGTTACATTGATGAAAGCTGACTTGCAAGGTATATGGCTTTGTGTGGGCATGTGAGACACGTGCGTGAGAGTGGCAGACAAGTGTGTGTGGGGGCGTGTGTGTGTGTGTGTGTGTGTGTGTGTGTGTGTGTGTGTGTGTGTGTGTGTGTGTGTGTGTGTGTGTGTGTGTGTGTGTGTGTGTGTGTGTGTGTGTGTGTGTGTGTGTGTGTGTGTGTCTGTACGCGTGTCTTGAAACAACCCAGTGGTGTCCAGTGTTGTGCCGGATCTCATTGATCCAGAGTCAAAGGTCAGAGGTGACCTGTCCTCTCCTAGCCACCGTAGTGATCTCATCGCAGTAGTGACATTACCACTGCTTGACTTGAGTTGACCACAGCTCCACCGAGCAGCATGCCTCTCTAACCCCCTCCTACTGACTCCCAACCTAAACTCCAATACTCTATGTGTGAATCATTTCACACCCTTTCCTCCATGCCTCATGCTGGAAGTGCAGTGAAGGAGAACTAAGTTTGGAGCTTTGACATTCTCCTTGTGCGTGGTGATAGCACGAGGCAGGGAGAGACTGTCAAAAGAGAGTATTGAGAATGAAAACCTTTAAACATAACTCCATGCTCTTATGTTTAACTACTCCTCCTGTCCTCTCCCCACTCATCTGGACTCACCACCTGCATGCTCTCCACATTTGGCTTTTTTCACCCGTTATCACAGTCTAGGTTCACTTCTTCTTTCACTGTGAAGTTAAAGTGCCAATCCACAACATCCTGGTGTCAGTAATGCTACTAATCATAACACCCTTGCGGTGTAACAGTTTTTTGAGGCCATTTAGAATTACGGGGGAAATGTTTCAAGGAAATACGAGCTATAAATAAGCAGATGCTGTAATGCAGAGAATACACTGGGCTTCAGACACAGCAACAAAATAGTGTGTCTTTTTCTCTCAATTGCTAATTTCTGCACCCTTTCACCCCACCACATCTGTCACTGCAGGTCCCAGCACCACCTGTCAAGAAGATTCCTGCTCCAATCAGGGAGTTTGTCTGCAGCAGTGGGAGGGATTCACCTGTGACTGCAGTATGACTTCCTATGCTGGGCCGTTATGCAACGACGGTGAGACTTTGCTGTTATTCTGTCCCCATCAAACACATTTTCAGTATATACATGTTAGAATACAGGTTATATGGCATCCTATATTGTCTAGTACAAATTTACACTTACACCTGGTTCACAACTTCACGTACAATGTTGCTGCATTTAAAATGTATGATTTCCAACACCAGACTGAAGAACGTCTGTGTGCATTTATCCAAGCAGCCACGGGGGGGCAGTGTTAACTCTCGGCTGGAATATTACCCAAGAATACTCCCTCACTTGTCTCTCTGTCCTTATGTATCGTGGAATGAAAATTCACTCTGCTTTCTCGCTTTAAATACCATATTTTCTCTGCTGCTTTACAAGTAGTATCGCTAATGGGTTTGTAGTGGCCCTATGAGTCAAACTATTGCATGGTGTATTTCTCTGAGTCATTCATTAGAGTCATTCTCTAGTAGTAAGAGTAGTCAGCTGTGATATTTTAAAGTTTGTATTGTTATTTTGCAATCAGCCCCCAATTTATAAACATTCACCAAGAAGAGCAGGTAGAAATACAATCTGCAACAGGGAACCCCCGATGATAGGTAGCAGTGTTGTGGCATGCAGACTTTCCTGTAATCACATTTTAAATCTTTGCGGACCAGCTGGGACCACCTATATCTTCGGCCGCGACGGAGGCATGGTGGTTTACACGTGGCCCCCAAACGAACGCCCCAGCACCAGGGCTGACAGGCTCGCCCTGGGGTTCAGCACCCAACAGAAACATGCCATTCTGCTGCGGGTGGACAGTGCAAATGGCTTGGGAGACTACCTGCAGCTGCAAATAGTAAGCACATGAAATCTCTTTCAGAGTGTCGGCCGAACAACGTGTGACATTTAGTTTATCATGCATCTTGCATCTCTTTCTTGAAGGATTCCACTGGCATTATGGTTCAGATCAGACATGAGCACCTGTCGCCTCCTCGACTCGTTCTTAGCGGCCTGGGAGACAGTTTTCCAAAATGATTAAGCTATTGTTTTCACATGTTATGATGATGGTCATTTTAAGTATATTTGAATGAATTAAAATTACTCCATAATACTATATTACTGAGTTTATTTCAAGGTTGAAATATCAAATGTATGTATTTCACTACAATGCCAGACATACAATTCGTCCTGTATTTACATTAGTGGCCATAATTCTCTTAAGGTCTCCTGGTATGATGATGAAATGTTTTGCAGCCCTGTCATCAAACACCGATCAGTTTCCAAATCCCAGGTCCAGATCATTAGATGTCAAAATATAATACAATTACCATCAGTGGTACATCAGCGTTAGTCACATTTCCAATTAAGCAAATTCCTATCTCTCCCCCCCCTCTCTTTCTCAGGATAAAGGAAACATTAGAGTAGTGTTTAACGTTGGCACTGATGACATCAACATCGAGGAGAGCTCCAAGTTTGTCAACGATGGGAAGTACCACATAATTCGGTTCACCCGCAGTGGTGGCAATGCAACCCTCCAGCTGGACGACCTGCCGGTCATAGAGCGGTATCCCTCAGGTAGGCCCTGCGCCGCCCATGTAAGCCCCTCCCTCTGACCCACCACAGCACCACCTCCTCCCGGGGCGGCGCTGCATACACCCTAGTCCAAATTAACCCCCCTTCTGATTGATGAACCACATGTTCCTTTCGATGTTTCTATTTAAACAGCGTTCGAGAAATTTAATTGCATTTCTTTTCTTTATTTTGTTTTATGTTAATGTGTATGAAATGAAATATGTGTGAAATGACATGAAACGTGACTTTTTAAACCATAAAATGGGTCAGTTATTACAATAGCTTGTATACTAGCCAGCTATGTCATGTTAGCCCTGTTAAATAGTGTTAAAGGTAATTTATGAAAACGGTTAACTCAGGTGTCAGTTGGTTTTTCTCACCATAAAAGAAAATAATAACAGTTGGTGCATTTTTTGGACAAATAATAATTTAAAAACATGTCATATTTTGAGATAAATGTTTAACTAGAGAGAAAAAATAAGATAAAGAAAAAGTGTATTTTGTTGAATACAGTCTTTGTTTTTACATTTGTTGTTTTTTTATATTTAAAGTGGTAATCTTAGATAGAAGTCTTTAACACAATGAGGTCCAGACTTTAGATAGCTTCTAGTTAAAATGCTAAATGTTAGTTGTTGTGAGGTGTGTGTGAGGGTTCTTCCTGTATGTAACTCTAAACTCAGTATGTGGCAGCTGTAACATTATTTCCCTGTGCTCTTGCAGATGTTAACCCGTGAAATGTCTCTTTAAATTAAACCCAATGAACAGAGAGTAAGAGTCCGCTCACTGGAAACGTAGAAAATTCCGCTCCTCTTCTTCCAGCACGCCAAGCTTACCGTAACACAGTGACATGCTAACAATGAGCAGACCATTACTTTCTTTTCATTGCTGTTCTTTTTGTATCCAGCTCCTGTACCACGTTTGGATGTGCGTAATTACTACTGTGTTTTCATCTCTAAATTAAAGGCAACATTGATAACGAGCGCCTGGCCATCGCCAGACAGCGAATCCCCTATCGGCTCGGTCGAGTAGTTGACGATTGGCTACTCGACAAAGGTAAAAACCCTGATTAAAATTCCTTAAAACTTTCAGCTTTAAAAAATACAACTTGAAGACAGTTGACTTTATTGTGCACCATCAACTAACATCTAAAAATCTAAATCCATAACTAAGTATTTAAAAGTTGGGCAGCTCTAGTATGTAATACTGTGTAAACTGTAGTGCCTGTGAACGTATCTTGTTAGTGTGTATCTGATAATATCAGGTTAAAGGGACGATGGAGAGATTTAAATGTGAATAAATCAGAAAATAGTACTGATAAAAGATGCTTTATTAAGAATGGTAAATAATGTTGTTTCTTCTCAAATTGTAAACAATAAAGCATTTACTAAAGCATATATGTTGAGAACAATTTTGTAATCAAATTAAAGTACATGCAAAGTATTGTGTCTTGTAAGAATTATGTAAATTTGAAATGATTAATAGAGCAATGCTTTTTTTTTTTCCCAAAAAAAAAGTATGTAAAAGTTTTCCTCCTAAACTTCAGCAGAGCTCCTTAAATTAGCCTCTAGTCCCTTTAACAGTGAGCAGTGCTAGAGCTTATAACCTGTGCATGCTTCATAGGGCTGTGACAACAGTTCCCTAGATCTCTGTCTCTCTGTCTGCCTGTCTGTCGCTCCTTCAAATATAATGTTGTGCCGCACAGCCATCAACATTCCAACCATCTGTCAGCCCCGTCTTCTCAGGGCCCTCTCTGACTCCTCTCATCTGCTGACTCTTCCTCCTCCTGCTGTTCTTTGCCTCTTCATCCTCCTCCTCAACTTCTCCGTTTCCTCACCCTCCCCCCCCCCCCCCCCCCCCCCCCCCCCCCCCCCGTCCTCTTTCTGTTGTCTGTTCTCACTCTTATCTCTCTCAGTCTCGGCCTTCTCCACGGTTCTCCACGGCTTCGGTTTGCTCTGCCATGCTTAATCTATCCCATCCTCTCACCATGGCTCGGGGGTGGTGGATTGTGTAACACTCAAACACTCTTTGTGTGTGTGTGTGTGTGTGTGTTTGTGTGTGCGTGTGCGTGTGTGTGTGTGTGTGTGTGTGTGTGCGTGTGCGTGTGCGTGTGTGCACGCGACCGTATTTGCGTGCATCTGTACACGTCTACCTCCCGTGCGCCTCTCTGTGTGTTTGGCGTGTGCGTGTGCCCGCGTAGGCCGCCAGCTGACCATCTTCAACAGCCAGACGACGGTGCGAGTCGGCGGAGGTGAGCCAGGCGCGGCCATGTTCCAGGGGCAGCTGGCTGGCCTCTACTACAACGGCCTACGCATCCTCAACATGGCCGCCGAGGGGCACGCGCACATTAGGGTGGAGGGCAGCGCGCGGCTGGTCGGTGACATGCCGTCCTCCTCCATCACCCCGCAGTCCAGCGCCGCGGGCGGAGGCAACCACTCCGGCCCTGCCACCTCCATCAGTGACATCACCACCACCACAGCCACCAACAGGAAGCAGGGCCCCACACAGGTCAGAGCGCAGTCCTCGCCATTCGAGCTCATTAAAGCCGTGCCATGTGTGGTCACATAAATATCTGCTGTTCAACTGTAACACAGCAACCCTCCTCTGGTGTGACAATAGATAATTAAAAAGTGGTAATTCGCTGTGATAAATGTCTTTTCTGACTCGGTAAGAGGATTAGCAAGCACACAGCCCCACTAATCAAGGACTGGAGGAAAGGCGAGATATGCCCGCAAGAGTGCTGTTGTTTAAAGCTCCACTCAAAGCAGCCACTTCACTCATGTCACATATTCCTTTCTTTCACATGGTCCGTCACAGACATTGAACAAAACAAGTGGGATAAGACGTTATGGATTAAAGCAAAAAGTAGAAGGCAGATGATGATGCCTGCTCATGAGCCCGTTAAAGGCCGGAGGACAGCTGGAAAGTTTTTTGAAGGTTCTTTTAGTCGTTTTGGCCAAGAGGAGCTAAAATCGAGCATGATGTGTACCGAAAGGTTGCGAGCTGAACCTCAAACGCTGAATTACACGGCCAGCTTTTCTGGCCTGTGGGCCACCAGGACGCTCCAACATCAAAGTTTGCTGCCCGAATTTAAAGGTAGTCGGAGTCAGTGCAAGTCATACATAAGCTGGCAGTTTGTGCTGTATGAACAGTGAGAGAATGTGATGACCAGAATGTGACACCAGAAGGTGAATTTACAAATTCCCTCATTTATCTCATTTCAGCTGTAAAGAGATGAAATAATATATCATCTAACACACCAAAGCAAAAAAAAAATACTGCGCAAAACATATCACTGCAAAATCAACCTTGACCTTTAAAGATTGCAAAAGCTGCAGTTGACTTATGTAACATTAGTCCTCGAGCAGCAAAATGTTCAAAATTTGTTAAAGTCAACTCTCGATGCAACAAATATTTTCAACCAACCAGATCTCATCTTATCCTGGATGTACTGAACTAACACTTGAACGGCTAATGCCACCAACAACAACAAAAGGCTGTTAGAAGAAACACTTCAGAAGCTGTGAAATAGAGACACTGTTGACAAGGCATTTTGATTTGGGGAAAGAAATTGTCGGCAAAAGATTGCACAGAAATCGCAGCGTTGGAGTGTGTTGATCTCAAAAGATCAACAATTTTTAGTATAAAGGCTGAAAGGAGCCAAACAAGAAGACGTTTCAATATAATCAACTACAATTGGTGGGTCAATCGGTTGAATTATTAATTCTATTATACTTATTGAAAAGATCTTGATCAAAAATAAGAGAAAATATGTTTGTATGTCACATCTGGCACCAGACCCATTGTCTTCCAACGTTAGTCAGATCAACCAAAATGACCCGATGGATCGAAAGCTCACGTTCTCATTTAATTTTTCTGCTACATGCACACAAATGGATTAGCTGGCAAATTCTCAAACTGAGTGGTCCCTCCCCACGAAATTACTGGAGGAGAAATGTTTGTGCTAATGGAGGATGTAATGGCTTTTCCATAATATGTGTTAAGTAAACTGATCCAAATGGGACGACAGAAACACGATTGTTACGGAGACCTATTTTGTAGTGGCTGAGGATGCATTAGCAGCAGGTACACCACAGACTCTAATACTCTATTGTTCAGATCACTACTGAGACGCTGTCAGGCTCTTTGTGGGCGTCTGTGTGTGCTGCAGTTCTTCTTCTGTGTTATAAAACTGCCGCACTGAAAAAAGATGGTTCTTTTTTTTTTCGTTTTTTTTTTCCAAGTGATACAAGTTGCCATGGAGATAGGGTGCCCCAATACCCGTTGCTTGCTTTCTCTCTCCCATCCAGACTCCCACAGAGGCTCGCTCCTCTGTGTATAAACCGCCAGCTGTTTCAGACATAAATAATAGAACGCAGAGGGCTGTGAGCTAAGCCTCAGGCATCAATAATGGATACGGGAGCTGGATGGATAGCGCTCCAGAGTGACAGCACTGTCACTGGTTCCTGTTTTCACACCTCGCTTCTCAATCTCTGCCTGTTTATGCAAATGTGATTTAGATGAACCGTCCCTGCTCTTGTGATATACCGATGGCTGAGCTGAATCTGAGATGCAGAGCAGAGCACCAGAGTCACTATCACTGTATGAGAACTAGGTCAGAGCAGACGATCGGCATACTGCAGTGTTTGCTCCAGTCTGCCAATCGAATCACTCCTGTTGGCCCCAAAACTCTCATTTAACACTTTATTAAGAAAAATACACATTTCTTCCTATTTCAAGTGCTAAATACTAAGATGTATACATGCTGCTTGCACGCTACTTCAAATATTGTACAATAACAAGATTACACAAGATTTATTTCTTCTTTCAGTGACTTTTTAACATTATGAAAAAAATATATACCGGTATATAAAATTTTACACCATTTGCTTTTGATATAAAAAAAGAGGAAAAAATTTATCACTTGGCATTTCTATCTTAAAATATATCTGCTTGAAGAGAAAAAAAATTCTCCTCTTTCCACTTGTGCTGGGTAACTATTTTATGACGTGTTATTTGCAGGGAAAAAATGCCTACATAGACTATTTGGATATATTTGGCGAGTGTGTGAAAATCCACAGACTGCAGCTCTGCACACTGTTTAATGTGCACTGGGCATATCATCCAATCTGTTTCAAAAAGACATAACGCAACGCTCTTAATATTAATATTCTGCACAAACTGTCTCTTTTAATGTTCAGCATCACTTTAATTGACTTACATTCTCAGTTTTAAAGTTATTGGGGAATATTAAGGAGTAATCACTCAATTGAGATTAATGGCATTGTGCACATCAGTGATGGATGACACTGTTGCTCTTAATCACATCTTAATCACAGAAACAGTGTTTTGGCTCTTTCGCTTTGGACCAAAAATTTATCTTGAAAATATGAAGACTTGCTTGACTATATGCACTCTGTATCTAAAAAATACTGCAAATCAATTCATAAATGAATCAATCTTTACTTAAAATTAAAAACCCAGAAAAAGTTAAATATACCACAATCTTGATTAATTGAGAGATGAAAATACATTACATGTACTCTTAAAACCACTACTATGACAAGATGAAGGTAAATTCTTGCGAGACATCATATCACAGTGATGACGGTGCTCGAGACAAAAATAACAAGAAGACCGCCACTGGGGAAGGGAACCATCAATTCAAACAACAAAATAAGTCCTAGATTAAAGCCTATCAAAAATGCAATGTGTGCCACCGATAAAAGAGGAAGGAAGATTACAAAATGTGCAAAGATCCTGTTGAAATATTGATACAAATAAAAAATCTTGTAGAATATTTTAGAGTTTCTTTTATTTGTTCATGTTGCCGATGGCGTTTGGAATAAAGCTGTTTTTGTAATGCTTCGTCTTTCTGGCTGAAACTATGAAACTCAGCCTTGAAAGGGTGGGTGTCGTCATTTCAAAAAGAACAAACCAGCCCTTCAACAATTATATGATTTAAACAGTTCCTGCTTTAAAATTTGTATAAGTGCCACGGATTATGAATTGCAACGAACAGTGTGCCTTTCTTTTTTCTGTCGCCAGACAATGATCAGATCTGATGTGTTTAAATGAGCTTCAGGAATGTGATGATTGTCAGATTTCTTTCGGAGCGAAAGAAATCAGAAGTACGCACGTTGCGTATTGATGTGCGGCTCAAACTTACTTATTCAATACATCTGGCCTTGTCTTGTTGAACATGGCGACACCTTTGGCCTTCCCATTAGCTGTGCTGAAGGTTTTCATTTTCTTGAACACTTCATCCCCAGTGACATAAAGCTTCAAAAAGGTCTCTCCATTGTGTTCGCTCCATGGCAGCATGTCGCCTCTCTTCCTATGACAGGTTAATCTGTTCCAGCTCTGTCTTGTGCCAGGTGGTTTTCCCAGGTTTTCTTTTGCCTGACGGTGTTCATCGTGAGGCAGTTTTGGTTTTCTGGTCCTGCTCCAATCAAGGAGATTATCTAGATGATGGTTCGAATCTCCGTTTTTCTGTGACGTTCATTGTTGGAGATGTTGTTTGGCCAAACGATCTGGCATATATGCATTAGAGACATCCACTGTTAGAACTTCACAAATCGATAATCACATTTTAATGTGCATCTAAAAGAGTTTGATGATTATTTGTGCTGACTTCTTCAAAAAGTCAGCAAAGTCGAAAAAAGAAATCAAGAAAGAAAAAAAAAAATCATTCAACAACCCCATAGGGTGAAGATGTTCAATGTTCAAGTCTTTCGATGAGTGCCCTATAAAGGGTGAAGAAGAATCTACAGCTCCTCTATTGAGGCTGACTAGTGTTGCCTGGCAACCAACCTGGTCTTAACCAGCACACACATAAAAAGGGGAGACGAACACAGATTGCACGCACACACACACACACACAAACACTCAGGTGGATCGAGAACAATAGTCTGGAATTGCAGCACATTGCGTCAGAGGAGGGGCAGTAAGGGGTGTCTCACTAAAGTGCCACGGGTCCGAGCAAGTCATTGATTTTCTTGCACATGCCTCACGATTGGGTGTGTCTTGAATTTGGATCTGTCTAAGTTTCCCCATGGGATCACCCCTACCATGAGTTCTTCATGCAGTGAGAATATGTTATATGCTTCCTCCCCAAGTCCACAGTGTGTTGATTTTTATTTTTTTTTTTTGTGCCTGTTGAAAAGTGGAAGGAATTAATAATGCATGACAGCTGAGCACCAGCGAGAAGCAGAGAGGGAGACCGTGTGAGAATGTATGAGTGTTTATGCTAGAGGCTGCTCTGAGTCACAGAATTGGAGTTTGGTTTTGATGTTCGATGTCTGTCTGTGGATGTGTTCTTGTTGGCTGTTTCGGTTCATGCATGTGTGAGTGTACCTACGAATGTCTGTTGGGAGGACTGATGGAAGAAACCTGAGGCTCAGTGCAGCGCTCGATTGGCTATCGGGGAATCAGCTGACCCAGACACTTCCACACGCTCTCTGATGGTCTGTCTGTCTCTCCTCATCTGATTTTTTTTTTTCTTTTCTTGTTGCTTTCTTTGCTCTCTTCACATCTTTCAAATCTTGGTCTCCATCTTGCCTTTTTTTTTTTTAACCTCACTTGCTGTCCTTGTCTCCTGGAGATACTTTTTCCCCTGTCCCCCAGCTCACTTTCTCTTTTTCGTTCCTTCTTGCTCTCCTTTGCTGTCTCTCTCTCCATATCTTTCCATATTTACTCGTCACTCCCCCCACCTCCTCCTCTCTAGCCTCCCTCCCTCCTCTGTCTGTGGTTGAGCTCCAGTGATAGGCTGTTAATGCAGGCGGTGTATGAGTCTATCTCACCATCTGCAGTAGTGAAGCTAGCTCCTCTCCTCGCTCGTCAGGATCTCTTCATCAGCCTGCCAACTTCTGCCTGATTCTGTGCGCGCCTGTTTGCTTAAATAGAAATAGACCAATGGAGCATGTACGGCTGTTGTAGAGTGTATGTGTGTGTGTGTACATGTGCGCGTGATTTCCAGTTGTGAAAGTAGCAGACAAGCTGTTGAATCTTCTCCGAGAGTGTGTGAGGACAGAGTGCCGTGACCATGTGTGAAATAGGCAGTCAGGGAGGCATGGACGGCCGTTGGCACTGTTCGGCTGCTCAGGTAGAATTTTTGCTCTTTAAGCATGCAGATGTCCTTCTTCTCTTTTCGCCCTCTGAATTCCTGTCTCTTTCCTCTTGTATCCAGTTTGTTGTCCTCTAATTATATGTGTCCGTCATTATGTCAGCGTGCTATCACGATAGACCCTGAAAAGATGGGGACATGGAGGGAGGGGCAGAAGGCGGAGGGGCGGCGGGTCCTCGTAATTTTTTTAAGCTCATCTTCTGCAAACTTCTGTAGGTGATTGACGTGATTTAAGTTGTTTGTTGCGCCCGTAGTATTTCTTCCATCAGCTGTAGCCCATGTGATAAGTGGATCAATACTGCTATTGACACCTTCCTATTTAAATGGGACAGTAAGCTGAACGGGGGATGTCACAGATTGTAAAATTAAGTGGTCTGATTGTTATTTGCAATCTACAGGATTCAGAGCCGCTGTGTGTGCAGGGTGCATAGGTGTCTTTAGATTAATAATCAAGCGTGGTGACTTGACATTGATCGGTGACTGATGTCGGGAGTGATGTGTTTCCTACAGACTGATTGGTTTGTGTGCTATTTGGATCCTGGCAAAAGCACAGAGCTTTATTGACTGGCTGAATTCCAGAGGCTAAGCTCACCCTAGCAGCATTTGACAGCCCACTGGGCAGAACTGATTGGAAAGGCAGTGGAGGAAAGAGACAGAGTCAAGCACCAATAACTTAATGTATGTTTCAGGCCAAAATTAAACCACACTAGACTTGTCAGGATCAACGGCAGCCCGTGCAGGGCCAGAGGAGGCTTTCTTAGATGAATAAACTAATGCTTGGCTTCTCCACTACTTATCCAGTCTCTTACAAAAACAAGGGGGCAAGAAAACAGAGAACGCGATGCTTAATGGATTTCTCTTTGAAACACTGCTTGTAATTTTCATCATCGACCACTTAGCACTTTGACTGGGTTCAGATTTTTCCTGCAGTTCAGTTGTAATCTGCCTCTAGAGCGCGTCTCTTTTATAGCGCTGCTGCTCTCCCCTTTCTCCTTTATTCTCTGGGTTGCTAACATCTACTGCAATGCATCACAATCCAATTTTAATTTAGTGCTGGCACCGAGCGCCCAGTGTGGTTAAAACACACACACACACACACACACACACACACACACACACACACACACACACACACACACACACACACACACACACACACACACACACACACACGCACACACTCATATCTCTCATGCCGAAGCGTCAAGGCAGGCGATGTTTAACAGTAGTTCATGAATATGCGGAGCACATTAGCACAGTGTTAAGTAAAGACCGCAACACTTTGAAGTCCTCCTCCTCCTCCTCCTCCTATCTGTTTCCCTATTCTCTTTCCTCCCAAATCGCCTTCACCTAAAATTCCTTTTATCCATCTATTTATCTTTCACTCAACCTCCCCCTCTCTTTTCCTCCCTTCTCCTCACACTCTTGCTGGAACGGCAAATCAATGCACAGGTCCCTACTGAGGTTGCACACTCCCTTTTTTTATTCCTCATCATTTGTAACAGCCTGAACTTAGAGTTGCCATGGCAACAGGAGGAGAAGGGATGAAGAGGATAAAGGGCGCCTTTTCCATTGAGAGGAGAGTGAGGCACAGAAGAAGAGTGGCTGTTGAGATGTTAACCGGATAATGTAGGTTAGAGGTTGACTACAAGTAGCATATTGACTTGATGCTTATTGAGTAAATTGGATTTAAATCACCCATCTGAGCTGGAATATTCAGTCCAAACTGCTTTTACTCTCGCCTTTAGCGTCATGCGACGCCTTCCCCATCGCATGTAAACACTTGCCAATATCAGATGAAGAGGATAGAACACAGGGAAGCGGCGAGATTGGAGGGCCAGTCGAGAGAAAACAGGAGGGGGAGGGTTAAGAGGGTAGGAGATGATATCTGACTGTCCCCTTGTGGTTTCAAACAGGATTCAGTGTTTCTCTCCGCCCTCCTCCTTTCTTATTCTCTCTGTCTTTGGCATTCGGGTTTTGGCCGCCTGCCATTGCTGGGGGCCGTAGCAGGCAATAGTGTGTGTGGCAAACTGGAAAACGGGTGGGCGATGGATTGGTGTTGTGCAGTCACACATAAACAGAAGGGGCGTGGAGCACAGGCATTTTATCTCTGTGGAGATGTTGTGGAACACAGATTTGTATCTATAAATGTGTATTTATGCTCTCAATTTTTCCCCGCAGTCGGCAGACGACCTGCTGGTGGCGTCGGCTGAGTGTCCGAGCGACGATGAAGACATTGACCCCTGTGACCCCAGTTCAGGTGAGAATCCCCCACAAAAGCTCCACTCAGACTGCCTTTTGGAGCTTTTCTTTCTGTCGTATGTCCTCCACACTCAATGCCACTCTGTTGTGTGTCCCTCTCTCTGGCTTTGTCACTCACTACAATGAATTTTTCATAACCACTTAGGTTTCTGCCTTCAGGCATTACCTAACACTCTCTATCCACCTTCTCTCTTCATCTCACTCTTTTAAGGCTTTGCTCCCCTCTCTTCTCTTCCTTTTCCATTGTTTTCTTATCACGTTTTACCCTCTCTTTCTTTTCCCCTGCCTCTTCTCCATCACCTGATCTCCCCACAGCCTAACAAATTCATATGCAAATTTCGTACTAGCAGTCATTTAATAGGGTGTCAGATATTTTCTCACTGCAACCCTCTATCATAAATTGTCAGAAGTATGTAATAAAACTTGATATAATGGGCACCTGTGCCCTCCACTCAGCAATGAGTAATGTAATCTGTTTACACATTATATGATAATATGTAAACAGCTTTGGCTGTAAGCAGCAGCTTTCCCCAGCCAGCATGTAGCAATATGCAAAATAGACGTCAAATAATTCATCGCGATGATGCATTGTGTCTTATTGCTCCAGCTCTCCACCCACCACCTTCACATGTAATCCAAATTAATAATGTAGACTTGTGGTGGGAATCTCCACAAGCCCCCATGACGTGACATTATCGCAATGTTTGAGTCACAATACGTTGTTATTGTGATGTGTACTTCACTTGGGCATAAGGTGTTGCAGCTATTTTTTTGAACTGCAAATCATATCCCCCGCAGGAAACATTTTTATTTTTTTTTATTATCCCTCACTCAAGGCATTTTATTGCAGTTTAATGTGTCTCAAGCTGAGACACTGACCAGCACTGTCATAAATTCTTTACATAAATGTTGCAACCCCCTTATAGTGAAGTGAAAAAGCAAAAGTCTGATATTAAGACGTGAATTTTCCGGCTGCAGAATATTAGTATTTAGCTTACGTCCATCATAATAATGTCAACTGATATAATGCCACTGTCCTCTCCTGCAGCCCGGCCTCCCCTGCCAGAGGTTAAAGTGTTCCCGGGGCCATCTGAAGTGGTACGGGAGAGCAGCAGCACTACAGGCATGGTGGTAGGGATCGTGGCAGCCGCCGCCCTCTGCATCCTCATCCTCCTCTACGCCATGTACAAGTATCGCAACCGTGATGAAGGCTCCTACCACGTAGACGAGAGCCGCAACTACATCAGCAACTCAGCCACACAGCCCAATGGCAGTGCCAAGGACAAGCCGCTGGGCATCGCCAAGATCTCCAAGAACAAGAAAAACAAAGACAAGGAGTACTATGTCTGAGGCAGGAGACTTCTGACACACAGACATATAACGCATACACCTTTATATATAATGGTATATGTACATAAATAGATATATTCTGAAAAAAAAAAAAAATACACACATACACACTGACATAGACATGCTGATGATAATGTTTACTCTCGAATAATCACACTTGCACACATGCTCGCAAGCACAAACATACACATAAACAAGTCCAGACATACATTAAGCACAAACATCCATACACTAACACACAGACTGGCCTGAGGGCATGAGCCCTCACTGTACAGTATTTACCAATGAGCAGAGCCTCTGAGAGAGGCTTGTTTTATGAACATAAACACCATTCCAAATGATTTAGAAAGCACCAGTTCAACTCCCAATAAAGAAACATTTTGGGGGCAGCCAGATTTAAAAAAAAAAAAGAAGAAGAAGAAGAAAAAAACTGTTACTTCTCTGCCACAACGGGACCTCTCCAGTTGGACTCCAAGAGGTCAAGGAGGACTTTTAAGCGCCAAGCACATGGCAGACTGCAAGTGTTGAACAAGAGGCAGAGCACCAGAACAAAGAAGATGTAATAGCACCAAGACAAGCACTAAGTGTCTCTTCCAAGCTTCTTGGCCTTCCTCCCTGTTAGCAGATGGGACTTGATGAAGCAGCGAGGATGCTGAGGACACAAGCACACCGACAGTACAAGTCTATTCCCGAGCAACAGGACAGGAATTCAGGGTGTAGCCATTAGAGACGGTGAATTATGAGTGAATAGGCTGAGGCAGGGCTGGTGCCCGTTAACATAATGGATGAGCTGCGGTCGTTATGCTGCAGAGCTGATGTTTTACGGCGCCCTGTAAATCACAAATGTGGGATTCAGTGGAAAACTGACAGATATTTTCCTGGACAGGATACTTGAGACTTCAGATGCTACCTACAGACACCAGTCATGCATGACTGTGGTGTCACACACACATGCACACACAAATACACATGCACACAGCAAACATGCACACCAATTAAAATATAAACAATCTACTCATGCAGAACTACATCTAACTGCAATGCTAAAGACCCACTGTATCTTCATAACTGACACTGAAGACTATACAAGAAGACAATGGTGAAAACGATGAAGATCATTATGATAATTGTTATGGCAATGATAACGATGACTATGAAGAACATTTGGGCAGTAATAGACACTGGGGAAGGGAGGGGGGATCTTATTGCACGTGAATTATCTTACTCCGTGTGATTTATACCGCGTTGAAACTCCAGAGGTTACATCGTGAAGCACCACCATCATAAACTCACCACCTTGGCTTGAAGTATTCCTAAATACACACTTCAAGTGGGTTTTTAGTCCGCGAGATTCGACGACGATTCAAAACTCCTAATCAACTCTCAGTTCCAATCTTCATGGACAAAGTGTGACCATCTCGCGTGTGATGCATGCCTGAGTCTCTGAGCCGTGCTGTGGAGTGGTGGCGTGTCCCACTAAATCCAGAAGTGGCAGGTTTCTGTGGGCTAAGGAGGAAGACGAGTACGGCGTTGCCGGTTTCATTGTAACGGCAGTGTAACACTTGGATGTGTGTGCACAACACAGGCCATGTCCTGTTTTGTAGTCTGATGTCTTAATGGCCAACCCACACTATACCTGCTCTAGCCAGCCACCTTTTTTTTTAGCATAAACCAGCCGAGGAAAAGAATCAAAAACAGAACAAAATAAATGTTACCATGTGTTGCTTATAGGTAGAAAAATCCAGCTCTTGATGCCATTGGCTAAATGACAACATACGTTGCTTTATTTCATTGGCTCTCCCATTTCTCTCTATCTTTGCATCCTCATGTATTCATTCTATTTGTTAACTGATTTCTCGATACCCATTACCAATACAGCAGAGACAGATGGTTTTCCTATGGGCTACGGTATATTTATCTGTTTATGGACTTTTGCGGCGTCTGAGCCCGCTGCAGCTGAAGAATTGTAACCCCACGAGATATCAATACAAACAGTGCCATGACATGAACAAAGCCCCTCCAGTTCTTCCAAGCGATGTAACTAAGCAGTCGGATGCATGCAGAATGGACCAGGGTGAGGAAGGACATGAAACTGACTGTGTGTGAGAGTTCAAAGTATAATGTCAACGATTAACATTTTCCCTTTTTCTCTTTAACTGGCCTTTATGACCTCCGTTCTCTCCCAGCTCTCGTTTCCCTTCTTGTTTGGTACGTCTCTCTCTCTCTCTCTCTCTCTCTCTCTCTCTCTCTCTCTCTCTCTCTCTCTCTCCCTCGCTCTCTCTCTCTCTCTCTCTGTCAGCCCTCAAAGTTCCTCCATAGCCATCACTTTCCTTTCCCTCTGTCTTTGTTGTGTTGCCATCTGAAACAAAGGAGGTATCTCAACCAATGGGATTCTACATCTAGGTGTTCATTAACCATGTTTATTTTCTATATGTACAATTTTTCTACAGTATTTACTTTTATTTTTATTGTTACGGTTCTTTGATGAACATAAAGTGGAAATTTATTATGAAAAATAGTTTTGAAGATTAATGAGTAAATAAAATATTACCCAAGTGAGCCGCCTGGAGTGCGTTTGTGTGTTGGTTTTTGCTCCCATCGCAGGCGCGGTGACTGTTCTCACACCCCCTTCAGCTATGAGAACAGATCAGCGTCTAATTAGGACTATACAGTCACAACTTGTAGTTAGTGAAGGAAATGAGATGGTAAAGGAATAGTTCAACATTTTGAGTGACAGACATTTACACTCATTTTACACAGAATTAAATTAGAAGTTGTCGACGTGGTAACAATGTTCTAATTTTTGCTTTCATCAGGAAGCTATTTTTCAATGTTACCGCTGCTAGAAGTTGCGGATCTCATGTGTTGTTGTTTTCATTTCACCTTTTGTTTCATCAAAACAAGGGCACCGGTACCTTTTCTTGTAAGTCCCACTCCCTCTAACTGAGACAGCAGACGCGCATAAATACCACCTTGCACACACCGAGCAGAGCTTTGAAGTATGACTCAGTGCAGTAAACGGTGTAAGTCTCTGCAGAATTGCTGTTTGCCGGATGAAAGATCCCTGAGATTGCAGAGCTGAGCTTGCCTCCTCAGGTGAGAGCGGCAACAAGGACCTGCTATTTCAATAAACACCTCCAAAGACCCACTATCTTGTTCTCTCACTGTATCTCTTCCTTTAACTTTCTTTTTTGTCTCCGCTGAAAAGTCTGTGCTCAACAAAAGGCTTGTGTTGGGCTTTGGCCATCTGCTGCTTTCCTGACCTTGAACACATCCAGCTGGCACAGAGATAAAGAAATAGGCATGCTGTATTTATAGGGTCAATACAAAACAACTTCACCGTTCACCAGGTCAATCAGTCAGCAGCAGCATAAACCTTCAGAGTTGACTGAAAGAACAAATCAATACCAACAATCCTGTGCTGTCTGGTATATGTCCGAACAAAACAAATTACAACACTTTATCGCACGATCTGACTGGATTAAGCACCCGAATTTTCAGCTGATTCCTGAATAGGAAAACAGCCCATGTTATTCAGCCGAGTTGCATTTTAAATTAGCGAATCATGTGGCAACCTTCAGGTTGTTGGCTCAAAATATAGGAACAATTAGACAATGTTAAAATAAAAGTATTCAAAGCAGTATTGTATTTTATGAGGTGGTATTTTGAAGTTTGAAACTAAGCTACTTTGCATGAAAAACATTTCTATGGCAGCTTTATTCAAGTTTGAGTTAGGGGGCTGGAGTTGAGCCCAGCTCACATTGACGCTCACGGAGAAAAGACAAGCACCAGGCAGCGTATTTTATCCTTCCCTGCACAACCAGCAACAGATCCTTTTATATGTTTGTATGAATTGTCAGTACACACACACATACACCGACACACACACGCACACGCACTTCCTTTTCCTGTCCCCTTTTTAGTGCAACGACATGGGTTCATTTGTTTATCATATTTCTCTATCATTCTCCTTCCATTTCTTTTTTTGCACTGTGGATAGGCAAGCAGCTGTGGGAGAATGTTTCAGTGTGCGTGTGTGCGTGCACGATGGTGTCAGGAGCTCAAGGCTACATTTTTCTTCCTGCTTTGGAATTAAATCTCAAAGAGCTCTGCTCTTTAACATGAAGTTCCCACAGCACGACACGTACATGCAGCCATGACTTTGTCTCAATATGAGAAACAGCAACTTGAATGGATGAATGGAGAGGTGAAACTAAATAGCAGGAGAAAACATCACATAATTTCTTTTTTAAAAAGCTGTTTTCTACATGAGTATGTGTGTGTGTTTGGCTGGCACGTTAACAGAAAGTGTCCTTGTGAGTTGGCTGCATGTGCTGTTGACGTGTGGAGAGCGTGGTAGAAAGGAATATTGTGTCCATTGTTATCAAAGTGTGCTCATCATTCAACACAAATGTGAAGGCAGAGACAAAACAGAAACACACCTGGACCTCATGGTTATTTTTAATCCTTGTTGTTTTGAGAAAGAAGGATTGTGCTCACTGCTTGAGCTCAGGATCACAATTAATTGATCACTGATTTTTAACTCTATTCTTTATTAATTTTGATTCCTATATCATATAAATGTTACAACTCACCAGGAGAAAGGAGTAATTATTCAAATTACATCATAGAAAAAATCACAGAACATCCAATGAAAATCCCTCTACTAAAAGACACACAATGGCACATTACTCTCACCACCACAAAACGCTCAATATCCCTTTACTATTGCAATGAAGTACATATGCCTAACCCTGACACAAAATCGTCGCCCTCGCAATGAAACTATATGTTAATACATAAAACTGTGTAAGTTGTTGTCGGGTCTGGCTGAATCTGGCCCAGGAACTATTTGTAATTCATTATATACATAATTTGAGTACAGAAATCACATGTATTCACACTAAACAAGTGTTTCTGCTCCAGATGGGAGGGGATGTATATGTGCAGCTCATTGAAAAAAGCCAGGAAACTGTCGTGAAAACGATGCCATTATATCAATCCACTGATAAGACCAGGGACAGGGATTGCAGCTACAAACTCCAGCAGTTTTGATATATTCATAAATTCAGCCTGTACATTTTAACAATTGATTGACATTTCACATTTAACATTTTTGTATTCAAGTAATAAATGTTAAAACAGTAGTTTCATGTTTTAATTGTTTCGCTATTTCAGGTAATTGGAAGGTTAAATTTAAATTTATTTACACATTTGTGTGACCAAAGCTCCCTCACACAGCTTCGGAGGGGGGCACTGCAGCACAAAACATCTGGGAGTCATGTTGATTACTTTTCACAGAAGGAATTTTGTGATTCAATTCTGAGAGAATCTTCGCAAAAACGAAAAAGGTAAAACTATGACTAATTTCATATTAAAAACAAACTGCTAATTACAGAATTCCCTGTCAGAGTAATGGAGATTCACTACAATTGTGAAAAATGCCTTAACACTCTAACAACTGCAGCAAACTACAGTATATGCTACTGTTAATGGGAGGTAGCACAATGTGGCTGAAATTCTGGTGGGGAGTCGCTCATCGTTCCACACTTTGAAAACCTCCTAACCTCAGCTGAGACTAGTCCTAGTCAAAGCTTTACCCCCAAACTTGTCTTCAATACAAATGTAAATCCTCGTGGGTTGGCGTGGGTTGTTCCCCACCAGTATGGGAGAAAGAACGCACACAGATACACAGACAGTCACCATCCAGCAGAGACCTCCTACATCCTCGAACACCCATGCAGTGTTTCACACGCCCCCAAAACTCACTCCTGCATGGCTGAAAAAAACTTCACAACACCTCATTTTGCTTCTCTCTCAGACGGGAGAAGAGTTTTATGAGAGTGTGGGCGCTGGTGGGACACCTGTGTAAGGCAAAAATCTCAGAGAGAAAATACAAACGAAGAGAAGACAAGGAGGTTTGAAAAGTGAACATTCAACACTGTGGACCCAGACAGGCCGAAATGATGTTGGTAATGCTACTGCTCATGCTGATGATTGTGATGATAAAGATGGCAGCGGCCTCGGTGCCCAGCTCTGAAATGGACATCAAACCCGGACTTGAGACCACCAAACCATCCCTATGCATTTACAAGATGGGACTTGGGGTCACAGAGATGCCCTCCAACATCTGCAGTGACATCCAGACTTTGTGAGTACCCACACACACACACACACACTCACACACAAACATGCGAATACTGTTGTAAAATTTTAGATCTTCCGGCTCTACTTTCTCAAACACATTCCTGGGACACCGATGCAGAGTATTTTCACAGTGTGAAGGCTGCTTATCAATCAATTAATCTCTATCTCTACTATTTTGGTCCAGCCTAACATCCAATTGTTCTCAGCAGCATTGCCATGATTATTGTAATCTTTATTCCTCTCCTCTTCCCCAAACAGCCCCAAACAATAAATCTATTTTTACCCTGACGCAGCATGTTTCTATTTTTATTTCTCTTGTTGTTGGACTGCTCCACTTTTATTCATCTAATAATTTAATATTATATTTTTACTAATTTAGGTCTTACAAGAGACAGACATTGCAAAAGTGGTCAGCATTTAAGCAGTGGACCCGGTAGAAGCAAATTTTCACAATAATGTAAAGCATCATAACTCATCTTGATCAAACTTCTTCCCCTCTTGTTCTAACAGACCTTATAATGTCTTTCACGCTCCTCACGAGCCACAAATACAGTGACTTTGATGTGTAAAACTGATAGGGGTCCCTCGACTCAACTGCACGCTTCATCGGTCAGTATTACAGAGAGTAAATCTAAAAATAGTGCCTCCCATTCGCCCCTAAAGGGCCAGAGGATGTCCAATGTTTACAAAATCCATGAGCGTTCATAATCATGGAGACTTTCCCGTCTAATCCTCATTCATGTTCTCTTGGATGAAATGTGCTGAATTTGCCAACGCCGGTTTTGTTAAACCTTCATTAACTCAGGAAATGGATGCAAAGTATGTCTGGCTGCTCACCCTCAGCATGCTGCAGTCGTACAGCACATCCTCCTACACTCAGCTACTGAGTAGCCACAGGTTAAAAATGTCCCCTGGGGTTGATTCATGTGGACAAATAAATAGGTTCTATGTTTTGTTGTGCTTCTGAGCCCACAATATCTATGTCAATGTCTATCCTTCACTGCAACACGTTGCTACTTTGCGCGGTGCTGCTATCAGGGTACAGCGTGAAACTGGTGGGAGTGCTATGCATCGTGTTGTCTGAGCAGTCATGCCACTGTGCAAAAATAACCTTAAAGCAATCAATGCCCAAAGTTAGTGAAGCCGTTACACAACCATGAAAGTAATACGCAACAACACACTGCTAAGATTTACCATGTTTTTTATTGATGGCATCCTCATTGAAGGAAAGTTTCCTAAAATTCATGTTGTCAAACGTTACAGCGGAATTGATGTGCTGAGATGAGGAGGTTAATGTTCAAACATTTTGATACGGCAAATTGTGTATCCTCGGGATGAGCTATGTTATATTCTATATCCTTGGGATGAGTTGTTTTATTCTGAGGAATGTCCTGCGGTAGCAATATTTAGCATTGGAACTCTGAGCGAGAGCTATGTGGTATTGCATCTTTCAAAAGTTTCAGGGTGTTGCTCTCACCCCCAAACATTGATTAAAGGTGGTGCAAGTAGTGTCGGTGACCTTGACACATCCCCACAGTGCCGAGTGTGAGGGCCACTCGACGAAAACACTGACCTGTTTTTCCTCTGAGCCGTCAGAACGCTTTCAGGAGATCTCAAGGTCTCCAAAAGAAACGGGAGGAGTGGTGAACGATTCAGGCCCACCTGGAGCAAACCCACACCTAAGTGGGCAAAAAAGGGAGTTTGACAATATATCATCACATCAGAGCTTGGATAAATAAATCAGTCACACATTAGACATAAGCATGTACCTTGTGGCACGTACTAGTGACTATTCGCCAGAGACATGCACTGAATTCCTCGGTGGCAATGTGAGTGCTCATCTGTTCTGTTCAGCTTGAAGGTCAAGGCTCCGGAACAGTGAGGATATTTACAAGTATGCGGGAGTAACTGGACTCTTAACATGTGATCCAAAATTTCCTGATGGAAAAATCTAGAACTCTTAAAAACAGCAGAAGCAGAAAAATGTTGCATCTTGTTTGACAGTTAAGTCTCTATTGAGCATTAGCAGCAAATTCAGACCCATCATTATTCAGAACATAAATACAGTTTTATCCCACCCGCTTGCCCCAATATAACCACATTTTCAACAAATGATTTTCATCTCTGTACGTCCCAGTGGTCAGTGCGGAGCCAAGAGCTCAAGCAAACGGCTGTTTCTGCACCAACAGGCAAGTTAACCAGACACAGATCAGAGAGATACCCTTGGGAGCCTTCACCAGCTTCAAGAAACTCAGGAACATGTAAGTGTGTGTGTCTGTCGCTCATGTTTATTCTCGGATGTGGATAAGAGTGAAAAGAGGAGTTACACTCTGGATATGGAGGTGAGGGGGTGGGGGGGGGGGGGGGGGGGGGGGGAGTGATTATGCAGAATTTTAAACTTTGATGTAGAGTTGTATTAAATATAAAATATTGAAAACAAGTTTCTACACTTGAGTCTTCATGAGATTGTATTTGAGTTGTAAACTTGTACTGTACTTGTGATAAATGAGCAGTCAACTATGATTATTAATTATTCTTTTTTTTTTTTTTTAAATGTCCCCCAAGTCCTATCCACTGCCAAAAACAACTCACAGCTTTCCTTTGACAAAAGGTCTTTGAAGACAGATATCATATTTGTCCTCATTGATATAGTTGCTTGCCCTACTTTATCAATCTTTGCTGATAATTCTATGTAAGAGATGTCCTAAAAGCTCCTGAGGTAATGAGTCTGAGATATCATGCGGGGGTGGTTTCCAGCGCTGGACTACAATCTTCCTGGCTGCAGTTAGGCCTGACAGACAGTTTTTTTTTTTTGGGGGGGGGGGGGTGTTGTGCCACCTCCGTGAGAGAAAGACAAGAATCATGATTTAGGAGATGTACCACAGGATCAATCGGGAGTGCCATTCCAATTAGACTTACAAAGGTAAAAACCACCTTTTTCCAAAAATCTAGAATGGCAGGGCATTCCCATACCACATGTATAAAGGAGCCAACAGTCCTATGGACCAGTCCCATTTGGTGCCTAATTCTCCATGGAAGTTAAGGTTTAGGATAAAATATGAAATGAATATATTGATTTATGGTTTTGGACACCTCAGTTACTATGATTGGAATTGGCACAGGCACCTCCCAGAAGATATTAGGATGATGTACAAGAGGCATTACCGTGGAAAAAAGTGTTTCTCAGCTTTTATTTACATTTGAACAAAAATTTGCATGTCCAAAGTATCCACACCCGTCTCAGTAATCAATAGAAAAGCTAATGAAGGCTGTCCTATAATTGCTGACCAGCTTTTTGCATGTCCCCACTGGTATTTTTACCCATTGATCTTTAGTGATTTAGGGTCTCTATGACATCATCCTGATATTTAGCTCCCTCCACAGATTCTCAATTGGATTCCAGTCCGGAGTCTGGCTGGGCTAGTGCAAGATGTTGATTTTTCTGTCTGCTAACCATTTCTTCACCACTCTTAGTGAGTGTTTTGGTTCGTTGTCCTCCTGATTTGTCCACTGGTGCCCAAGTTTCTCTGACTGCCTGATGTTGTTGAGAATCCAGATGTATTGCTCTTTTTTCATTGTGCCATTTACTTGGTTCATTGGCTGGTTTGTGTGTTTCTAATCTGGGGAAGTGGCGTCCTCCTTGATCTGTGTCCGTGAAACCGAGAAGCGTCTATTGGACTGACATTGCCACCAGCAGATCCCAGATTCACCAGGATGGCCTTGATAGTGATCCTTGGATTCTTTTTTACATCTCTCACTATCATCCTGACCAGCACAGGTGTCACTTTTGGCTTCCTACCACGTCCTCTGAGATTTTCCAGAGTGCCGAACGTCTTGAATTTTTTAATAATACTTTGCACTGAAGCCAACAACTGCAAACCAACTGCAGAGGGCAGATGTTTTTCACCTGTTGAGTTGATTAAAACAGATTTTCCCAATGAATCAGCATAATTAGGATGCTTTAGAACAGCCTGGAGTGTTTGGAATGGTAGAGAATTTTGGATCTTCCCATATACTGTAACAGTAACAAAGGGTATGAATAGATTTGGACATGACACTTTTTGTTCAAATGTTAATAAAAGCTGAGGATTTTTTTTTTTTCACAATGATGCCGCTTGTACTTCATCTTATATTCTTTTTGGAGAAGCCTGTGTCAATTCAGGTAAAGAAAAAAAACATTGTTGGTTGAATGAAAATAACTTTAAGTCAGCATTTGCCCTGGAGTATGAATAATTTTGTACATATCTTTGTCTTGGAGCACACTGTATCATACTTAAAATGTGGTCCTCTTGTCTTTTCTTCTGTTCAAATATTGTTTTTGTTGTTGTTTTTTGTTGCCTTGTTACTGCTACAATTGTACAAACGTACTGTTTTGTTTTACCAATCACTCCTGTTTTTTTTTAATAACTATATCCATACCTCTATTCATATCAGTTACCTATTACTGATTTCCCTCCTAGAACCATTTGGGACAATAGCATGCTGAAGACAGTTGGTGCATATGCCTTTGCCAACCTTTCCCAGCTCACTTTAATGTGAGTATACTATTGTTATTTGTTTGTAGAACTACTTTAATGGGACGGTTCAGGGTAGAAATACAGGAAATATGCGGATAGAGTGGCAGTGGTGATACATGCCCAAAAGGTACAGCTACTGAAGGCATTTGCACACATTTGCCATGGTCCGTTGTCACCCCAGTCGGTTTTTAAAAGCTACAGCATATGCCATATTTCATTCCTCTGTGTGTTTAGTCTCTGTAAAGGAACACCAAGAGCTGGAAACTCTGACAGACATAGTTGAGTAATATGTTCATCGGGGTGGCAGAGACAAAATATATCAGCGAGCAACTGTGACTGAAGGTCTGGTTACTTAAATGTTATGCTTCATGTCTCCCTAGCGTGATATCTCAACACGTTGCTTTGAAGAGTATTGGACCTTTTGCTTTTTACAACCTCCCTGAACTCCTTGAAATGTAAGTATAACTGGCAGGATAATAACAGTGGTGCAACCCTGTCATTCCGGGATCAGTGACTTTTACGAATGATTACATGATTACTGAATGTGCTTCTTTCAGAGAAATAACCAAGTCAATACGCCTGACCTACATCCACCCAAACGCATTCACCAACCTTGTGAAACTGCAGATTTTGTGAGTGAAAGTTCAGCTTTCTCTTTTCTCTTTTAATGAAACGATTGTGAGTCTGAGATGAGCTGTGGATGACAAGCCTACTTCTGAGGGCAAATAAATACATAATTTCTATACAACAAAAATCTACATTTTTTCACTTAGTAAGATGCATTTCATTCATTTCTCACACATACATTTCTGTTTGAAACAAACTCAAGGTCATGATTTAATAAAAGTACTAATTCAAGACTGCTTAGAAAAACTAGTTATTTTGCTAGCATTAATAGTACTTGGATATGTACGCATTCACTTTGGTGATGTCAGTCAGCACTTTTATTGTTAAATATCTGACAAATCCTTTTCTGATGATTATCTACTCTCTGTTGCTTATATGTTATGATAAACTGAGATACTATATACCTGCCTAATTCTGCATCATTATCTGATGTTATGATGTGACTTAAATGTGCCATTAAGAGAGATCATACATGAATTGTATGGAAACTAGAAACCTACTTTTATCAGCACAATTTTACAGGCGATGGAACATTTCATTGTAGCTCTCTTCATTACTCTGGAATCTCTTCCCTTGTTAAATTTTATTTTGGTATGTACAGCAAGTGCTACATTTTGTGTGTGTGTGTGTGTGTGTGTGTGTGTGTGTGTGTGTGTGTGTGTGTGTGTGTGTGTGTGTGTGTGTGTGTGTGTGTGTGTGTGTGTGTGTGTTTTCAGGCATTATAGCATGAATGTAGTGACATTTGGTGATTAAATCTTTTTAATGACAGGATCATCTCCAACACCGGGCTGAAAAGCTTCCCCACCTTCTCCAAGATCCGCTCTATGGCCCTCAACTTTCAGCTGTAGGTCTCAGTGCAATATCCAAATTGAGCTACAAATGAGATACACACCCACACACTCACTATTCCCACACGCACTCGAATTTATAGGCTATGGTGTGCACACAGACTTAAATATGCCCTGAAGAAATCACACCATCAGACATCTAACGCTGCAGTCAAACCCTGCACGCTAAAGTAGTCCTTACACAACAGAATATCAGCAACACAAATCATGCCTCCCTACAGCCTCTCTTCCCTCGCCTTTGAAAAATCCATGTTCAGACTATCTGACATCAGCTTCGCAGAGAAAGTGGGTTTATCAGAGACTGGATCAAATATATTTCAGCAGCATAAGCACATATATCTTCTGTTGTCTTGCTCAAAACGTTCTTTGGCCATTGAACTCCCCAGTGTTTGTGGTACATTGGATGTTTTTGATCTTTGTGCTGTTTCAGTAATCTGGAGGATAACAGCCACATCGAGAAAGTCCCCGCCAATGCCTTCAGAGGCCTCAGCACTCAAACCATCATGGAAATGTAAGGGATTCATCACATTATTTAGAAGCTCGCCATACTCACACAGATCCAAGTGGGCACTGCATTTGCATTGGAGAATGTTCCCCGAAATGCTCTCAGCCCTCTTCACCAAGTGTATCTTCTCCTACTTGTCTGCTTTTTTTTTTTTCTGAGTTTCTAACACTTTTGCCTCTGCGTATTGCCTTTCATGTTTTCCCCCTTCAGCCTTCCTGAATCCCGCTGAAATCCGTGCTCTGAATCATGCTCTGACTGAAATGTACTCTAATTTAGCTTTAAGTGTTTGTCATCAATTGCTATTCTAGGTGAATGGTGACGGGTAAGATCAATGGCAGAGGGCTCATTGGGCACATCTGCTCAAGTACGATAATGCACATTTAATTAAGGTGTCTTCTATCTAAGTAGTTCTATTTTAAGCCAATTCATCCTGCAATTTCAATCATTTGCAGAGGCACATAATGTTTGTACTAAAATGATACCTGCAATTCACTTTAAGGATTAAAATAAGAGTTAAGCTTTTGAGACGAAAATACTTACTTCTGTCTAAAAGCTGAGAACATATACTGCATTTTTAAAGAGTAGATCAATGATTCAATGCATTCTGGCCTTGGTTAAAAAAAAACCCTCTTAAGACTTTAAAGCTGCTGATAAAACTTAAAAAAAAAAAAAAGATTGTTCTATACTATTGGAATCCCAAATGTAATGTAAATCTAAAAGTTTAAAATAGTTTCTGTGGCAAAACGTTATTCTACACTTTTGCATGCGCACTGGAAACGGTCAGAAACGAACCATCATTCTCCACCTAAAGGAAACACAATCCATCTCTCTGCACTTCTAAACTCAACCAAACTAGTGTCTTTCTGGGTGTTTCAGTGTGTTCAACAACGTGGAAACACCAGGAGATGTGTGTGGGGGATGACTGCTTGGCCCAACATTTGCTGGGCAACCAGTCAACTTCCGGAAGTTGCTCATCATAGCCAAATAGCTGTCTGGCACCTAACAGCCTGTCAAACTATTTCTTTAAATTCCTTTTTGTTTTTACACTTCCTCAGAAAAAAAAACCCCAATCTAATAACCAGTAGGTGGATTTATTATTTTTTTTTTTTCAAACCCATGCTTGCTGATTTAATGTTTTGTTTTTCTCTTTTCCTGTTTTTGTACTTAGAGCTGCTGACGAACAATCGTTTCTTTTAAACTGTGGCATTAATGTATCAGCTTGCCACTTCAGTCTGTTATTCTGTGGTAGACTTTGAAAAGCAGGGCGTGTACTGTACATGTGAAATTTTATTTTACCTAATAGCCAACAAATTCACGGCAGCTTTAACAGTCTCATTGGATAAATGGCAGAATAAGATAGAGCTCATTTACAATTTACTTATGATTTTGTTCTGAAGTCCCATGTATTTGTTCAGCTTTTCTGACTGGGAACAAAAGAGGTGCAAACACTAAAATTAGCACAGTTCCAATAGGTTTGCAGTTGGGAATGTTGTGTGTTGGAGCCGCATGACTCTCATTTGGCTTCTCTTTCTAATGGCAGACGGCTTTCCAGAAATGGCATCAAGGAGGTGGCAAATGACGCCTTCAATGGAACAAAGATGTCCATATTGTGAGTCACAGGCAGAAACACAATTGCAAACAGACAAAATACAGGGAAAAAATATCAGATCACATATTTAATTTCCCTCTTTCTCCATAAATTTTGTTTTTTTCTTAGGGTCCTAAAAGGCAACCAACAGCTTACTCACATCAATCCCAACGCCTCTGTGGGTTCCAGTGAGTTGGTGGTACTGTAAGCATTACATCCAACAGGAACGCATGCCAACATGATTCACTCTCTTAATCATCTTCTATTAAACTCAAAACGTAGAGAAAAACTAAAAATAAAGTGACATGCGTGGGAAAACTTAAAGATGCCGAGTAAAATATAAATGTTTATTCTCCAAAGAGGCATGTTTGTTTTTTTTCTCCATTCTGAGGTGAAATAAGATAAACGTGATGGTTTCTTCTGAGCTTTCATCAGCGGTTTTCATCGCCTGTAATTATCACTTGGCAATCAGAAAATGTTTTTCATCCAGTAATATTGCTGGCTTATTTTCATGCATGACTTAAATCTTGAATCCCAGTTTGTCCACTAAAAACAAATAGTTTTATTTCATTTACTGATTCCCTTTATACTGTACATAGCAAACACAATTCCCTCAGTGTTAAATCCCATTTGCTCCTGCAGGGACATCTCACATACCGCCCTCAGCACTCTGCCGCACTCCATCCTCGGAGACCTCGAAATGCTGATCGCAGAATCCGCCTTCCATCTGAAAGAACTTCCTCCTCTGCAGTTCTTTACCAAACTGAACCGTGCCAATCTCACGTACCCGGCACACTGCTGCGCCTTCGATAATATGCACAAGAACAGGTACGTCTGTGCCGCTTCTCAGATTGGGCAAAATAATATGCCTTCTTCCACGCAGTCAGTTAGGATTTGTGAAAGAGTTGACCCTGCTCTCATACCTCACAATCAAAGTTGATGCCGCATCCTGAAAGAAGTCAGCTCAGCATCAGGACTTTCAGCATCTCTAAAGCTCCTACTTCATATCATATAAGCTTTTGTTTGGCTCATTTCAGTGTTTGGATCGTTTACATTGCATTCATTATTCTAGTTGTGCGCACAAGCAAATCTTATGCAGTAAATCTTATGCAAACATTTGCAAATATTTACACAGAAAAATTGACTGGGGGAGCGAGTTGCAATTGGATGTGCAAGTATGTTAAATTAATTAACAAGCAAAAGGCTCATTCTTCCCCGGGCAATTAAGATATTTCATATGCAGGGGTATATTTGTTTTTGTATTTCTTATATGGCAGTATAACTTGATATGTATGTATTTTATACTATATACACTAAAATTGACAACAGCAATTCTGTAAACATGAGGTTTGAGTATTCTAAACTTAAAAGCTTGTATCTCAAACAAGATATGTTGTAAAGAAAATAATTTTGTTTCTAGATCTTTTATGCACTTTCTATGTGTTGTGTTGTGCCAGATCAGAGTGGAACAGCTTGTGCACCCACCCTAAAGCTATGGAAAATGAAGTGTTCCAATTGCACGAGTGCTCCAACTCCACCTCCTTCCCCTGCAGCCCAGCGCCAGACAAGTTCAACCCCTGTGGGGACATCATGTCCCCCTGCCCTTTACGGGTGCTCATCTGGATCATCTCTATTCTGGCACTGCTGGGCAATGCAGTGGTTCTCTTTGTATTATTAGGTAAGAAAAATCCATATTATGTCATGTTTCTGGCTGTATTAAAGGTCCCATATCATGCAAAATCCACTTTATAATTGTTTTCTAACGGTAATGTGTGTCGCCATAGCCGGTGAATGAGGCCCTAGAAGTGAAGAAAGTCTATCATTTCCTTCACTTGCTTGCTTTTAAAGAATGTGAGTGAAAAGCAGATTTTCCCTTCATGACATCACCTGGGGAAATAACCACTCTTTCTGGTAGTGAATACTCCCTTTGACCCTCCCACATAGATGAGCTCTACCTTATAAAATTACAAGCTGGCACCATTTTTTCTCCCCGAAAGGTGCATGTGGTAGGCGGGGACAGACACAGCTCATTGGCATTCAAAGGTGAAATTGTTGGGAAAACTGTCTAATATGGGACCTTTAAAAAAATTTTTTTTTAAGTATTTCCAAATATGAGTGTTTTTCCATTAATATACCTATACTTCTACCTTATGACTTTGTGTAATTAGGCAGCCGCTCCAAGCTGACTGTACCTCGTTTCCTCATGTGCCACTTGGCTTTCGCTGACTTCTGTATGGGCATCTACCTGGTGGTCATAGCAGCAATGGACGTACTCACTCGGGGCCGGTATTACAACCACGCCATGGTCTGGCAGATGGGGTTTGGCTGCAAAGCTGCAGGCTTTTTCACGGTATGTGCATGTGCACGGCGCACAAAAGATAACAGTGACGACGCTCAGCGACGTGCACACTCAGATTGTGAAGTATCGTCTCTGCAGGTGTTTGCCAGCGAGCTGTCGGTGTTCACGTTAACAGCGATCACCGTGGAACGCTGGCACACCATCACACATGCTCTGCGGCTCGATCGCAAACTTCGCCTCAGACATGCGTGCATGATCATGACTGCAGGCTGGATCTTCTCGCTGCTGGCTGCATTTCTGCCCACAGTTGGGGTCAGCAGCTACGGCAAAGTGAGTTCCCTCTTCTTCTTTTTTTTTTTGCATTTTAGAATTAAACTGATTGTTTAATCACAAAAATATCAGAGAAAAAAAATTAATAAATATATATATATATATATATATATATATATATATATATATATATATATATATATATATATATATATAAAGTGTTACAATTCCCATCTCTGCCTGCCTACATGCCAAAGTGTCCTTGGGCAAGATACTGAACCCTAAACTGCTCCCATTGGACTGACAGCGCCTTGCACTGCTTGTAAAGCACTTTGGGGCTGTTCTCAGCGAAAAGGCGCTATATAAGTGAAGTCCATTTACCAAGTCCATCTTATATAGTTTGATGTTCTTTTATAACTAATACAACCAATTTTTTACTGGGTTTATTTATATTTTATACATCGTCCCAGTAGCCTTTTAGATGTTGGATTGTACTTTTTTAGGCTTTTTTTTTTTTTTTTTTCATTGGTAGGACGAGAGCAGATCAGACAAAAAGAACAAAGTAAAAATGCTCACAGCTGGAATCCCAAACAGCACTTGTAGAGTTTGCAGGACATCTTCGACATCCATGGCATGTCTGTTCTTCACTGAACAGCTGTGCCATGGAGCCACAATAACTTAAATATGTCATTATTTGTTTTGCTCTGAGGCCCCGTTTACACGACAACGAATACGAGTGTATCCGCAAAACTTTCTTCACTTTTGGGGGGTCTGTTTACACTGCACCAGGGTGCGGATGCACTGTGTCCGCTAAGTTTTTAATCCGGCTCCCAAGGTGGAAAGATTCTTTCATGGCCTATATTCCCTCCGGCAGAGAGTGCGCATCTCTCCCCCTCCCTCCTGCTCATCCAGTTGTAAACAAACATGGCGGTCGCGTAGTGGTACGACTCATGGTCAGTATTCTAGTTTGATCGTCTATATCAGTAGTTTTATAGTTGAGACTCACCCCTGATAGCATCCGATGCATCATCAGTCCATGCGGATGTCGGGTGCTCTCCATTTTCTTCACGTTTATAGCCATAGACGTATTGTTTATAGTGTATTGTTCTCTGCACACATCGTCTGTGTAGTTTCATTACAAAATCAAGAAACAGTGCCCTCCAGTGGCCCGGCAGACTAACCACATCGTTGTCTCCGTTAAACACTCCTTTTGTTTAAAGGATTAGGTGTTGTCACGTGAAATGTTGTCGTGTAAACGGGGCCTGAATCTGGATCACTATTTATTCGGTGAACACACAAAAAGATATTTTACATTTACAGGAGGCAAATGGTAATACAGGTTGGCATGTTGAAATGTAACTCTTTATAGGTCATTCAATAAAATACTTGGAAGAATTTAATGTCACTTTGCAAAATGTGTCAAGACTATTTTTATTTACTGATTTGAAAAAATGTCTATAGTTAAAGTTGTATTTGACAAAAGTTGACCAAAATCACACATTGTATGTCTGAAATCTCCAAACCTATCATAATGTCTTAATTGTGAAAAACAACACAGCCAGGTTTTATATGCAAGAAAAAAATTATGTTGCAGACTTGTTTTTAAAAATGTTGCTAATTTTGCAAAATTTGCACAAACAATACCCATCTCTGTTATCTCAATGTCCATCAACACTTTAACTATTTATCGTTAGCTTTAATATTACAAGAACAAATGCATAAGTTAGGACATACGGTAACTTCACTATGGCTGCTGATACCTGATGGTTTCTTCAATATGTGTTCATGCAGGTGAGTATTTGCCTCCCCATGGACGTGGAGTCGGTGGTTTCCCAGGTCTATGTGGTTTCTCTTCTTCTCCTCAACATGGTGGCCTTCTTCTGCATGTGCGGCTGCTACCTGAGCATCTACCTGACATATCGAAAGCCCTCGTCAGCACCAGCCCACGCAGACACCCGTGTGGCCCAGCGTATGGCCGTGCTCATCTTCACCGACTTCATCTGCATGGCTCCAATCTTCTTCTTTGCTATCTCAGCCGCTCTCAAGCTGCCTCTCATCTCCGTCTCAGATTCCAAACTTCTGCTGGTCCTTTTCTACCCCATCAACTCATGCGCCAACCCCTTCTTGTACGCCTTCTTCACTCGTACCTTCCGACGGGACTTCTTCATCCTCTCAGCTCGCTTTGGCCTTTTTAAGACCTGGGCACAGATTTACCGGACGGAGAGTTCGTCCTGTCAGCAGCCAGCATGGACTTCTCCAAAGAGCAGCCGCCTGACAATGTCTTCTTAGGCCAACACACTCAGTCTAGATGGGAAACAAGAGTACTGATTGTCACACAAATACGTAACTGCTGGTCCAGACTTTTGCTAAATTGCCTGAAGGAGTGTTGGATTTTTCCTCCTACACAAGCCATATTACTACAGGCAAACAAAGAAAAATATTAGTTTTCAAACATGTATAAATGTATGTAATGAAAGAAAACCTGTAAGTTAAAATCTTAACTTATGACATACTGTATGTACTTGTTTTATTGAAGAGGCATCTGAACATGCTGCTAATTCCTTGAAGTAATACCTCTGCAATTCATTTTCATGGTCCAATTGTACGTGGACTCTACATGGTCATCAGAGCTTTTCAGCCTCAGTGTTGTCTGTCACAGTGAGAATGTCTGGTCAGTTAAATCAGAGCACAGAGTGTCCTTATTAAACTACACAGGTAAACGTTCTGCTGTATGTAAGAAAACTGCGGATAGTTTGATCAAATCTGGGTCAAACAGCTGTCCTAGATACTGTTTTTTTTGTTTATTTTAAGTTGATTGGAGTGGCAGGCGGCTGCTGTACTGTACTGCTTCAGGAAAAAAAAGGTAGAAGAGTAGCAAACTGATGACTTCATCCTTACGTAACAAACAACATCCATCTGGTGTCCCAAAATAATCACACAAAATTGTGTCCTTTTGAAACAGATTGACGGGTAGGATCTTCGCATACATGCATCAAGAAATGAACGTGGATTTAACATTCAATGTGGTGATTGAATGATATTCATTAAGAAGGTCACCGCAGGGACCTGCTGATTAATAATCCTCTCATACCCTCAGCCTGCCTGCTGTTCCTTTCCACACCTCCAAATCCCCTTCAAAAGTTCAGTGTCTCCTTTTTTTGTAAATGTGACAGTGTTTTAAATCTTATTATGTTTATGTTTGTAAATGAACGTTTACATTTTTGCCTTTTGTATAAAGTCATTTCTTCAGGAGATTTGTTTTTTCCATGCCGTTTCATAAAGCTGTTTTATGCTCTCTCTTCTTGAGTACATTTTGTATTGTGACTGTGAGTGTGGGGACAAAACACACACACACACACACACACACACAATAATTGGGTTGTCTTTATCTAGTAATGCTGTCCTTCACAGCAGCCAAAGCTCTCAAGGACAAAGTGACCCTACCAACCTCTGCTCTGCGTACCAAGATGGGTGGGCAGGTGTAGGAGCAGTGACTACACAGCTGCTCTTTCTGCTCATTACAAGAAGATGGAAATGGCTGCGCGATAAGATGCACATGCACACACTGAACAGAGTTTCAAGGCTGCAGCTGCAAGGAGGAATCCTAGTCCATCTCATTGATATGGATACACTGCCTCCCACATGCCAGCTCGGAGCCTGTGGGTGCACTTATACCCTTTGACCACTAGATGACGCTATTCATGGGGTTTGATTGTGATCGCTGTTCTATTATGGTCTACTGAACTGCGGACAATAATATACTTGGAAGTCACAGAACAATTGAGGCTGTACAAGGTTGACTTTTACATGTGACAATAACATCAAAAGCAACCATCTGCCTTTGTGTGTATAAGCCTTCGTTAAAAAAAAGACAAATTCTAATCTGCTGATCACAAAAAGTCTAGTTTATTTTATTGCAATGACCTCCAAATGTGTGTGCCTTCATCTGTTCATCTTTACCCAATTCAGGGTCACCATTGCAGCTGTCTATGAGTCTCCAGGTCACCAATCCGAAACATGACAAACAACCACACGCTCCCAGTCACACCTTAAGCCAAATTAGGATGTCACCACACACACACACACACACACACACACACACACACACACACACACAGGGACAACATGCAAACTCCAATCAAAGAGGCTCCAACCGCAAAGCAGATTCAAACAAGGAACCTGTCACCATGAGGCAGGACAGCTGACCACTACATCATTATGCATGCATTGGTGAAAAACTTCAGACATAACAATCTTATCCAGACAGAAGAAAAGATAAAACCTTGCAACAATGCAACAACAGTCTCAGTATAAAGTTGTGTCCGCAGGCATTTTCATATCGCGTCTGTTGTTTTGCAACTAAACAATGCCCTCTAGTGGCCGGTTTACATAATAGGATATTAGTGGAGCAAAATCTTCTTTTAAAGGGACATTTCAGACTTAAACCTGTGCTTTGAGTCTCATAGACATCTCTTCATTAAACGTAGAATGTGGCTGAGCCACAGAAGGATTTTAATTTAGTTGCCTTAGTTAGCTCTTTGACAGACACACTCTTCCATTTTATTTTAGTATTGAGTATTGAAATGCTTTGTGTCCCAGAGGAAACACATGCACACACAGGAACAACATACAAACTCCACACAGAGAGGCCCATCCCTTATTAAAACCCAACCCTTCTCACAGTGAGGTGAGAGCACTAACCACTGCTCCACCATGTGGCCCTCTGTGCTGCTTCATTTATAGGATTCAATCATGGCTAACCTTTTTAAACACTTCAAAATAGCAAATGTAAACAGCTTAATGTGCAATTTGGAACATACTGATGCATGAACAATGGAATTTACCTGTTGTCTTGTTGAAACAATAAATGCATCATTAGTGTTCAAATATATTTCTAAAATGTATTTCTTTAACATGTTTCGTTAATATTTCCTTTTCCATACATGCTCAATGACATTCACTGTTCAGATTTTCTGTTGGAAAGCAGTTTTATAAATGTTAAAAGAACAAACTAAATTAATATTATCTATTGCACTGTGTTTTTAATATTATGAAGCGAAACTTTAAAAATTAGATAGTTGCTATTTCTTAAGGTTGAGTTTGTAGTTTGTGAACACCATGTGGGAAATTCAGATGTCTATTAGTTTATGATTATGATAGCCTTCATATCCTGTTACATGTTGTACATTGCATGGTGTAAAAAAAGAAGAAGAAGAAGATATAAACAGTGGATATCAGTTTTGTGACACTATATATTTTACTTGTTTTTTTTTATTCGGTGACAATGAAATTGAGTTTACATTCAGAGCCAGTCCTCGTCAATGATGCAAACACTGCCACAGAGTGCAACATGCAGCTTCAGTTTTGACTCATATAAAAACCTCCAGCAGTGAAAATTGGGACATTATTTTGCACTTGATTTTGGACCGTGTCGCCCCTCAGTGTGAGTGCACATTGATCGATTCACCGCTTGACCGATTCCGAACCCCAACAGAAAGGTTTGTCAAGCTGACTGATACGAAGCTCCTGATTGGTCACCGGAGCGAGCGATTATGAAAGAGAGATTGTGATTGGTCGAACTGACATTCTGTTCTTTTTTTCTCGCGATTGTTTCCCGTGTGGGTTAATGGCTCCTCCTGCTTCAGAGTGAGACGGAGCTGGCACTGAGCAGTGAAACGGGGGGGGAGCTGTGACACCAACGGAGGAAAAAAAAAAAAAACGCGATTACACCCCAAATACCAGCGGGTTTTTGATCGCATTTGTTAGGGTGTATCGGGGGGAAAAGGCTGCCCGGGTGACAGTTTGGGTTGTGGGCTGATTATAGTAGCGGGCGCTCGAGGATAGCAGGCTATTTTTCAACAACCAACTCCCCAGATGAACTCCGTCAGAGCCACCAACAGGAGACCCAGGCGAGTGTCGAGGCCGCGCCCGGTGCAGCCTGAGCGGAACAACGGGGATAGAGGTGAGTTAGGCCCGAGTCAGCTAAAGCTTTCTCCCGGAACCGTGTCAAGCGTTGCTGGTCTTTACATAACGGTCTACCATTCACAGCCGGGACGCCACACACTCCCGGAGACGGCACTTTCGTCAGGAAACACCGAGGCTTCTTGTTCAGTGGCTCAGGCCAGGCCGCGCTTTGTTTGGCTTGAGTGATTGGGGCTAGCTAGCCCCACTAGCTTAGCCTGTCGGGGTAGGTGGAGGTTGGGGGGTTGTCTTCGCTTAATGCGTATGTAGCTACACGGTTAACGTTGACGACTCACATCCAGGTAAACCCGAATTGTGGGCGAAGGATCGACCCCCACCCTCCCCCTGGCTGTGGCCGCAAGTCTTCACGTCGTGTCGGCCGCTGCATTCTCAGCTGTCACAACCGTTTCTGAGGGTGTAAATCTGCGGTGCCTTTGGACTGCCATTTTTGGGGTGTAACGTTGACAAAAACATTAGCGGCGAACGGGGGCAACGTCAGCTCGCTGCCCCAGCATCGAGAGGCCACACGGATCAGCTGTGATGAATGATCCAGTGTGATTCTGGATGATTTCAGCGGGTCCATTTTGCGGGCTGTAGTTGGAAGCTAATGCAGCCCGCAGTCTGAGCCATTATCCCCTTCCTTATTCGCAGAGCCTGCTAGCAGTGGGCTGATTTGTTTACACCGCGGATTTGCCAGCTACGCAGTTGAGTTTTTAGCCATTAGCCTCACGTCTTAACCGACATCATCCGCGGCCCTGAAACTGACAGCACCGTCAAAGATGGGCCCGATTCTGCACACATATGACCGGCTAGAGTCAAAAGCACACGGGACTCATATCTGCAGGGAATATGTAAACATGCAAGACTGGCGATGTGGTTACAGGGGATGCATCTGTCATGATCAATCACTAACCTTTGTCTGCCTTGTCTCCCAACTATTACCCAGGCTCTTAGCCTGCGCAGTTGGCATACAGCTTGCAAGCTGAATGAAATGATTTGGAGGATTAAGAGTGGTTCAAGCATTTGCTGCAATTCCCCGAATCACTTCAGGCGTGTAAATGGACGACACAATTTAGAAACGCACCCACTGTGTTTTTGTTTGCATGATCATGCTTTAGACTGCATGACTGTTCTTTCTTGTGCATCTTGGGTAAGTGATGTCTATACAGCAAGTCTGTTGCTTATCTATCTATAGATGAAGAGGCTCCTGCAGCAGCCGCAGCAGAAATGGCTATTGAGGAGTCTGGTCCAGGTGCCCAGAACAGTCCCTATCAGCTTCGACGCAAGACCCTGCTTCCCAAGAGAACCGCTGCTGCCTCTGCCACCGCCTCTGCCTGCCCCAGCAAGGGTCCAATGGAGGTTAGACTGAAAGACTTTCATACAATTCTGTTTTGTTTGTTTTTTTATCACATGTGACAACTGTGCTGCAGTATGCATTCCTGCAAACTAGGGAGTGTACATATGTGATTAAAAGAGAACTGCTGATTGGTTACCCTCCTGTAAAGGTCCAATAATTTTGTGGTGGTGTGAGTGGTTACTATTCCAGTTGATGACTCGGTACCTGGATCTTGATTCATATACTACTTTTTTTTTTTTTTCTCTGCAGGGAGCTTCCACTTCTTCAACAGAGGCCTTTGGCCATCGAGCCAAGCGGGCACGAGTGTCCGGTAAGAGCCACGACCTGCCAGGTGTGTGTTAAATCTCTGCAGCTGGGCAAGGAGAGTTTTTGCTGCTTAGTTGAGCTTGTATTGATTTTTTTTTTTTTCTGTCTGCTGGTAAATCTTGTTTTTCATAATCTATTACATTGCATTCCTTAGTTTAATGTGCCTAAAGTGAAAAGGTCCCCTGAAACTTACATTTTGTGTGCGTGATTGTGTGTGTTTTGTGTATTTTCAGCAGCCCCAGCAGAGCAATATCTGCAGCAGAAGCTTCCAGATGAGGTTGTTTTGAAGATTTTCTCCTACTTACTGGAACAGGACCTTTGTCAGGCAGCTTGTGTCTGCAAGAGATTCAGCCAGTTAGCAAACGATCCCATCCTATGGTCAGTGCTAGATGAAGAGATGAAAGCCTCTCTGTTCCTGTTTTGCATGTCACAGCAATTAAAATACATTTTCTTGTATGTGGTGTGCACTGTTGTAGGAAGCGCCTATACATGGAAGTGTTTGAGTACACGCGCCCCATGATGCATCCAGAGCCGGGCAGGTTCTACCAGGTCAGCCCAGAGGAGCATGAACACCCAAACCCCTGGAAGGAGAGCTTCCAGCAGCTGGTGAGATGATCGTGCGAATGTATTGTTATTCTTTTGCGCTAGCCTCGCATTGATTTTTTTTTTCTTTTCCTCTACTCCCAATAGCTTCCTGAACAGTAGATTGTGTAGTGTAGACAAGCACGGGAGAAAATGCACCCATGTCGGTGGCTGTAAGCCTTAAAATGATATGTATTAACATGTAATAATAATGAGTGCAAGCATCCACATATACTAACCATGACGTTTGTTTTTTCCAGTACAAAGGTGCACATGTAAAGCCAGGCTTTGCCGAGCACTTCTACAGTAACCCAGGCAGATACAAAGGCAGGGAGAATATGTTGGTAAGTTATAGTAAAGCCCATCTGAAGGATTTTTTTTTGTATTGTACAGCTGATTTGAATTTTCCAAGAAGCCCGCTGATGCACTGAAGGTATATGCAGCCTCAAAGTGCATGTGCTTTTTCTCCTGCAGTATTATGACACCATTGAGGATGCACTAGGTGGGGTACAAGAGGCCCATTTTGATGGTCTCATCTTCGTTCACTCTGGCATCTATACAGATGAGTGGATCTATATAGAGTCGCCCATCACCATGATTGGTGCAGGTAAGCATGTTGATTTTACTACAATGCACTTAAGACATTACCTTGATGCATGTGCCACATGTAATCTGTATATCTCTCTCTCAAGAAGAGAATTCACACTCGGCTGTGTTTCAGTCGGTTTGTACGAGGGTGCTAATGGGTGTTTTCTGCTTTTCCCACAGCTCCCGGTAAAGTAGCAGACAAGGTGGTGATAGAAAATACCAGAGACTCAACGTTTGTCTTCATGGAAGGCTCAGAGGATGCATATGTGGGATACATGACCATCAAGGTAAATTAAAAAAGATAAACAAATAAGGAAGTGGGGGTGGGAGTTCTATTTTTAACAAGCTTAAAGAATGGCTTGATATCAAAAACTCACCTTTATTGCCCCATCACAGTGCCTCATGCTTAAACTGTGTAGTTGCAGAGGGAAAGCCTCTGTTGTCTGTGGTTCATAACTTATTTATATTTAAGGGCACAAATGTTTCTTTAATAGACTCCTGGGTTTCTGTGTGGAAGAAAGAGAAAATATAAGTAAGCAACAACAGACACAGGCTCATTAATGATGCTTATATGAGGCCCTTTAACAACAACAGATGGTGTTGTCAGCTAGGAAGCTTGTCTCTGTAGCTTTTAATTTGAAAAGACGACCTGTGAAAGGTGCTTTGTTGTCTTGAAATTGTAAAATGCAATGCGGTAAAATCAGCTCTAAAGGAGCTTTTTTTCCCCGATCCGAAATATTTGCAACTGATGTGGTTAATTTGATAAATAGGTTCCACTTTAATGTTAAATTTATGTAGGGAATATCGGCAGAGAAAGCAGACTTATAAATTTATTTATGTGTGTTAGATCGCCATTTTTGTGCCATTTGGTGATGAGAATGAGTTTGTTTGGTTTCTTTGTAAATGCTCACCAATGCTTCTGAATAAATTAGATTGCATTTGGAAAGAACAACAAAATATATATTGAATTCATCACACAAACTGATTTCTTTATTCAAGTTTGTCTTTTATATGTGTATTATTCATGGGAATGGAGTCCATAATATATTTTAAACTGAAAAATGCTTGAAAACGACAGTTTACATAGTTCATGGACAGTGCGTCAAACATGTGGCCCGTAGATCCAAAGTGGCCCACTGGAGTGTAATCTGCAAAATGATTTTGGTGGGAAAAAAAGAAATAGATATAATTTATTTATTTTATTTTATTTTTAAATGAAAGAAATTAACCGCTATTCCAGCTTAACTTACCTTGGCTGGGGATTGGTCTGTTTCCGGAGTATAATGCCGCTGTGCTGGTATGAAAGCTAAGTTAAATACTAAAGCAGCTATGTATAACACTGCTGCATTAAGATGATAAAAACCTCTCCAGTCTGTAACCATGTGACGGTTCTCAGTAGTTATAAGAACATAGATCTGGAGAGAAAAGTTCGTGTAAAATCACCAAATTCCCCCTCTGGTCCGCTCTAACTGATGTGAAAGCAACACCTGTAAGAGTCCCTCGCACAGCAGAACACAGAGAGTTAAAGTAGCTTCAGCAGCTCAGCCGTGCTCTGATGGAGAATGTTTGAAAACATGCACGCCGAAGGCTACAGAAATCTTGTTCCTTTAATTGCTTTTGCCAGCAAATACCTGAGAAGATGCACAAATATTGAATTCCATCTCCATGTACCAAAATTTTCGTTCATCCTCATTGATGCCTGTTTGGTTGTGTAAAAATTCTTGACTGCTAGAAAGCGATCAGGCCTCTCGTGGCAACACATTGTCGTGCTGTGCAAGTTATCACTCTGCTTCAATCACTGCTCATGTTGCCAGTAGTAAGAGTCCCGTGTGGACGTGGAGGGCGGACAGAAAGTTGATGTGTTGTCAGTAATCGTAGCCTTTTGTCTGACTTGTGCCACTCTTCTCTGTGCAGTTTAATCCTGATGATAAGTCAGCGCAGCACCACAACGCCCACCACTGTCTGGAGATCACAGTCAACTGCAGCCCCAACATCGACCACTGCATCATCCGCTCCACATGCACAGGTAACACACACACACAAGCTGATCTTCTGTCACATTTGCTTCAAAGAAGAACTATTTATTATATTGCTATTGTAGTGTTTTTGTCAGTGTTTTTTAATACATTTTTCTTTCATCTGAAAGACATGGGGTGCTCCTAATTTTTTTCAATATCAGTAAGTGACCCGTGTGTTTAGTATGTCCCAGAGTGAGTGACTAAATTTAATATTTGGGTCTTGGACTGAAAACTAAAAAAAAAAAACCTGAAATGGTTTTTTGGGGCAGTTTACTGTGACAGCTCATGGTTAATCCAAATATTTCTCCTCAAGCGAATAATGGTTAAAACTGAGGGGATTCTGAAAAAAGGTTTGGTGTGCTATTTCTTCAGGCCGTTAGTGCCGGGGATGGAATATGGTTTATTAGCATTTTTTATTTTTTTTTTTAGGTCCGGTCCGAACACCCACATTAATCTATCTGAGGAAAGTTTGTGTACATTCGGTTCGTGTTGGTTTCAGCTTCACCGACGTGAGGACTTTCTAGCTGATTTATTAAATTCCACTTGAAAGTTAATCCGACATGAAAACTGTCCGAGTCGATGGTGGCATAAAGGAAGCAGCCGGACAGATGATTCTCATAAATGTCTCCATCTCGTGCATCTTTTCGGAGGTTTGACCTGCTTTGTCCTCTGTTTCTGTGCGCAGTTGGTTCGGCTGTGTGTGTGAGTGGACAGGGAGCGTGTCCAACCATCAAGCACTGCAACATAAGTGACTGCGAGAATGTGGGACTGTACATCACAGACCATGCACAGGTAAATACAGTGATCACTAAATGCCCACCATCTCACCGTATAGGGCCTTTGTAGCCAAATTTTTTAATCAACATGGGTCATTAAAAAAATACTAATTAGTAATCATTATTTTACTTATTTTTAATGTTAACCAACTTCATTTCTTCTTTTGTTTTTTTTTTAAAGATAAAACGCATTGCTTAATTTGCATAAGTCATTTCTCTGTCAAATTTGTATTTTTGTATGTAATTTCTCCTCTCAAATATAAATTAATGAGTCTAGAGGAATGGAATATTTTTTTGTTTTGACGACTTATGGATCAAAAATAGTTGTTTAAATTGTTGTGAATATAATTTTATTAGTTGCCTCTCAAATGTCAACATCATGCAAAGATGACCGTATGTTGTAATAAATGAATGAATAACTTTGTGTGCAAATTATACCCAGCCAGATGCCTCACCTTCTGCTTCTGACCACAAAGTTGATGTTGATGTGTTTCAGGGCATTTATGAAGACAATGAAATCAGCAACAATGCGTTAGCGGGAATTTGGGTCAAAAACCACGGTAATCCCATCATTAGACGTAACCACATCCACCATGGAAGGGACGTGGGCGTGTTCACGTTCGATCACGGCATGGTACAGACTGACCAATGTTTCACTTCTGCGATTTTCTCTCATCTGGAAAGTCTCCAGACAGCTGATTGGCTGTCTTCTCTGTTCCAGGGTTACTTTGAAAACTGTAACATCCATAGAAATCGCATAGCAGGTTTTGAGGTGAAGGCGTACGCCAACCCCACAGTGGTGCGTTGCGAGATCCACCACGGTCAGACAGGAGGCATCTACGTCCACGAGAAGGGGCGGGGCCAGTTTATAGAGAACAAAATCTATGCCAATAACTTTGCTGGTGTGTGGATCACGTCCAACAGCGACCCGACGATACGGTGAGAGCAGAAACTTGATGGAAAACGACACGTAGGGCAATTCTAAATGATTTATTTCAACAATGCTGTTTTTCTTTCTTTGAATTCAGGGGTAATGCGATATTCAATGGGAACCAAGGAGGAGTGTACATATTTGGAGATGGCCGGGGTTTGATAGAGAGTAACGACATCTATGGTAACGCATTGGCGGGAATCCAGATCAGAACCAACAGCTGCCCCATCGTACGGCACAACAAGATCCATGACGGACAGCATGGGGGAATCTATGTGGTAAATACACTGTGCATTTGACAGACAGCAGCTCAGATGTGGTAATAAAGTAATTTCCTTTTATTATAGCACCTATAAAACATTCACAAATGATTTCCCTGTTAATCTTATTTGAACACCTGTACTGTAGTTGCACGGGTGACCGTAACTTGTAGTTGAACCGGTACACCATCATGTCGTAAAAAGTCTAAAGGCAGTGAAAAGATACGTGATCAAATCGATTTAAAAAGGACAATCGCATCCAAGTAATTTGAAAACATGCCGTGTAACCCTGCATGCAGAAAGAATGCATGTTGTTATACATCTAATCCTGTTTGTTATTTCAGCACGAGAAAGGCCAGGGAGTGATCGAGGAGAACGAAGTTTACAGCAACACACTGGCGGGAGTCTGGGTGACCACAGGGAGCACTCCCGTCCTCCGCAAGAACCGCATTCACAGTGGCAAGCAGGTACAATGGACATCAATTAACTTAATTATTGCTTTTCTTATATAACTTCTTAGGATAATACTCGTCAGATGTGCTGCTACAGAGGTCGTGTCGGGATAGTCGAGCCTCTTTTAGGCTCAGGGCACCTGTAAAAAATATGCATGAAACTAACAATAGATTATGTAACGGGGAAAAATAATCAAGAAATGTAATTTTGTCTGCAATGCATTTGAAGTGACCTTGTTTTGATACTCTTTTCTGATCAGAATCGAAGTTGTGAAGTTTCCTCTTGGTCCAGTAGCAGTTTAAAGTAGAAAAACAATTAAATTGTCGAGGTTTTCACTGCTCCTTCGTCGCCACTGACTAGCAGTACATTTTGATGGTATATTTTGTAATTCAGGACAAGACAAAACTACATTTCATGATGTGATTAACACCTGCGATGCTATATATTCTTTAGGTCCTTTAAACACTATCTTCTCTGTCATCTTAATCGCAGGGATAGTCAACATGGTAATCTTTGATATTGAATCTGCAAGTTCCTCACAGTATATAACTTTTTGTTTTCGGTTTGTTTTCCTCAGGTTGGTGTGTATTTCTACGACAATGGGCATGGTGTGTTGGAAGACAATGACATCTACAATCACATGTACTCCGGCGTACAAATACGGTAATAACTGTTTTCTTTCCGCATCATAAGAGCTTCAGTTTTCAGATTATTTAGAGGCATTTATTAAAGGGGTGTCAAATAGGAGCCGGCAAGGAATTCTAATGGACTTAAAAAGTGCTTAAAAAATGACAAAGATGATATTACCTACAATGTGTCATTGAAAATAACCGCTCATCCAAATCCTTCCACTGGGAGTTTCACTAAGTGTCCAGGTCACATCAGTGATGCTGCACTGAAAGCTAAGCTACCTTAATGCTAATAACTTAGCATGAGCTCCAAAGCCATGAGGGTGAGGGCGGACACCCATGATTTACACTGTGCTATTTTTATTATTTTAATTGTTAGAATTTAATGTCTGTTATGAACCGTCTGTGACAAATGTTTATTCTCTTCAGGACGGGTAGCAACCCAAAGATCAGGCGTAACAAGATTTGGGGAGGCCAGAACGGAGGGATTTTAGTCTACAACTCAGGTCTGGATGTTACACCGACACTCTTTAGTCCGACATCAGTGTGAGACGAGCACTTTGACTCAGACTGCGCTTCGATGTGAACAGGTTTGGGATTCATAGAGGACAATGAAATCTTCGACAATGCCATGGCTGGAGTGTGGATCAAAACCGACAGCAACCCCACTCTGAGGAGAAACAAGATCCATGATGGCAGGGATGGAGGCATCTGCATCTTCAATGGAGGAAGAGGTAATCAATGCTCTTTTTAACGAGCAGTAGCTACATCAGAATCTGTCTGCAACCTTGTAGAACGATCAACTTACACCATTTATTGATATATTTTCTTTAAAGTGGTACTTCAGTGCTGATTTGGTCCTTGTGTGACCGTAGCGAACTGTGACATCTCCGCAGGTTTACTTGAGGAAAACGACATCTTCAGGAACGCTCAGGCTGGTGTGTTGATCAGCACCAACAGCCATCCGATTCTGCGCAAGAATCGCATTTTTGATGGCTTTGCAGCAGGTTGGCGCCTTCACATTCAACAGCATCTCCATATCCGTCTCCATACGACCTTGATAAACCTTCCCTTGTCTCTTTAGGTATAGAAATAACGAACCACGCCACTGCAACACTGGAGGGCAACCAAATCTTCAACAATCGCTTCGGGGGGCTCTTTCTGGCCTCGGGGGTCAACGTCACCATGAAAGGTAAATGGCTGCTCTGTCTGTTTTTAAAGCCGTTTGTTTATTTGACCAACTGCTCACTCATGTTTCTCTTTCTGCTCAAATCAGACAATAAAATTCTGAATAACCAGGATGCCATTGAGAAGGCGGTGAGCCGAGGACAGTGTCTCTACAAGATCTCAAGCTACACCAGTTACCCCATGCACGACTTCTACAGGTAAAAAAAACGACACTTTTATTAGGAATTGTTCCTCGGTGATTTAAAATAAAAAAAACTTTTCGATACTAAAGAAACAGCCTTATGCAGCACCGATAACATAAAAACATTTAAAAACCTGTTTGAAGTTCAGTGTATATATAATCAGCCAATGACGAGGCTTGTGGAAACTCCAGTGACTTATTAGCTGTTTACATGGACCAAAAGTAATCTGATTAAAATAGCGTGATGTAACACTTCTATTGGATTAGATTAGCGTCTTTCCACTGAAATTACAATCCAGTCAGAGGAGGAGGTGTAACCGTCTTTATGACCCGATCAGAGCCTGTATAAACAACACATTGGTTTACGTTCTCATGTCCACAAAGGAGACAATGCTGCTCTTTAACTTATTAAATCTTTCTCATCACATCTGAACAGGAAGACTGTTTCTTAGGTTTGCAGTTTATAATGAAATGCAGCTTCACATAGTAAAGCTGTAATACTGCAGTTAAAAGCTGAATGTGAGTTGGACTCTAATCTGTTGGAAAGAATCTGACAGAAGTGACCATGTAAACGCAGCTACAGATGTTAAATCAGCCAGTTAAGTTTCTTAATACAAATTAATCAAACTCTTTATTGATCTTCTGCATTGAAAGAACTTAAATTAGCATTAGTTTTGCATTTGGAATAAAGAACTTGGATGTGTGGCTGATTCATCGAGCTTCACTGAGGGAAAACCTTTAACTCTCATGTAGTCGCTTGATGACTGAACTGAGCTGAGAATTGAGTGAAGAGAAAATATTATGTCGTTTTTTCCCTTCATTTGTGGGGATTTGTTTATAGTTAAAGATATTGGCACACGTGTTGAATCAGCATTCCACTTTCAGGAACCTAATAATTTGGGGAATTGTTTGTTGAATATATTTACCTGTGTATTGTCTGTGTTTTTTTTTTCCCCCTCTCCAGATGTCATACCTGTAACACAACAGATAGGAACGCCATCTGCGTTAACTGCATCAAAAAATGCCACCAAGGACATGATGTAGAGTTTATACGGCACGATAGGTACGGTTTCCTCCTGGTTGTCGGCTTTTAGAAGCAGATTGAATGTTCAATCTGTGTGTTATTTGTGTGATCTATTTCCACATCGACGCTTTTAACGGCCGTGTTCTTGTGCTGCCGCAGGTTTTTCTGTGACTGCGGCGCAGGAACGTTGTCCAACCCGTGCACACTGGCCGGAGAGCCGACGCACGACACAGACACTCTGTATGACTCGGCGCCGCCCATCGAGTCCAACACGCTGCAACATAACTGAGGGCGTCTTGGCTGAGTTCCACTCTCTCACATAAGCATACAAAACACATCACATCACGTGACACACAGTCATACACGCACGCACGCACACACACACACACACACACAGAAACGCACACGGTTACATACACTCATCCACCTGCAGCCATAAGGACCCCAAGAGAGACTCTGTGATTGCGGCGCTCTCATACGGGATCGAGGTGGAGGAGGAGGGAAGCTGCGGAGGAAGCGGCTTCCTGCCCGCTGCAGCGCACGCAGACGTCACTAGAGGGAGCAGCGGAGCTGAGCGCGGTCTGACCGACCCACGGGCCACAAGAGATTCCTCACAGGAGGCATTCTCATCGCAGTCTGTAAGCAAAGAAGACGGAAAGAGAAGGGTCACAGAGGGGCTTTTCCACGATGCCAGAAAGAGAGGGAGCTCCCTCCTGTTCTTCCTCTTTTCTTCTTCTTCGTCTTCTCAAGAACTGCAGTCAAAGAGACTTCCTGCTTCCTCACTGCTGCCATCCTGAATGACTGTGCAGGCAGTAACTTGGGAACAGATGGGCGGACATTGCTCTGTTTGTGTGTTCGCGCGTGTGTGAGAATATAAGCAAGGTTGTGTGTGTGTGTGTGTGAGATGGAGCACTTGGGCTTTTTTAAAAAAGAAAAAAAAATATGTTCTGATCAATGGATTTTATTTCAATGCTTTTCTCATGTAGTTTTGTATTTTCAAGCAAAAAGCTGACTGTATTTGAATGTCTTTTATTTTATTATATATTATTATAATTATTATTATTTTTCTTTGGTTAGCGTCCCCCCCCCTCCCGCCCCCCTTTCCCGTCACCCTGGCAAACTGCAGAAACTCCGACGTTCCAGTGTTGAAGTTCTTTCTGTGAAAGAGAATCTCATTTAAACACTAAAACCCCTCTCCAAGTATATTAGCTTAACTGGCAGGTGGAGCGGCTCCACAGTTGTATAAAGGTGTGTATGTGTGTATCAATGTGTGTCTTGTACAGTGCAAGTAGTGGGTGCGCGAGTGTGTGTATTTGTCGATGCAGTCAGTGTTTTGTGGAGAGGGTTTAAATTGCAGGCGTCGGAGCCCCTTTGAACTGGAATCGTGGAGTCGCTCTGCAGTCTTCCTGCCCCCACCCCCCACCCCCACTCGTCCCCCCCAACCCCCTCGTCTCTCCTCCCCACCCCTTCGTCTCCCCTCCTGTGTATCGTGGTGACTGTGGCTCCTCATGCAGCCTGAATCGTATGCATGTACCATAACATCTAGACTTAATATATTGTGAAGTATTCAATAACCATTATGTAGATGCTAGTTGGAATTCAAAAAGGGGTATACTTTCTTAGAAAGATTAAAAAAAAAAAAAAACAGGTAACTGGCCATTTCTAAGAAAATAAAACTTTATTAGATCAGAGGTGTCTGTCTTCAAATTCAGTCGCTTGTTGTGAAAGTCACACTTCTATAAAGATCCATTTTGTTTTCACCTGCTATGAAATGTATGAATCATGATCTGTCGAAAGCAGGCAATGTATGTAACTGGTTGTTGGAGCAACTGACCCGTTATGACTGCTTCTTCGAGAACAATAGGCTTCAGTAGGAATGATTTCCTCGAAACAGCTTCCAGTATCCGGTATCAGTCATCTGTGACGGCTGATCTTCGGGGAAGATGTTCATTTTTAACAGATTTATATAAATATAGAAGTGAAGTGTGTCTAACGGGATTTCAGCTGGTGGTTTCCGATGCTTATACGCCGTTCGGAGATGGGTTTTAGTTTGCAGTCATACGTCTAATCGAAAGCCAGAGAAAACGTTAATGTGGATATGTATTTCGCTGCTTAAGAAACTCAAATACTAAAATAAGAACAGTTGGTCGTCGTGCACATTCTGCCAGAAGAGGTTAGAGTGTAGAAAACTTGGCGGTGTGGTTTTCTCAATGTGATCTACTAATGGAGCAAACTTCATTATCTACGCTGCATCGAGTTATCCGGGCCCTTTCGCAGATAAACATCTCGATTGTACCCACAGCTTCACTCGTGGTGAATCGGTTTGTTTAACGTGACCGGCGGAGGAAACTCTGTAGACCTGATGTGGTTCGCAGTGACGTAAGTGACCAGAACAACGAGGACAAAACATCAAATACAATTACGACGCTGGAGGCATCCATCGTCGGTCAGCCAGAGCTACGGCGCTCTCCGCCTGCTCCAAACGATGCGGTCACATCTCCGGACATCCGGTTCGGCTCAAACTTGTTTTGAAAGCAGCTGCATTTCTAGTTGGGACAACCAATCTTTATTGAAAATTAAACTATACAAAGTCACACTTTAACTAGACGGTGTGTTTGGACATCAAGCCGTTTATACAGGAACACAACGGCCAAGGAGGTCGCCGATGTACGCGTTGTTTTTGGTGGCCAGCTCCTGCTTCATCCTCCGGAGCTCCGCCTTCACCGCCGCCTCGGACATGGTGGCAACAGGAAGTGATTTCACCTTCTGCAGAAAGTCGTGCATCAGCTCTTCTCCCACCTGTAGGAGAGTCACACAAAGCTCTCAAACAATTCCTGCATAAATTATATTTAGGAAAATTGGATTTAAATCTTGCGGTGACCACTCCATTAGTGTGTTTGCTTATTTCAGATTTACAAACTCTCAATCCACAAACATGAGAAAATAAACAAACATTCTTTGTATCAGAAAGCTTGAAGTTAGAAAGATATCCGACTTGTTTGTCCGTCCGCCGTCTCTTGGCCTCGGGACCGTCCCCCTGCTCCGACGCGTCCCCGGCAGGTTCTTGAAACTCCTCCAGCTCTTCGGCCTTCTCCTTCGCTGCGGCGAGCACCGACGGCGGGAAGCAGGCCAGCTCGGCCACGTGGATCCCAAAACTCTGGTCACACACGCCTGAGGACAGAATTCCAGCTCGGTCAGTCGCATCGGAGTGTCTTTGGTCACGTTTTTTTTAAATCACACTTCCCGGTGTGTTAATGGCTGAAGAAGGAAGTTACAGCCAAACAAATGATTACTTTTTTTACTTGAATAGCTTTTTTTTTTTTTTTTTTTTTTTTTTTTTTTTTAATTTATCGAGAAATTCCAACATGTTCTTCACAAATAAGCAGATCTATTTTTGACAAAAATACAGAAGCTTTAAGAACCTTTTCATATCTGCTGCTTTTAGCCTTTTAAACAAGAATTCTCTTTTTATTCTTTTGTCAGATATTTTTGCGACTGGCTGTGAAATAAGTTGCCCCTTGGGCACAATGAGAAAATCAGTGTTTTAACTAAACACCCATGAAATGAATGTGTGCCCACTGAGAAAATGTGTATACATGAACTCATTAATAACATAGAAATTCAGGCCTTTGTGTGGATGTGGGCCTCCTACCCGGTTTGACTCGGTACAGCATGGTGAGTGTGTCGTGGGACGTGAGCGCGGTGACGTGCAGGTTGTGCACGGCGGGCTGCTGTGCCGCCAGCGCCGTCAGCTCGTGGAAGTGAGTGGCGAACAGGCAGAAGCAGTCGATCTTGGAGGCGATGTGCTCGCTGATGGCCCATGCCAGGCCGAAGCCGTCGTACGTGGACGTCCCTCGGCCGAGCTCGTCGATTATGATGAGCGAGTTCTCCGTGGCTGAGCTGAGGGGGGTCACAGCGGGAGGATGAGCGAACGGGCGAGCAAGAACAACGCACGTGTGAGGGGTATTGCTCTTACCGCAGAATGGCCGCCGTCTCCAGCATCTCCGCCATGAAGGTGGACACCCCCTTCACCTGGCTGTCTCCCGCTCCCACCCTGGCCAGGATGCTGTCGATCACGCTAAGCTCCGCCTTCGCGCATGGCACAAAACAGCCAATCTGAGCCATCAGGGCGATCACACCCACCTGCCGGATGAAGGTAGACTTTCCACCCATATTTGGTCCTGCAGGAAAGAGAAGAAACTGAGAACAAAACAGGTACAAACGATCCCTACAGACAGTTTATCAGTACAACACAAGGCATCGTTGTTAATTCCTGTAAACGGAGGAAAAACTGAAGAATTCTACCAGGAAGTATAAATCCCCTGAGTATCTCTCAACAAGTGATTGTTCTTTGAAGTCAGCCCATTTTGAATTAATGGATATAATTGTGTGTGTGTGTGTGTCGGCACGACGGGAAAATTATGTTTAACCGCAAGAGTAAAAAAAAAGGCAGCATAATCATTGAAGGGTTAACAATAAGAACCAAAAACCTGATTTTGAGGAAAATCGTTAAGAAAATATGTTGAGAAAAGTCAAAATATTTGATGAGACTTTAATCAAATATCATAATCAAACATTTCTGATCACGAGCGCCTTTCTTCTGTTCACCTGTGATAATATAGAAGCTCTTCTCGCCCTGGACGAAGGACACGTCGTTGGGAATGAACGCCGTGTCTGCGTCCGTCTCCATGCAGGGATGTCTGGCCCGCAGCAGCTCCATTCGCCTGCAGCCGCTGGAGGCGAGGCGCGGCCGGACGAACGGCACGGGCGCGGAGACGGACGCCACGGCGAAGCTCGCCACCGCGTCCAGCTGCGCGATCACGTCGCTCAGCGTCTGCAGGGGGTCGACGTAACCTGGCGGCCCCAAAGGTTTTAAGGCAGTGTCGATTAGTTAAATGTCCAGTCCTCAAAATGACACGATCAGATTATCTTGTGACTATTTAAAAGTTGACATCTCAGCAATTTACTGAGCTTTAGGGGAAAATGTGAATAAGATCAATTGCTACGAAAGCATACAAACAAAGTGAGCAGTGAGGAGTAGATCACTATCGTTGTTTCCACTGTCTGTCAGATCGATGTCATGCTGGCGGGGCGCAGTGCGACGCATGTGATTGGAATCCTCACCTGAGGCAATGTTGATGATCTCTTTCACGATGGCGTTCTGCGCCTCCTCGTACTCCTCCCTGTTCTTCGTGTACTCCTCATTCAGGGAGCTCAGCTTACTGCAGACATGGGGGAGGTCATCAGAAGGGGGGGGGGGGGGGGTCACTGGGTGCAAATGGTAAAGAGACTTACCTGTTGGTGAAGCGCACGCCGTTCTTCTGTACGTCCAGCGTGGTGAATTTCTTGTTGTTCCGCAGGCTCTTCTCCTCCTTGCACGTGACTCGGAGGTAGAAGCCCAGCACGCCGTTGGACTCCAGCTTTATGGTTTTACCGGCATCCAGGCCTGCAGCGTGAAGTCACCACAATGAGTTCAAACTGGGACACGAGGTTGTACCTCTTTTTTTTGTTTGTTGCTCTACTGCTCTGATTCAAAGCTTCAACTCATTTAAACTCTGCCACGTCGATGAAGTCTTATTAAAGATGGATGTGATCACCGAGTTCTCGGGCGGCGCCGCTCAGCGCCGCCTGCATGCTCTTTTCCAACGCGTCCATCTTCTCTCTCAGCTCGCTCAGCACCGGGTCGAACGAAGCCTTCACCAGGAACTCGTGGTGGTCGATCTGCATTCGACGCGGAGCAAGTGATCAGCAGGGAAAGTTGCCAAAGCGCGATCACAAAGCAACATCGAGTGATTAGTGACCTGGTTCATGTCCAGAGTCGTCTCGATCATCTCCTGAAACTTGATGAAGTCGGACTGCAGGTCAGTGAGAGGAGACAGGAACACCGCATGCAGCAGGACCTGGAAGCTTCCTACAACACACACAAATGCTACAGTTTCAGATCAGGGGTGTAAAAACTTTATTCCACTTTCTTTCAAAACGGAAACATTTAGAAACTGCAGGTCAACCCGTTAAGAGGTGTGAAGAGTATTCCTGAAACTTAGTCAGCTGCCGTTTCCTTCATTCTTGGTTTTGCTACTCTCAAGAACCAGCAGTGACATTTATCTGCCATTAGCCTGGTTTTGCCGACATGGTGGCTTGTTGAAGCGCCACCTAGTGTTAGAACTGAGAAGTACAAGACAGTGAGCCACAGGCATCACATTTGGACCAGAAGCTATTGTGTTGCAGGCTGATGCAACAGGAACCACGGGGCACAGTTCGGTCACCTCCATTTGGCATCTATTATGCAACCCCACCGTTTGAACAGTCAACTCATTAACAACATCGGCAACACAACATCAAAACAGCAAATTCCTAAACATGCCTCCTTCACTTGACAGCAATTTGGTTTTTTTACATAACATACACAAATATACAGAAATCTTATTGCTTAGAAATATGCAATGGCCGCAACAACTACAACTACTTTATCAATTAATCTGACTGTTGAAATGATTAGTCGACTTATTTAGCTTTAGACACTTCTCAAGCTATTGACCGTTACCTGATGGAACAGTGCACACGACCTGCGTATCCTTGAGCAGCAAACACATTTTAGTTCCGTAAACAGGTTTGATATGTGTGATTTGCTTGTATTTTACCAATACTATGAGATATACCCACCCATTAGGCTTTATATGGGACTATAAATTCTTATGTATTGAATCGTTATGTACCGTATCGAGGTTTGTCTAGACCCAGCCCTATATTCGTCATTACATTTTCTGCCCATATTCAGAAAATGACACAAAAAAAAAAAACCTTACAAAAACAACCAGACTTCTGAACAAATGAACTTTTTTGAGCGTCATAAGACCAGGTCCCGTGATAAAGAGGCATTTCAAGGGTAAACTATTAATACTTAAGTACCATGTTTGTCAGTGTGGAAGCACTGAATTATTTCTATATAAAACTATAAAAGTGGCTGGACTTTCTAGAAGTTCGAGATAGTAGTGCTAAAACAGAGGGAGTAAGAGTAAACAGCAACTGCTAACCATGTTGCTTTTGAGAAATTTCTTTAAAATAAAATTCATGGGCTAATATTTGCATTATTTAATGGTTCTGATGATGACATTTCCCCCGTTTTCATTCACTGCCCCCCCCCCGACACACAGACATGAAATTCCTCCAGCAGTTCTAAGAGAATCCAATGTGGCAGAAAGAAGAGGAAGTTTGTACCGGAGTGTCTCTCTAAGGCCGCGGTGAGCGCCGGGATCTGGCTCACAGCCTGGTAGACGCGGTAGCAGTCCTGCAGTGTCGCCGTGTGGCGGTGAAACTTCTTAGCCAGGCGGTGAAGGTCGGGGAAGCGCCGCAGTAGGTCCTCCTGACAGGTCTGCCTCAGCTCGGCGTCGCACACAAAACTCTCCACCAGGTCCAACCTACAGACGGCAGATTATCCCACACTTCTTGAGGTGTTTGACATGGGGGAGCTAAAGTGCAGAACGCAGGATTTGAACACAGAAACATTACATATCACCTCTGTATTACCTCTCCTCGATTTTGGTTTTGTCCATGAGTGGCTGTTTGATCCACTGGTTTACGAGCCGCTGACCCTGAGGAGTGCGGCACTTGTTCAGCAGCCCGGCCAATGAGTGAGCCCCGCTGGTGTCTTCAGGTGAACCCTGATGGGGAAACAATCCACAACATGGTTCCACCATGTAAACATCACCCCATGGCGACACACACTCCCGAGTATAACAGAGGGTGTGTGTCTGTCTTATGGTTTTGGGGGAAATTTGCTTTATTTATAGGGGAGAGCAAAGATCTTCTCACGTCAGTCACAGTCACAGACCTGGAAAAGGTTCAGCGCCCTGACGGCAGCGTTGTCCAGCCTCATGTACTGACCCAGGTCCAGAGCGGTCAGGCTGAAGGAGTTGAAGTTGGACTCGTCAGAGAGCAGCTCAAGGAAACGGACCACCGCAGCCAAACAGGACATGGCAACCTGCCAATGAAACCACAAATCAAGGTTTTAAAAGGTTTAGAGTTCAAGAGAATTACAAAACAAAGGCAATCTTGTTTACAGGTCATCACTTTTTCACATTCCTGCACAACTTCTAACGTAAGTTTGTAAAAGAAAAAAGACAAAAATAGGTTCTTAATTTTCTCTTCCAGCTCTTTTTCTTCGGGAGGGCACTACAGCAAATCATTATGACTCGCACGGTAGACCTGGTTAGTTTTCTTTGCTCTGCTGGAGGCTGTTTTTCCTCCTACTGCCAGGATTTATTCAGAAGGAAGATCAGTACTTGGTGACCTCTTTGCTTTGCACACAGTTGCAGGTAATCTGCAGAGATGTCACATCTGGGAGAAAATATCACTTATCTTCTGGTGACGGCTCTCAAAGAGATTTGCAGTGTGTTTAAAGTTGGTGTCCTCGGTTGCAGAACGCATTTGAAGCCTGGTTGTATTACTGTAGAAATACCTGCTTAGATTGACAATACCTACTGATCTAATTCCATCATTGAATCGTGGCGTTTTAACTGTTATTAGATTTGTGGTTGTGCTTTGAGCCGACAGGATCGCTTCTGTTGCAGCCCCAAATCTTTAGAACAGCATTTTATCTAGAAGAACTAAAACAAAGTGGAACATAATCATTCCACTGGAATAATCTACAGCAACATTCAAGTCAACTATTAGGATAACTATTTGCATTGGGCAGCTGCTGTTGTCTTCATAAGCGGTATCTAATGAACCTCGACTTGGACAAATCTTCCTTTTCAGCATTTTTCGGACATACTATGCCTTCAATCCTTCAACAAGCCAGAGTACTATCAGCCGCAGTAAATAAGATAAGTAAGATAATCCTCTAAGTGTTACCAATCCCGATGTGACGAATCAGAGCGTGCGATTCAGAGTTCTTGGCCACGACACACTGTTCCAAACTCAAAATAAATGTCCTGCTTTGTTGGATAAATGATACCACTTCTAAAATGATACGCCATCCTGGGAGAATAGAGCTCACAGTTGTTACTGTGGAGATCTTAACGCGATCACCTGATGTGAGATGACTCTCAAGTGTCGGGCAGCTGCATTTGGTTGTCGGTCACCTGTTTGTCCAGCTCGGGAAGAGTGTTGCTCGCCACCGTCTCTCCTCTCTTGGCTCTCAGCAGCCTGTTGAGGTCCTGGACAATGTCCTTGCTGTTGAACTCTGCTCTCTTTCTGTCCGACACCAGCACCCCACCACGCTGTACAACCTACAGAAAGACAACAACAATGTCTCCACAACTTCATCGCAGTATAAATCTGAGTTCACACTGAAATAAAACGACTCCGTTTATAAAGAAAGCAGGACATGCCACACTTCAAGAGCAGAGCGATGTATTATTTGCTGGGATTGCTTTGGCAAGTTGTTGAAAATTTACCGACACGCTTCACAATGCGGATGACTGGTTACAACTCCCCCACCACCACCACATACCTCCCGCAGTTTACTCCCATCCACGTTGCCTTCGCCCTGCACTAACAGACACTCTTTGGGGCTGATTTGAACCAGCAGAGACTCCAGGTTGGAGAAGATCTCGTTGTCTGGAAACTCGCAAACTCCCATCTTCCTCTGGGCCGCGTCCACGTAGCCGACGCCGACCACACGCTGGCCATCGGCTCCTGAAGCAAAGCGCACGGCCACCACTCCGGCACAGCCCTCTGCTCCGGCTCCACCACCGCCAAACAAGATCTCCTCGAACTGAGTCAAGTTCCCCGGAGAGGCCTGCATTCAGAGACAATGGCGTTTGAATTATGTCATGCTTTATGGAAATGATCACGATTATTTAGGTTATTGTGTTTTCACGCTACCTTGTATTCAATCTTCCAGTCGTGCTCCTTGCTGCTCTTACCGTGATTCTTGTAAACCTCCACTCTGTACTGTCTCACCAGCAGCAGGTCTTTCACAAACGCCTCAAAGTTCAGCTTGCTCAGGATCACACTCTCCAACTTGCGACTTCCTGGGAACCAGCATTAATACAAAGAACAACCTCAGACCACCCTGCTCACATCATTTCTTGAAGCGCATATTCAAAGGATAGAGAAATTGTTGTTTTCTTAATCAAACAATATCGACACGTCGTTGGTATAACTAAATCAGCTGACATTTTCCCAGGAGTGGTGTATGCTCACTCTGTTACCTCAGTGCTATGAACCTCCACACCTCAAACTCTTTGGTTCCAGATTCAGTTTTGGTGAATATTTTGAGAAAAATTGGGCCATTTAATTGTGAAGTAGTACAGGTTCTCTGAAGTGGCGTGCAGAGGAGTGTGCATTCATATTGAGGACAAAGCCAAACTAGAAAGGGTTGTTGAGTGTTTCATAAGAAGATCCAGACTTTTTTATTTCATGGCACCATATTAGTTTGGGATTGACTTCAGAAACTCTAAGATGAATACACCAGGATTCAACCAGTAAAGGTTAACAGTAGTTACATCACAGAAACAGACAATAAATAAGCACATATTTACACCCGTTGGAAAATAAGGACAACACAGACTTCACAGAGAAAGACAAGCCATCCCACAAGCTCGGTTCCTCTCACTGTGAAGTAAACATACAAACCACAAGGGTCCTAGTTTTAGGTACACACTCACATTCTCTGTTATCGAGCAAAAGCCACACAGTGCTGGGCTGGAAAAGAAGGCTTCTAAGTTAACAGTAAAAGGTTCATCATATATCTTAAAGGAAAATCTTCAATTGTTGAATGAGTTTAAAACAATACTGATATTTCACACATCTGTTATGTGCAATTGGTTGAAACAAGGTTTCGTGTTGTCAAAGGTTTGCTATGACTGTTGGTCAGGCCTTCAAAGAAATTTAGCACCAATGGGGACTAAAGGATGAAATTAAAGGGAAATGACTGCATGTATGAATAATTTAACATATAGTCCCCTGCAAACAGTTCAATAGTGTTGATTTTAATGAGCTTATCGGGATTTTGGAGGGATTCGGGTCCTATCGCATATATTTAGATAGATGAACACAGAACATGTTCATCTATCTATTTCTGCAGTAACAACACGCAGGACTGACGCTAATACGATAACGTGTGGGATTTGGGCTGGCTCAGCAGTGGCTGGATTCAATATTACACTGAAGAAGAGAAACACGAAAGTGAAATCAGCCTGTCAGTAGTCTGCAAGTTTGAGCCTAGTTAGCTAAGCTACAGGCCAGGTTACCTGAGCCCAAATGTTTGATGACCCCGTTGGTCTTGAAAACCTCCTTCGCTGCGAATATGGCGTCTTTCCCGTGGACGGTATAGTACTCGGAACGGTCGAATATCCTGAACGTGGTGTCCGGTTTCTCCGGCATGGAGAAAATAAAGCTGAGGAAGCCATGCTCAGTGGCGCTGTCCATGGACAGGTTCTGCTTCGGCTGCACCGCCATGCTGGAATCTCCCGCCACCAGAGGGTCCAAACAGGAAGTGACGTAGGGTTATGACGCGTTCCTATCATGGAATGCGTTTTTCTTTCTCAATACAAGGGAATTTTAAAGGAAAGAATTTAAGTACAATACAAAGGCCATAAGACTCTTGAACTGCAAATAAGTCTTCTGTCAGGTTTAGAGGATGATGCAACAATCCAGCTTTTGTGATGCATTGCTGGCACATCACTGTTTTAACTGTGTGGTTTTATACTTTTATTGTTCTTGGATTTCTTGACACCTTTAAAAGCCTAAGCTGAGCCTTTGCTGTAAAATGTTGTTCTTGTATCCACGATGGTCTTTATGTTGAATGACAATATCTATCTATCTATCTATCTATCTATCTATCTATCTATCTATCTATCTATCTATCTATCTATCTATCTATCTATCTATCTATCTATCTATCTATCTATCTATCTATCTATCTATCTATCTATCTATCTATCTATCTATCTATCTATGTATCTAAGACAATCAAAACAAAAGGTTGCATCTGCAAGACACCTATTAGTAAATCGTAATAAGTTGGAAAAGCCATACCCCCCCCCCCCCCCAAAAAAAAAGTAGATTTAGGAGGAACAAAGATCCACTATAAGTAAATTACATATGCTCATGTACCAACGTTTATAGCAGTCACTCTGTGGTATCAGTAAACTTCAGACTCTCAGCATGTGCAAAGGAAGGTCTCCATGTTAGATTGAATTTTGTTAGTGAACCATTTGCTGTGATTTTCTCCGGCTTGATAAAGTTAAGTATGTATTTTATCCAGGCGGAGTGGGAGGGGGGCACGGGCAATCTCCACATCAGCAGAATTTAATATTGTGTGCTAATATTGTGATAAAATGTGTCTGTTTTTTGGGGGAGTGATAGAGTGGGAAGGAAGATCCAACAGTTGTAGTGACATCGAGGTGAGTGCAGCCTTTGCACATTAAGATCAAGGCAAATGTTTCTGACTGGAATTCATGGGCACGATTTTGAACAAAGCAACAATCTTTTAAATATCTAAAAAATCTTTGCAGACAATTGTTGGAAAGTCAAAGATATTGCCTACTTAAACATTCCTTAGTGTTTTAATGTCCAACTTTGACACCTTGCAGAATGTTTAATGGACCAGTGATGGATGGAAAGCTGGGCTGCCTGATTGTGGAGCCAGAAACAAAGGAGAGTGAAGACAAAAACAGCGACAGAACTAGCTCCAAATTCTCATTGTGGACTTGACCACAACATTTGAAGTTAGGCGATGCCAAACCACCACTGACTGCCATTTTGTCTTTGCAGCAGCTCTCTCCTCAGCCAAGGGGTTAAAAATGCACCTTTAATCATCTTTTATTTGTTTGTTTTAGATGCAACTTTTCTGATACACAACTCCCAATTTACATTTTTTATTTTCATTGAAAACACAATTTCCTGCAATTACTTTCCAAATTATGGCTCTCCAGCAAATGTAAATCATGATGAACTTAAAGAAAAACAAGGCCCTTGAAACAATAGTTTGTTGCATGAGTGAGTGTGAGAATAAGTGTGACTTATCGCTCTCTTTTTTCCCCCTGGATTTAAGAGAATGCATGAAGCCATTGCATTTCCAAGAAGTTGATAACATGGTTTGAAATCAAACGTTTTCTCGAGGACCAAAGGATCACGCTCCCTTCCTTCATCATTTACTCTACATTGTTGTAACATTACTGGAGAAACATTGGCAGGTTACAACCGGGATCATCACAGGGCACACATGTGCGGACATATAGTCTCCTCACATTCGGACCTTGGGTTAATTTAGAGTTAGCAATTAACATTAACATAAATTGCTGAGTTTGTTGGTGCTTTCCAAATTTCTGGATTATTATTTTTTTTTTTTGACACGAGGCAATCTTTCCCCCGGCTCGCTCAGTTGGTAGAGCACGAGACTCGCAGTCTCAAGGTAGAGGGTTCATGTCCCACGCCGGGCGCCACCTTCCTGTGGGCTCACCACCTGCAGGAAAGGTTCTTAATCGGTGCAATGTGATCTGGGTGACGGTGCTCAGGCTGCGGGAGAAGATGGATGGATGAGACAATCTTTCAAACCTGTGCAACAAATATACATTAATGAGTGAAACAGAATTATTTATTGTGTGTATGTCTATAGTAGTTTCAATAGCCAAAAGGATGAAGAGTACAGAAATGTTGAATAGACAAAACTTCAGACATGGGTGGCAGCTGCAGAATGTACATACAGTCTGATAAGATGGCAGGTGGTGGCTTTTAAAAATGAAGCAACAATTTAGATCCATTTCACGTTGTTTTTTAAGGACTTTCTCTTGTATCTGCAAAACTTGTGTTTGTAAATCAGTAGGCTATAAGAATTTGTTCATTTGTTTACTCGTCCACAGGATTTTGACTATAGTTCTTCTTTCTTCTTTTTTTTTTCTAACACATTTTATGCATGTTTAATAAACTCATTGGTGCCTTTGTTTAAAATGCAGGTTTGGATTTTTCTTTACTTTTCACTTTGTGCCCTGCATTCTTCCAGTTTCCCTCATTGTCCATCGGTCATCAAGCCCTTTCACGTGGATCCATGACTTCTTACACAATTTGATGTCCGTGTAATTAAAATTTGAAGGGCATATTAGGCATGACTTTCCCCAAAAAATATGCCTGAGCCTCACGTGAAGTCATGAGCCTCACGCGCTTTGTGAGAAAGCACTTCGAGTAACCAAGTCAGAAGGAATCGTTCGTGATAATACAGCGTCAAGTGATGGGAGGTGCGGAAAATGTGAAAACTTCTGAATCTGAGAGGATGTGTCCTCGCCTGTGACACGTCGATGGCCTCTCTGACGACACCAGTGTTTTGACGCACGCTGCGCCCTGACGAATGGGTAACTGATGCGCAACCGGCTTTATAAACCCGATGAGACCCAGCGAAGGGACTGTCTTCTATCCTCACCGGGTGAATCTCCTTGCAAGACCCCTCTCGGCTTTTCATCTTGTCTTTACATTCTCATCCAGAGTCCAAAAAAAAAAAGAAAAAACAAGCGTTCCAGCATGAACAGCCACTGCAACGGAACCGTCAACGGCGCCGCGGAGGAGTTCTGCAACGGCTTCGGCGAGCTCATCATCGACACCAAAAAGTCCGCCGTGCACCTCAAACACGAGATCTCCCGCAAACAGTCCGAGGACAAGAGCCACCTGCCTGCGCTGGAGAGCGCCTACACGAGCATCCTGCGGCACCTCGGGGAGGACACGGACCGAGAGGGGCTGCTGCGCACCCCGCTGCGCGCCGCCAAGGCCATCCAGTTCCTCACCAAGGGCTACCACGAGACTGTGGACGGTGAGTGATGAGTTTGATATCTTACACTGAAAGAGTTCATGTTGTGATTCAGACAGGTATCAATGTCTTTTTACTTTGAAACTGAGATTAGGTCCCCATGGGAAAGTAGAAATCGTGTATCCATCCACCTTCTATTATCGTTTATCCAATTCAGACAGACACAGTCTAAAGTCTGATGTCCACAACCAGAAAGCCAGACACACAATAATGTCTCCAAGCCCGGAGTCGAATCAGGGATATATGAGGAGATACATGCTTCAGATATGTTATTCCAACTCTTAACATAATTTACTTTGTGAAAAAGGAGAAACAACAGGAATGCATCTCTGCAGAATAGTTATACGTTTTATTCCAAACAACTGCAACACAGAGTGCATTGAGGTAATTTCTCAAGATCACTGTAGATCTCAATGTGATGCTCCCTTGTTCGTTTTAGTCGAACATGAAAGCCCACTTGAGCGTTCAAATTAAAGATCTAAATGTATTAAAGTATGTGTTTGTTTCTGCCACCAGATATCCTAAACGATGCCATATTTGATGAAGACCATAACGAGATGGTGATTGTCAAGGACATCGACATGTTCTCACTGTGTGAACATCACATGGTGCCATTTTTTGGCAGGGTGTGTACACTTAGGGCGTGATACTACATTGTTGATGGGTCAACATTTCCAAGCATGACAATTTAAATACCATCAAATTTGAACCGCACACTTTAGAATGACTTCACCCTGACTGCATGTCTTCCCGCTCACGCTGGCTGTGTTCTCATTCCAGGTTCACATCGGGTACATTCCCAACAGAAAAGTGGTGGGGCTGAGCAAACTGGCAAGGTAGCAGAGCACGCATGCGCTACATCTGTCACTGAGGCTGTGTGTGTGTGTGTGTGTGTGTGTGTGTGTGTGTGTGTGTGGGTGTGTTAGTATCAGGCGACTGAGTTCTTCTGTTATCTCAATGTATTGACCCGGAGGCTTAACATCTAAGCCCACAGACCATCATCTCATCCCCTCATCAAGCACACTCACAGATCACAAGTCTAAACTCTGTCCGCTCTCGAGCCATGAGAAAATCCCTTCGGTCCTGTGGGAATGACCCGTTATCATCACAGCCCCTCTTTTCCTAAAATATCGCACCGAATCTGAATATACACACCCAGAATAACAGTAGCAGAGTCACTGGGTTCTTTTTTTTTTTTTTTGCTTTGAGACAAAAACCTACTGCTGTTGAAACTTGCATTCCAGATTCGGAGAATCAGGGTGAATAATTCACAGATGATGGGACTATTGCCCGTTCATGTTTTGAAAAAGATTAATCATTAGGACGACTGACGGGCAATCAGTCTTTTACACTTTGCTTTGTTTTCTTTCAGGATTGTGGAAATCTTTAGCCGGAGACTTCAAGGTAAGCAGCCAAACAATTTATGTAATAGGACCTGCTGTGATGATGAATTAGGCAAAAAGATAGCAACATCTAGCGTAGTAAGTATATTCATGTAGAGTTGTGTTGTTCCTTCCAGTTCAGGAGCGTCTCACCAAGCAGATTGCCATGGGAATCGCTGATGCTCTGAAGCCGAAAGGCGTCGCCGTGGTTATTGAAGCGTCGTAAGTACACAAAACACATTGTCATTTGGCTTGAAGCTGCTGTAATGATGTCCAGGTAAACAAAAGAAAATTAAAAAAGGCGATCTACCTCAAGAGTGAGTGATTCAGTTTACCAGGAATTAAGAGTCTTATTTTAATGGATGAAAATGCTAAATGGAGAAGAGCTGAAGAGTGACTTGTCGAGATTTGTACGGACTCTTTTTCTCACTCAAATACACAAATTAACATGCTGACTGTGAAATTTGTGTTAACTTCAAAACAAAATAGCTCCAGGAAACAAGTAGTGTTGCAGGGTATTGGTGATTTTATAAAACAGTGATGCCTCATGGTTTTTTTTTCTGAAAGGAAGTTTGGACTGTGATTTCTATTAATTTATTATGTCAAAACTCTGAAGCGATAAAAGCTATATAGAGTCTTCATGGAGCACAGCGTCGACGGAATGAAACTAATGGAAGGAGAGAGTAGGAGGATCATTAGTGAACACAAACATGTAAAAATAGTGACGTTTTCCTTCAAAGCAAATGTAAATAATCAAACTTTTATCCTCATTGACCAAACCTATTCCCAGGATGCGGAGGTGCAGCCACATTACAGCACCCCAGGGGGGTCAGGGGTCTTTCTCTGGGACCCGTGGCAGTGGCTCTAACCTCCAGGCCAGTTAGCAGTCGGTTCTAAGACCAATGTGGGGATAGAACCTATGACCTTGGTGTTATTAGCACCAACACTCTGACCAGCTGAGCGAATGCTGCTGCAAACCTGAGACGTGTGTGTGTGTTTGTGTGTTTGCAGCCACATGTGTATGGTGATGCGTGGCGTCCAGAAGATGAACAGCCGCACAGTGACGAGCACCATGCTGGGAATTTACCTGGAGGACCCCAAAACCCGGGAGGAGTTCCTGACGCTCTCGCGGCGCATCTAAGAAACGTCACACACACCGTCCACCCCAGAGTCTCAGTTTCTAGCAGCACACTGACAGCTCAAGTGCCAAAACACACACACACACACACACACACACACACACACACACACACACACACACACACACACACACACACACACACACACACACACACACACACACACACACACACACAAAAAAAACTGCCGCTGAAGTCTATAAATTGAAATCACTGTGAATATAATAATATCACTATCGTGGTGCCTTTCTTACATATTTTACAGTCTCACATGGCAATATTATTGTAATAAAGTGTGAAAACTGAGTGCAATATTGTGAAATTATAACACTTAAAACTTCCTGTGTTCTCTGAAGGGTAATTTCACTGGTGCTTTCACAAGGGCGCCCATGTACATCTTCCCTTCTTTTATCACTGTATTTAGGGTTCATTGATTTTAATGATTTAAAAACAAAAAAGTGTCGTCTATTAATGGGAAGTTTTTCAATGTTCTATATCAAACGATCCTTTTAAGAATTAACCTTAAGTATTATAACCATTGTCCAGAGAGGAGAGCTGATGGATGTACGGAGGTGTTGGTTGAGATCAATGAGAGCATGTATTCTGAAAAAAACAAAAACCTTTGTTTAAATAAAATCAGAAACAGAATGAGTTATGTTCTCTGCCTTGTTTTATAGTCATGCATCTTCTGTACAACAAAGATGATAGAAGATGAATAAACTCTTGTGGATATAAACTAGTCAAACGTGACAATGAACCTAAACCTTTGTTTGATATCTTCAATATGAAGACGAGACGTCGCTCAACTAATCTGATTGATTTACTCCATCCACATGTTGCTATCTGCTCTAATAAAAAAAATAAAAAAATCAGTATCACTTGGAGGTTGATGCCCTGAATTTACAGGGCCCCAACAGCCAAGATCAATAAGTACACATAACAGCAGCGTGCACACGTGGCTGATGGCCTGAGGGAGAGCAAGGCCTTTAAATATCAAATAAAGAGCCCGTCGTCACACAGTCTGTGAACTTTGACCTCCGTCTCTGTGTATGTGTGTATGTGTGTACGTGAAGGGAGGGGGGAGGGTCGGTTACACCTGAAAGTGCAGCATGCACTCTCCAAATATAATTAAGTCAGAATAAACTGATTATTACAGCCATACAGGAGTCTGTTAACTCTCACGCAGTAAGCAGAGAGTCACATAAATGCACGTTTTCTGACGCACTGGTGCTGGTGCGACAATAACGTATCCAGTAAGGTAGTGAATCAACAATGTTTTGTTTTTTTTAATTAAAGATTCTTACCACTGGACATCAGTCAGTGTATTAGATGATGCATCAGCATCCACTCTAGTGGCTGATAAACTATTGCATTGTATTAAAGGGTTAATATGAATATAATATCACTCTTGGCCATAATCTCTACTGAGCCAGGCTGTTTTATACTACTTACTGCTTTTACACTTACTGTCAGTTTGACAGAATTTCACTTTTCTGTGGTATAGTGTATGAAAAAATATGCCGCATATCTTTGCTGTCACTTACCTACTTTTTTAGTCTGCATGCAGTCGTTCACCTCGCTGGGTTCTCTGCGTTGGCAATTTGTATGATTACACAGGTTAATTAACCCACCACGCTTATTTTAATCTATTACAATCGCAAAAAATATCAATCTTATGATTGCAAGTTATATGAATCCCTCAACACCTGTGTGCATGTGGGGTGAAATTTCCCCCCAAAAACAAAAACCCCCATTTGACGTCTCACTTATAATTTACTTATGGTTACAGTTTTTCCTCTTCGAGTTTGTTATAATTATATAAACCTGATTAGAAAACTCCAATACAAACTGTTAAGAAAACCAACATTTGTAACCGTGGATATATTCGACAGCCAACCAAACATTGTCAATTTGCTACTATTTAATGAAGAAATACACAAATAAATAACTCAAAAGTCTCGTTTCAAAGGAAGAAATCTTCTTCTTGCTACTTCGGGATAGTCAAGATCCTTCACTTGAGATAATGCGACAAGACCCCAGCCAAATGATGGCACAAAGTTAACCCGGTCAAATGTCCTCATATTGGAAGCTTTTAATTCACTCAAAAAAAGAAAAAAACAACACAAACAGAAATCAAAAGTTCACGAGGCAAAAACAACGAAAGCTTTGAATTTAAAATTAGAAGTGAAACCCTTGGTTTGAGGAGCAGGTGATAACTGGTGGTGTTTTCAGGGGGAGAGGTTTTAGCCTGTGTAGGGCCACTGTAATCATTTCCAGCAGCATCGCCTGATCGCTTATTATAAGAAGACAAAGCTGTTTCCGCATCTCTATCATTCAGTCTGTGCTTTCCGCTTGTTCGGAGACTTGTCCAATCAGCACGTTGTCACACAGACGTCTGCTTGTAGTTCTTGGTGTCCAAAACTTTCTTTCCGCACATCGCACAAATTCCTGCAGAGACAACAAAGTGAAGTCAGGAGGTAGAAGCTGCACCTTTTTTTTTTTTTTATCTGGGAATCAAGTGTGAACGCTTCAAAAGTGTGAGACATTTCGGGACAATTCCTATCCGTTCAACTTTATAAGTCACTTTCACAGATTTCTGACAACTGATATGAACTTTGAGCAGACGTAGATGTGAACCAGATGTTTACACCATTTTTGCTCAGTGGTCATTCCGGAGGGACTTCATTGTGATCACTGCCACACGGCAGGTGCTATCACGGGTGTTCAATATGACGAGATGAGCAAAATGAATTGTGTGCGAGTGTAATTTGTGCATGCGGGTAAAGAGATTCATCTATGAAAATTAAAATTTGTGTGGCACGCCTTCATAAAAATGTTCATATGTGAACTATATTTGGTGTGCGTGCACTTAGATTTGCTGTGCATCCAGGGACCTGTAAATGTCTTTACCGCCACTACAGGCGTGTCTTTTTACCAATACATTCCACTATTATTTCACCCATGCACACAATTATCTGGAACGAGGGTTTGTTCGCCCACGATAAGGACTGGCAGGCTCACACTTGTCAGGCCGCGTGCCCTTCGGTCTGCACCGTGGTGCACTGTGCAGCTTTCATAACACTAAGTAGCACTGTAACATACAAACAAAACATCACAGGAACTGGACAAGACCTGGCTTGTCAGACATGAGCGTTCCACATCTTTATGGTGCCGCATGGATATATCACCCAGAAACGGCATTTAGTAAAATGTGCGAAGACTGAGCTTAACATTGGTCACTGAGTTTGACGAGCTGCGGACCGAAGGTAAAAGCGCCACATATAAATGTTTTCTGAAGTACTTGAGGTTACCTTTCAGTGCAATCCAGCCTGACAATAACCTGAAATTCATAGTTTCTCACTTCTGCAGTACAGAAAAGCAAAGGCTCATTGATCAAACGTCTAATTCATAGTCCAGTTTAAGTTCAAGGCCTTGGCTGGATGAACTGGAGTATCTGTTGCTACACTCAGGACCTTTGGCCAGCCTCCTCTTGTTTTACAATACTACTGCTGAGAGTGAATGTTTTTTTTGTTTCCCATCAAAACAAACCTCGGGTCATGGCCAAACACTGAAAATGAGCCATTGGCAGCAGTTGCAAACATGTTGTCGGAGAATCTGCATCATAAAAAACTTGACTGAATAAAATACTAGACGGTAACACGCTCAGAAAAAAAAAGACGCACATTTACATAGATCGTTTGAAAGCAATAAATATTGTGACTCTGGCCATATCAACAACGTATTGATGACAAAGATCCTGACAGAGTGCAGTTTCTTCTTCCGCTCTTAACAGCATAAAGCTTAAGTTATCGTGACTTTGTACCTTTCTTGTAGGCACAACCCTGGCAGTAGTGCGATCCAGACTGATGAACTGAGCTCTTGCAGATCCTGCAGATCGCAAATCCTGTCTTACTGTAAGGGTCGAACCTGAAAGAATTGTAGTGCAAAATAATGGGGCAAAAAAGGAAATATTATTGAATTCAGACTATAGAAGGTACCAGAGCATTCCCTAATCTAAGATGTCTAAGTCCAAAGTGCATCACACAATTTATTAAAATGCAAAAATGACAATGTCCACAGGTTAGTGTAAATACAGTGTCTTTAGACCATTTAGACACGTGTTCCTGCATATGGCATTAATAGATTTAGTTCGAACTCCAGATCAATAGTAATGTAAATAAGCAGTTCTTTTTTAGTGATAGAAGAGGATTTTAACATTTAAATACCAATCATTAGCCACGGCAAAACTCTACTTAAATAAAAGACAACTACATTTTCTTAAGTGATAAATTCTAAAAGATAAATTCATGAGAATATTTTCACAGCAGTCTCCTCACCTGGCTTTCTTAGACGTTAAAATCTTGTTCTCGTTCAGTTTTCGTCCACCGCTCTCTAAACAACAGAAGAGTCATAAGAAAAAACATATTATAGAGTGTTACAAACTGACACAAAGCAAAGCAGATGAAGATAAAACAGAATCAGAGATGATTCATTATAGATAGTGTGATTACTTTGAAAATCCACCATCTGGTATATTATTGTTATATGATTCAAGAAGTGAAAACTAAATCTCTGAGCAGTGACATTCCCCAAGTTAATATGAGATGCTCATGATCTTCAGGACGGGATTGAAAAACCACCTCAAGGACTCAGTAACACTCACAGAGATTATTTTCCCCAAAACTACTCATCCGAATTGCATGAAATCTTCAGGGATGATTTGTCGTCATCCAAGGACCAATCAATTAGATTTTACATGCAGACTCAGCTACCAGGTTATGGAGAGGCTGCAAGGCTTTCTGTGCGATGTATTAGTGCCATTATATCTAGAAAATATAAAAGGAAATTTAGTGATGAGATTAAAGGAGACGATTGGGACATTTTTTTTCCAGTTTATTTGGAATTTATACGGAAACGATTGGCCGTTAACATCCCAAAATCTAATCAATTGGTCCTTGGATGATGACAAATCACGATTGTGGTTATTTTTTCCAGATTAAAGCAGGAAAGTGGCTAAAATTAAGTCTTGTGTCCTAAAGAAGCAGAAACAACAGTATAAAAGCAGCTTTCCACGCAAAATAAAAGGCAGATTCGAGCTTTGACTGTGGACATAAACCTGGGTTCACCTGTGGTATTCCGTGCCCCATCCTTCCAGGTGTCAGGAGTGATGACTTTGCCGAGCTTCTTCTCGCCTAAAGTCGAACAAACAGAACATACGCAGATAATCAAGCACCGAAAGTGTGTCACGACAGCGAGCGTCACAGAAAGACCACAGTCGATAACAGCCCTTTAAATGTAAAGACAATCATGTGTCCAGACGATGGGATACGTACACTTTTCACAAACCATCTTCCCCTCTGTTTTCTTTAAAATCGTCTTAAATCTTAAATAATAGGAACGATTGTTCGCGAGTTGGGGCTCGCTCAGAATTGTAAACTTCCGGTTAATGGTTACGCTTTGCGCACGCGCGGGATTTTGCTGAGTTTTTTTTGTGTGTGTGTTTTTTTTTAATGCTTTTTCTGTTTTGTTTTTTCAAATTAATTTACTTTTCTTTATAGATGGAGGAGAGCCGAAAATGAAATACCAAATTCTAAATCGATCGGTTAATCCTAACTGCCTCAGTAATAATAACACACACTGTGATTGGTCCGTTTGTGTCACTCAGGTCAAGTAAATAATCTTTTCCGGTTCAATCCAAACTAAGAGCCTATTTTTTTTCTTGGCTGGCATCCTCTGCATGAAAATATGACTTCGATACAGCATGACAATGACAGGCTTGAAAGTTACCATGCTTCTGATATCTGAAGTAAATAAATACTTTGAAAAGTCAATGTTTGGCTGTTGTTTATTTTATTCCCTGGCATATAGACTATTTTCTATTTTCGAAATTTGATTGTTCAGAGCCCCAGGCATGACATCTGAAATAAAACTTAAATTCTGCTGAGAAATTAATATTGTGTGGAATCAAATTAGTATTTCGTGGCCATAATACGGTATTTTGTGCCAGAAGGTTCATTTCAGCCTGCCGGAGAACCTCATAAAGTGTAAAAATGATAAAGAAAACATTCACTTAATTTTTTAAGAGAAGTAACTGTTGTTTCTGGTTAATTTACTGGGGCTGGCACTGTTTGATAAGGACATAAAAGCTACATCTTATATTGCTGGTAATGAAGCATTTTCATATTATGAAATCATGTATCATGACGAGTGACAGACTTTTTGAAGAGAAATGTCAAAGAAAAATTTCAGATTTTAATGCAGAATTGGAAAGCATAAGAATTGTATTAATTTGTGGCATGTTTATGGAACCATCCATCTTCTATACTGCTTTATCCTGTTCAGGATTTAGAGGCACTGAGTTTATCCCAGCTAAATGTGCGAAGGTACACCTTGGACAGGCCAAGGCAAACACATTGACACTTAGGGGCAATTTAGGCTCACCAATTTATCTCACGTAGAATAGAAATATTTCATGAATCCCAGATTCTTGAAACATAGCTCCTTGCATGTTATTGGACTGTGGGAAGAAACCCATGCACACACAGGGAGAACATGCAAACTCCACACGGAAAAGCCAGAGATGAAACTGAGCCTTGTTTTTTTTTTTTTTTTTGCCCTTGTCCTGTTCGGCAGATTGGGCCAACAATATGATGTGATTGAGAGCCTTCGGAGTCAGAACAGTTTTTGGTCTTGCAACAGGGAGAGACCTGGAGTCTCCTCCTGTTGCCTCCTCCATCAGAAGTTGGCATGGCTGCTGTACACGACCGGGGGGAACGCACAAAGAGAGAGAGAAGAGAAGGGGAGGGGGGAGGGGGATAACATACAATATCCTTGTTGTGCTACATATATTATTTGCAGGTATCACACTGATCCAAATACTTTACAACTGTTTTTGGATTAAACCAGCCTGGCAAGCCCTATCTAGATAGTAACTTGAAGCAGGAACATGAATTAACAAAGAGGCAACAACAAAAGAGGAACATGATTTTTAAAGTTTGAGCAAATGATGACAGAGAGCAAGTAACTTCAGAAGCACCTTTCGTGAGGAGTGGAAGTGTGTGTGTGTGTGTGTGTGTGTGTGTGTGTGTGTGTGTGTGTGTGTGTGTGTGTGTGTGTGTGTGTGTGTGTGTGTGTGTGTGTGTGTGTGTGTGTGTGTGTGTGTGTGTGTGTGTGTGTGTGTGTGTGTGTGTGTGTGAAACTGAGCCTTGTGACGTCCCTTCCATCCAGACTATTAATCGCCTGCACACTTATTCTGAAATGTTGCCGGAAGTGAGGTGAAGCGCCTCCTTTTATGGATTCCTCCTGGTCTGTTTGTCACTTTAACGTTTAAAGTATTTCATTTGAATCGTCTTCACCGTGCTGCTGGGTGGTTCTACAGAGGGCTTGCCTTCACCATGTGGGACCATGAAATCAAAGCCATGGCGTCCACTCACGCGATCATCGCCTCCTCGGTGTTTATGGCCACCGTCCTACCTGCGGCGCTCGTGCCGGGCTTCTCGGTGTACGGCGCTCACCTGTTGTGGCTCTACTCGGTGTCCGCGGCCGTGACGGCGGTCAGCGTGGCCGTCTTCTGGCTGCTCGGTATTACACCGCCCACCAAGAAGCCCACGCTGGGATACAAGGTGCTCGGTTTATCACGGCATAACATGTGGATGTCCGGTTTATAACACTAACAACAAGGGACACTGAAGGAAGTCGGTTATCAGTTAACAGGGAAACCACTTAATCCGAAACACCTGTGATCTCGACTGTTTTTATTCGTTATTATTAGAATACAGTAGATGTCACTAGGAGGCAGATGAAGGCAGGTAAAGTTATGACGTTTAGAAGTGGAGTAAATTAAGTGAAAATAAAAACATGAACATTTTAATTGGAAAACACAGAGGCCACGCACATTAATATTCACGCCTACAATTTAGATTTCTTTTTTGTACTGTGGAAGGAAGCACAGGGAGAACATGCAAACTCTACGTCCAACCCAGTCTCAAACCGGCTATGAGACGAGAATGGTATAAATAAAGCTATTCATATCATTATGTTATTGCCAGTATTTAAAAAATTTGGACAAAATGCATTTCATTTAGGGCACACAGTCTTTCAGCTAAATCACCTGCTCATGGTCTTCAAACAGCTTCCTCAGTTGTCTCCCTTGGACATTTCACACAGTTGCTGACCTTCATCTTTGGGCAAGATAAATAAAACACAGAGAGATAATCATGCACATGCATGGAATCGATCAGGGGATGTCACTACGAGGCCAGAGCCTCAACCACTACACCTTTGTGCAGTTTATGTGCTGTTACATTAGACAGTTGTAAGCAAAACCTGCTTGTGAACCAAGCTTCCTGTATACAGTTTGGACTGGTCGGTCAAGGGGTTTCACAAGCGCTCTTCTTCTGAGGATCAGGGGGATTCTTTTTGAGGATGATTAATTCCTAATTTATTTGGAATATGTACATATGAAAGAGGCTCATTTCTTTGCTGTGTAGGTCTTCTTGTGCCATTATTTTTCAGTTTGAATCTTCTTCTCTCTGCAGCTGTCCAGGTTGTTTCGTTCCTGCCTGTACTTCTTGCTGTCGTGTCTGTTCTTCCATTCCGTGGTCGTTCTGTACGGAGCGCCGCTGATAGAGTGAGTTGTCGCGGTTGTCCATGTGCTACACTTGCCACCATATATTACAACTGTAACAGAGAAACAGTGTTGGGAACAAAGCATTGTGATGCCGCTGCGTTTGACCGGAACATACTACTAACTGACCAAGATGATCACAAGAATGACCTAAATGAAAATATTAAAGTTTGAATGGAACACAGAGGATGTGTGATGCTCTTGTGAATCCATCTGTGGAGTTCATGCATGCATGGAGAGAGATGCATCTTGACTGCTATATGTGGCCACGTGACTGAAAGCGAAAAAAACACTCAACTTTGTGCAGATTTACTGACGCAAGCAATTGTCCTGCGATGTCACTCGTCGTCACATATTTTCATTCCTCAGACCGGTGTGGAGATCGACCGTCACCTATGCATCTGATGTGTCACGTTTGTGTTTCAGATCGGCCTTGGAGACGTTCTCCCTCTCTGTGCTGCTGACCTCTCTGACCACACTGAGGTGTCTCTGTGTCCTCGGCCCAAACGTCCAAGCTTGGATTCGAGTGTTCAGTCGACATGGGTGAAGCACACGTTTTCCTCCATGAAAAAGAAAATTCTTCCGTTCTGCTGTCACACGTTTGACACTGTCATCGTGTCTCGTCTTTGTCTCCAGAGCGATGTCGGTGTGGGACACTTGTCTGCAGATCACAGTGGCCTGTACACTGGTTGGAGCCTGGTTGGGAGCTTTTCCTATACCTCTGGACTGGGACCGGCCTTGGCAGGCAAGTAAAGCGTGCAACAGCAGGAATAAAAATGTTGTTGTTGTCAAAAGTGAAAACTATCCTTACTACCAGCTGTCAGAGCTGCCGAGTGAGTGAATGAAAAGGACACTTTTTTTTAAATGGTTAATGGACTTTTGGTTATCACTCTTTGTTGTGGCGTGCAAGGTGCTCACACACTTGGAGTTCAGCGTGTTGTGCAAGGAAACCTGGACACCTGACTGAAATACAACACGCTTTAAAAACTGAGCCTCAGTCTCCCCAATAAAAAGATCTTTTTTTTTGTATTTAAGGGTGTTCTTTATTTCATATTTACTATAAGCTTTTAATTCACTCCCCAAAATTGTTTTTTATATTATTGTACACTGACAGTATTTAATTGTTCTTTATAGATTATTTAATGCAGAAAATAGACACGAAACGCCAAGGAGATTTTTTAATAATTATTTTTTTTGTAATGATTGACTGAGAAACACTAATAGGAAACAAACTACTTGTATCATATCTGAGAATAACACCTCTGCAGTATTTATTTAATTCATCAGAGCGGCGTCATGACTCCTGCTCTCTTTCTGGTAGGTGTGGCCTGTTTCCTGCAGTCTGGGCGCTACGATCGGCTACCTGACGGGGCTCGTTGCTGCTCCAGCGTGGATCCACTACCATCGCAAACAGCTCACATACAAGTGCAAGTGAGAGGCTGACGGATGTCTGCGATGCGTCAATATGTCCATGGGGGTATTTGTTGCGTTCCTGCTGAAGTTCTTTGGACTTTTTACTGAATATTTATTAAAAGTGTTCACTGTGTGTTTGCAGCCTGGAGGATGATGAGATGATTTTGTAACAATGAAGAGGTTATTTTCTACCTGTGAAGGCTGAACCTGAATGTTTTTTTTTTCACATGATTAAACATATGTCAATAATGATTTGCAGCAGTATGAATCATTTTCTTTTTAAACGATATTCTGAATACAAGTGCACAGGTGCTATACATACTGGATTTGCAGAGGGTGATAACATTAATGAGCAATCTACATAAGTATTGTTTGAATATAAATATAAAAAAATTGAATATAAAATAAAGGATTCAAGATGTTTTTAAGTGGTATTTAAAGCTATAATGTGTGTGTGCACTTGTGTACGTATACATGTGCATATTAACCCATCCAACCACCAGCTTCACTGAAGAACGGTTCAAGTTATCTTAAAAAGGCCTTTTATATCAATAAAGTTACAAAAATACTTCTCATTTAAGAACATGTACTTCAAGAAAATTAAAACAATTTCCATTTGCTAATTCCAAGAATGCTAAAAGTATCTGTACGCCTACTGAAGCCTTCCAACCCTAGGTGGTGCTGTTGACTCATTGTGGGTGAGTGAGTGAGTGAGTGAGTGAGTGAGTGAGTGAGTGAGTGAGTGAAAGCTAATGGCCCTGTGCTTGTGTCCTCCATGTGAAACAACCACGAGTGGATTTTGTTTTATTGATTTTTATGTGAGGATATAAAGAAATTGAAATTAAGACGAGACATTAAGCCTCGTTTGCACAGAAATGCAAAGCTGTCAGTGTTTTAGCTGAGCAGTCGTGTTGAAAGTGTAAGTATACTTAAAAAAAAAAAGTGCACACACACACACACACACACACACACACACCACTGCACCTAAAGCCGACAATAGCAGATGACTACTGCTCCCTTTTAAACAATCATTAATCTTGCCTCAACTCTATTTCAGCCCCCTCCTCTCACCACAGCCCTCATTCTCGTTCCACCTTTCCACATCCTCAGGCAACCATATTGATTCTCTTTCATTTTAGGGACATTAATTTTCCTCTTTCCATGCTGCCCACATCTTTTGTTCCCCCCTGGCCGGCAGTAACCACAGTCAAATGTACATTTTCTGCACTGCGGAGTCAAATTGCAATGTGAATGAGGGATATTTAAAAGCAGCCCAAACACTGTGAACACAACACCACTCAGTATTTATACCTAAGTAATTAGGAAAAGTGACTTGTCTACACAGTTGGAAATGTATTGTTATGTATGATTGAGATTGGTGGACGTTTTCAGTGCACAGCCAAGGGCAAAGCTGTCCATTTACCCCGTGTGTGAACTCTTATGTAAGGTTGTTGCCAGGGAAAGGGATGGGATAATATCCTGAAGGTAAAAAAGAAAAGAGGGAAAAGAGGGAGAAAAGCCTTTCAGAAGGCTACATATGCTTACAACAGCAATCAACACACCGCTTTCTTTCATGCTCCAATCTCTACCCCATCATCCTGATGAAATTCAACCCAACCTCATGCTGTTAACTCCATTCTCCTTATTCACCACACCTCTTTTTTTCTTCTATTTTCCAACTCACTTCTGATAAGTTATTATCAGCAGAGAGCAGAGGAAGTGGCAAGAAGGGCCCTTGGAGAGTAGAGGGTGTGAACAAACTGATTTCACTGTGACCTGAGCAGAAATCTCACCCTGGTTTCACCTCTGAGATCATGTCGGTGTGAGCGCGTATTTTTAGGAGATGTGTCATACCCTTCACAGATTGCATTTTATTTGAGGGTGTCTTGTTCAGTGCCTTGATGGGTTTTTTGGGGAACACGATGCAGTTTTTCAATCTCCACGGAGTTGCCATGTTCATCTTGCACAGATCCACTTGCTGTTGCTGTTTCATATGGAGAACAAGCACAGGGCCATTTTCTTTCTCTTTCTTTTACACGCACGCACGCACGCACGCACGCACACACACACACACACAGCTGCTGCTGCTGCTGCTGCTTCACACAAATTGCTCTCCTCATTCAATCTCAGAGAACTTTATTTATTCATTATTTGTTCCCAGGCAGTGCTATTGTGGCAGGGCATTGTGTAGAGGGATAATTTGTCACTCCATGCTGATCTATCACTCTCTCTAGCCTTTTTCTGCAAGGCGGTTCTCATATGAATGTGTTTGCAGGCTTGTTATGTTACTGTTTTGTTCCTCTCAGGAGCAACAACCAGGATAGTAGAGTCTGAACTCCTGTTTTTCCCTCCACAGTGAATAGTGTCACCTAAAAAAAAAGTACCATGGGGGAATCTGTGACTACATGTATTAATGTAATGATGCAATCACTCTGATTTGACAATAACACTGAATCAGTCACAGAGGACTGCAGTGTGAGAAGGCTGACAATACAGAGGATTAACAAACAGCCTCACATACATTTCTGTGCAGCCTCTCAGCTTCAGATCATTTTGCTTATACATCCTACATATTTAATGTGAGGCTCAGCTCATTTTTTCTTTTAGTGTTCCCAGATCCACAGGCGGCTGCTTTCAGCTGAAAGTTCCTGATTTATCCACCACAAAGGAGAACAAATGATTTTTCTCCATTTTGTTATTCTAATGCAACAAAAAGCTAATTTTGTTATAAAGTGAATTCATTATGAATATCCTATGTTGTTGTATACTTCAGAAAATTAAAAGCATTTTCCAGTTAATATGGTTTCAAAACGACAACTCATCACAACAAGGTTGTGCACAATTTTCTCCTAAAGCACAGGTAATAGGGGCCAATCGATCTTTCGGAATAAGACTCAATGTGCTTCACAAAAGATTGGCAAAACAATTGAAGGGAAAATATTTGCAAAAATACATACATATATATATATATATATATAGATTTAAATGAATGTTTGTATTAATAAAATGAAAGTAAAAGCATGAAGGCCTAAGGACGGCGTAACACAAAGCCAAATAAAGAATTATGCTTCAAATGAATAATATGTGTAACATAATATACATAATATATAAACATATAATATAATAATGTATGTAATAACTAACTGTATAACAGTGGCAATAAAACCTCTTGCAATGGCATTGAATTAACTGTTGGAAAGCACTTTTGTTTTAACTTAGCAGGTGTTTATTTTGGAATTGTAGTGTAGTGATAATGCAATGAGCTGGTTTCTTTCAGTTTTATATATATATATATCCAATGTAGTCCTGTTATTTGATTCGTTTCTCTTCCTTTTTATTGTCAATGTGTAAAAGGATGAGGGTGAAGAGAAAAAAAAAACATTCACAGCAAATTAGTTTTCCATCTATTGATCCATTCAGAGGCTCACCTCTTCATTAGTCCTGGTATGATTTCGGTGCTTCCACTCACGGGAGCCAGATACCTGAACCTCCTCAAACTGTCCTTCCCAACTAATTTATTTCCTTTTTTCTTTTCTTTATTTAATTTATTTATTTTTTTCCATATTTTTTTGATGGCTTGTTATTTTTGCTTTGCCTTATTCTGTTTTTACTGCTTTTTCTCCTGTACCTCTCCTGGTTCTTGTGTTTCGTGTTGTTCTGGCTTTGTTCTTGTTCTGATTTAAAGTTATAGTCCACGTGTGGTTCTATTTCCTTGCTCCACTCTTGTGTCCTCTTCACTCAGTAGTTTACCCCCAATTGTTTTTTGTTGTGCGCCACTGACTTTCTTTTCATTGTCTGTATCAATGCATCATCCCCTCGTCGGTTGGTTTTCTCACAACCTGGCTCGGGACCATGAAAAAAACGGAAGGGACAACAGACGCTTAGCCCAAAACATATTTATTTTGACTCATATGCAGATAGATCAAACAGAAGCCCAAGAAATGGGGCATGTGTCATCAGCAATGACGAATGGTAGATGTGTGAGAAAGAATGGTTCATGTGACGATGAGGTGCAAAGAAGAAATCAAGGTGCCAGCACTGGGAGGGCTGGGGGGAGGGTTAACTACCTCACATCTTAACAGGAAGTGGGGTTTATAGTTCCACTCTGGAGCATATGGCCCAGGTGATCCAGATCTTGTAGAGAAAACAGAGGGGGTCATCATATTCCTCACAGCGTTACCTTGATCATTCAGAAGCCGTTTTAAAGATATACTCAAACGTTTTAATGTAGAATACATGAAGTCAAAATATTGGGTAAATGAGTACAAACAGCTTCCTGTTTACATCTTTTAAAACAGGATTACATTTCATTCTCCTGAAAAGTCACACCCATCCTAGCTCTAACAGCCCTCTTCTTAACCCCCCCCCCACCACCTCCTCCTCTTCCTCACGTCTGCTGTTTGTTTTTTTGCCCCAGTTTTCTTTGTTCACACTCACGCCGGTGCGCTTCATTAACAGTCGAAAGCAGGCTCCTGCGTCGCAAACATGCTATAGCAGAGCTCCCCTGTCTCTCTCCTGTCAGCTCAAAGAGTGACAACAAAAGAAGTCATTGCTACTGAGGGAGGTGCAAATGGGCTATCATGACGCAAGAGGGACAAGGGAGAAAGAGGGTTGCTATGAAAGGGAAGTGCAGAGGGAATCCTTCATAGAAATCAGGTACAAGGTTTAATATCAAAAAGAAATTAGATGAGTTCTCAAAAAGTAATGAGTGCACATATTGAATCTGTTTTCAAAGAGAACGTGGTTCCCAAAGGTTCGACCCTACTGATGACTCCCAGACTCACAGCGCTAACACCAGATTGAGCCTTTTAATGGCATTCCTCGCATAAATGGAAGTCTTGCAATTGTTGCTATTCGCTTGCTTCATTTTTCTCTTGCAAAAGATTCTACTGATAGACAGAGACTGATTTTGTCACCATTGTCAAGACCAGACTAGTCTAACAACGGTCTGTCTGTCCCAAAAAAAACTACGAAATAAAGGTTAATAGATGACATCTGAAATCAGTCCAACAAATTCAACAGAAAATCATGTTTTCTTAAAGTTTTTAGTTGTTTCTTTAACCCAATGCGAACTGAAAGCATGTAAAGTGATCATTAATAGTATTTGTTTGCAGTACAATTGCAGGGTTCTGTTTTTGTGTTTTCTATTTTGTTTATGTGTGTTATGATTTCCTGTAGTTTTTATTTCTGCACAGTTTCAGTGTCAAGTTCATGTCTAGTTTCATGTCCCCCACCTGTATTTATGTGCACATTGTTCTGTGTCTTAATATCTCCTACTGCTGTTCTCTTTACTTAGTTTGACTGTGATCTCAATCTGTCCCCGTCTGACTTTTCTTGCCTGTACTTTGGGGTCAGTTTTTGTGGATTTCATCGATAATAAAGTTTGCTAATTTTGATTGTGAAGTTAAGTTGGGCCACCATCTGCCAATGACCAAAGGCAGTACCATTGAGGAGAGGGTCAGCTCCAAGTTCCTGGGAATACACCTGCAAAAGAGACAGTCCTCCCTTCGTAGCATCTTACCACTATCTACAGAGACACTATAGATTCAGGCCTCGTGTCCTTGTTTAGCAACTGCTGCACAGCGGAGAAGCACCAGACTTTCTGCACCCAAGTCCATCAGTGTGTCGCTTCTCTTCTCGGACAAGCATTTAAACCACCGCTGTGCACACAGGGCTGTTACTGCCACCACCCTTCCTTCACACTTTTATTCTTGTGGCCATTAGGGAAAAAGTACTTGAGCCTTCGTGTGAAATCATTCAGAACGTAGAACAGATGGCGAGAACAAGCCACTGATATGAAACGAGGTAAAGTAGCAGCAGGTGAACTTTTCTTTCTCTGCATTTTTCTTTCATATATTTATTGTTATGCCAGGAGAACACAACAACCTCTCTCTCTCTCTCTCCCTCTCTTCCTCTCTCTTTCTCTCTCTCTTTCTCTCTCTCTCTCTCTCTATTTTGAGAGTTTCACTGCATCCAAATCGTGTTGTCTGGGTCAGTTAATCTCCAAAAACTGCAGCTCCTGTGGGCTCTTGGTCTCAGTCTGCAATGATCAATATATCTATCAAAGTAGTCCAGGCAAACAAGGTGAGTAAGTTCCAAGAAAGATTAAAACTCATTTGTGAGCAAGGGCAAGCCAACTACCGTGGATCAAATGGTTCTGAGAGAAATATGTCAAATTACGCAGTTTATCTCAGCTTGTTGCACATAGGGAGCAACAGAAGAACAATATCAGGCAGATGGTCATAATGTTGTGGCTGATTTGAGTCTCAGCTATCTTTGCTTCAATTCTATTCTTTTTTTTTTTTATCATTTTCAACCCATCTGCGAGACGTAGGATTGAGGTCAGGCATCTGAACGCTCGACTTTTTGGCTGACCGACTTCCCTCTGCTCATGGGACTGCTGTCCTTCTGCTCTACCCTTAAATAGCCGTGTTTCCTATGAAAAACACGGCAGCAAATCAGACGAGGCCACTGGTTGTGAGGATTCAGCTGCCAAGCTTCATGTGACCCTACTTCACTGCACAATCAATGCAAAATGGCTCTGGGCAGACCAAGGTCGCTAACTGCTTTTCAGCAGCAGATAAGAGTTTCAAGTCATTTAAACACCTTTGTAATACACAATATTAAAAAATAAATAAAAAGATCGTCTAAAATAAAAGAGAGAAAGAGAAGAAAAGAAGATGCTTCTAAGAAATAGATCGAAAACTGGTTGAATGTGGAACATAAGAGGTTTGAAGCTTGAACTCTGTTCATACTGACCAGACATTGCTGGAGAGATTCTTATTCCAAACCAGAGACCAGTTGTTCGCAATCATCCTCACGCGGAAATTCCCAGATTGCTTCTAATAAAGGCTGCAGACCCCCTGTGTCCTCTCTGATTTGCTCAAACATAGTGAAGCCAAGGTCTGACTGAGGAGTGGTCTAATTTTGGTCTAACATGCTAATTTAATTTAAAAAATCTCAACACAGTTAAACAAAGGTGTGTCTCCCACTCTAGTTGATCCTGGATCCCAACATTGGAAACCACTGTTCTGGATGATCATATTATGAAATTGATAAATATCTCGAACTATCACATGAAAACTGCTCCTGACAAAACCTCCAAAGTTGCACTAGACCCACATTTCAATAAAAAACTAAATTAACTAGACCAATGGTTTACATTCATCATCTTTATATAGACGGACATCATTCAATCAGCTAAATAAATGTATTTGATCGTTCCCAGACACATTTTTTTCATTACTTGCAAACTAGGCATTATATATATTCAGTAATTGATTGCATCCAGTGAATCCTTTCTCTGTGTGAGATTTAACCACGAGCAGGACGGTGCAGCGACTAACAGGAGGGCCATGGATGGAGTCGAGGGTACCCACTGCAGCACTGTGGAGCAACAAATTCTGCACCGAAAAGAATGCCAGAAAATTCATGCTTTAATGGAGAGGCTGGATCAGACTGAAGCACGGAGAGATGCTGTGTCTGACGAACATGTGGAACTCAAGAAAGAACCTGAGGGGCTGGAGATGACACTACAAAGTGAAAGTCTTTTGGCAGGCGCAATCAGAAAGGAGACTGAGAAACTGACCCAGCTTAACCAAACTTTGAGAGAGAAAATACATGGATGCCAAGAGTGACGCCAACTTCTCAAACCTTTGAAGGCCAAGAAAGAGGCCGTTGTCCAGGACAATGTCACTTTGCAGAGGGAGCTAAAACGAATGTTCGAGATGCACAAACATGCCGAAAGATGACAGCCGAACTCGTCACTGCCACAGGTGCCATGGAACGTCAAACCAAGGTCCTGAGGAAAGAGCTCCAACTTTTGACCGACGGATATGAAAAAGAATGTCGTTTAAATGAGCTGAAAAAGAAAAACGACAATCTGCAACAGCAAATCAAGGTGCTGGAGGATCAACACCGGATCACAGACATTCGCAAGAATACATATGCTGAACTGGTGTTGGAATTTAATATCCTCCAGAAAAAGGAGAAATCCTTACAGCAAGCTCTTGAAACAACTCCTGAAAGAAGAGGACTGGTCAAAAAAGTGTGATTTGCTTAAAAAGGAAATTGATGACCTCAATCAAAAAAAGAACGACTTGACAAAAGAAATTCACGGTTGTCACCAGAATCTTCACAGAAGTAAACAGCACAAAGAAGAGTACAAGTCGCTGGCAACAGAAAACATGTCTCTGGTCACAAATATGACCTCTCTTGAGAAAGCGCTCAAAGTGCTGGAGACAAAGTAGTCAAAACAACAAGCTTTGGAGAAAGAGAACAAAGCAATGGAGCTTATAAACCGAACACTCAGGCAATCTATAGTTTCACTGAGAAGAATCATAAACAAGCTACAATGAGCTCTTAATGGTGAATAGGCTGTGAACTTCAGGTACAGTAGTCTGACAATGGAGGAAGATGCACCCATCCGGCAGCACAACCTTCTACAGAAAGAATATAGAAGGATGAAAAAGCCATTTCAGAAGAGGAACTGCGCAGGTTTGAAATTGCAGATGTCAACATGCAACACGGCCTCCTGAAGGAAGAAATTGAAGACCTGCGGCCGCACTCAAGAAGAAGAAGAAGAAGATACATTTTGTGTTGTTTAGTTATACAAAGTTTTTACTTTCTACCAGAGTTATGGCATGATCATCATTCAGAGAGGTGTTGCACAAAACCAGGATAAGGAATTAAGCCTGGAAATATTGGTTATTCTGGATAAATTTAGCCTCAAGTTGGTTGCACGAAAGCAGGACAAGTTTATCCTGGACAAGTAACCATGGTGACTTATTCTCTGCAGCAAGCCTGCTCCAGACCAGGATATCCAGGATAAGGTTAATCCTGCGGTGGATCTGCTGTCAGTGATGTGAGAAATAAGTGTGTTTTAATTAGCTGCAGTTATCTCAAGATCACACAGTTTGATCGAGATAATCCCTGCAGGTTTGCCAGCTGTGTGTTAATCCCGAGTACACTGGAAGTCCCCCAATCAATAACCTCTGAGACGAGGATTTGGATTTGCCATCAACACCAACTGAAACCTGCACTAGGATTAATTTGCTTTATGTTGCACCTTATTGAAGAATTAGGTACAAACGAAATACCCAACCATGAACGAATACAATGCAAATAATAAAAATATGACATTTATTACATAATTGACTGAAGTTAAAGAGGTCTTCTTCTTCTTCTTTTGGGTTTAACAGCAATTTGCATCCATGAAGTTGCATTACCGCCATCTGCTGGTTCTATCCATCTACATTGTTTCCGCCCCTCTCTTCGTCCCTGATGACTGTTTCCCCCTATCTCTTATTGGCAGCCTTTTCGTCCCTGATGAGCGTTGCCCTTCTTCTTCACTTGGGTTCAATGGCAGTTAGCCTTTGTGAAGTTGCACTACCGCCCTCTGCTGGTTCCAGCTAGTCCATACCATTCCCACCATTCAAAAAAAAAAGAAAGGAGAAGAAGAAGAAGAAGAAGAAGAAGAAGCCCAAAGCCTGCCAAGTAATCATTCCCCACACCCGTCCTGCGTCCACCGCCAGCCTAGACTGTTGACACAAGGCAGACTGGTTGCATGGATTCATGATGCCAAACTGTCATTCCACCATCTGCGTGCTTCAGCAGAAATGGAGATTCATCTTACCAGACTCCATTTTTTTTTTCCAGGCTTCAGCTGTCCAATTTTGGTGAGTCTGCGGCCCACTAACGCCTCACATTTCTATTCTTGGCTGACAGGAGACCAGCAGCTCGGTGTGGTCTCCTGCTGCTCAACATGTTGGGCTTTCTGAGGCGCTTTTCTGCTCATCAGTCTCATAAACACTTCGAAACTGGGTTAAGCCAACCAGTTTTTTTTAAAACAAAAACAGCCTGAGGGAACTTTAGACACTGGTGTGACCTCAGGAGATCAGCGCTTACAGAGACACTCACCCAATGGTCTGAGATCAACAATCAGTTTCTACTGTGACAAGAAAAATGACCAATGTGCGCGTTTGTGTAGCTATTAGGCAGAACTTTTCTCTTGATATGATAAATGTCAGTGATATAACTTCATCAAATCCTTAGATTTGATTATAACCACCAGGGATGGTTATAATGGATCTAATGGACCGGGTACCACAAGCTCATCTTCAAAGGTTTAATTGGCCTCAACCGGTCAAGGCTGCTCACACATCCAAACAGATAATCACCCTCATGTTTACATAGTTAATGAGATTTATACCTAAATAAATCTATTCAAAAAGAAGGATTAAACCTTGAGAAATCTGTATTGCATTCCACGACATCTCACATTGACCAGTGTTGATTTGTAATAGCGTTGCTCTCCTTGAGGCTCAGATGAAAACCATCATTGGTCAACAGGCCACTAATATGACTTTGATTTCTTCTGGTTATCACCTGCATCAGTGTTGAATTTCACAGCAATTACTTTACTTTCAGGTTTATTGAATAAAGACACCATTGCCTCTCTTCTTTGAACTATGAGACAAGGTTTGTAACAAAGGAAAATACAACTTTTATACACTAGGGGAAAAAAGATAAAACAGATAAATGAAAGGTAAAATGAGGCAACTCTCATGCATGCATCATGTATACATACATTTTCATGGGAAACTAAAGCGCCACATGTGGCTAAAAGCTAAAAGCTGACCTTCCCAGGCTGTTCCAGTGATTTTACTAGCAAATGTACTTTTTGTGCCTTGAATAACAGATGAAACTGCTGCGAGAACAAGAGACTATTAAGCATGTCATTTCTGTTCTTCGATGGGTAAATAGGGTGTTATATTCTTATACTAAATATTGGTTTAAATTAGAAGCCTTTGCAACAGTTGACGTGTCATCTGAAACTGAAAAATTACTGTGATTTAAGAAAAAAAACAAAACCCTGGAAAATCTGTCTCATGTAACATATACAGACTTGAAACGTCATACCAACACCCACTCGTGCTTTTGAGTATAAATGACTCCAGCTGTGAAATAAAGACAATCACTCGATACGAAAGGGAGAAAATTGCAGAGAGCGAGACCGATCGTCGGATGAGATGGGAGAAGAGCATCTGACATCACACTTGGGCCCACACACATAAATACTGTATGAGACATTACTTAAGCCAAGTGAGCAGCAGCTATGTTTCAGACGGGGTGTCTCCAACATGCTTGCTCTCTGTCACACACGCATCACTGGCTACACCATGACAAGCCTGTTGAAAGCAGAGTAAAAAAACAAAAAAAAAAAACATCTTTACATCTCCCTTCATCCACAAGCGAAATGTCAGAGCTCTCATGATTTGAAGACTGCTCTCTGCAACAAGGTGACACAATATAGGAAACCAGAAAAACAAATTCAAACAGTTTTCAACCTTTTTTCATCTTCATATTTATTAACATAGATCATCTTTTTAAAGAAGACAGACATTTTTATTGTTATCATTGTTCTGATGTCCTGAAATACCATAAATTCTCATCTAGAAAGAGTCCCAAGAGCTGGCGTGGCGAGGGCAGATGGAGCACGCCACTGCTGATCTGATTTCAGTGGCGACATGTCAGAGGTGTTGGAACAGGATCCGGGCCGCGCGTTGGTCACTTTTTGTTGGGCTGGGCTGCGATGTAAAGAGCCACCAGACAGTAGACGACTCCCCCGACCGTGAGAGCCATCGTGGTGCGGTAAAGAAGCTTGTCGGGAACGCCGCGCTTCAGATGAACGGGGAGCCCATCTGACGACTGGGAGAAGAGGAGGGTGGACGGAAGGGGGAGGAAGGTGGAAACAAAATGAGAAACAGAAATTAATGAGAATGAGGCGGAGAGCAGAAATTGTTGCAGGACACCATTTTATCTCGACTGCTCATTCATCCTTTCTCTCCTTTGTCACACGGTGCGAGTGTTTTTAATACTGAATCTAAATCTGCGATGTGTTTTACAAGACAGTTTTTTTTTTTTAAGTCAGGTGTTTCACTGGAACCAAATTTGAAAATTGCAGCGGGTGATTCTGTGCTTTCCATTTGTTTCAGTGACTGCTCTCCCCACCTTCTCCCACTCGTAATATTCCCGTTACTGCCTCTTCAGTAGCACACTGTTGGGGTGTGAAAGGGCGGCGCAACAGGCAGTTTAAAACAACTTAAACTAATATTATTCATCCTCTTAGGCTAATAAATCTCCACTGTGTTGACAGGCAAAGCCAGCTTGTCATAAATCTTCATTGGCATTACTGGTTTTTTTTTGTTTTTTTTCTCATTACTGTTTTTAATGACAAACTGGCCTAAATTAAAAAAACAAACAAACAAAAAAAAAAAAAAAAACTTTATTTTTTAATCTGAGTTCGGGATTACCTGGAATATCCTCTGGAGGTCTGGAACCTTGTTTGCTCCCAAGTACTCCACTGTGCCCACACCCTCTGACACCACCTTTGTGGGGGTGGCGAAGATCATGGTGGGGCTCTCTGTTGGCAGGCCTGGCTTCAGCCCCTGGGGAGAAATGAGTAGCGGGTCACCTCCATGAACAAACGCATTCTGTGTGAGTAACAACATGCACGAAAACTACAAATACTTCATTAGAGAGTCCAATTTTAACACAGATCAAGAGGATACATTATTCTTAGCTCATATATATGGGGTAAATATGGGACAAATGTATTTCACTTGTGAGATTCAGCCTGGATTTTGGCGTGAACATCGGTTACAATCACTAAAAAAAGTAAACGCCCAACTCAAATAATTAGAAAGAAAATGTGGCTGGCGGGACGTGAAACGATCAGCTTTCTTCAGATTCATCAAGTTGCTGAATCAAAACATTTTTGGTGACAAAACATCTATTATTCCCTCCAGTTTCACCCTGAAATCCTTGAGATTTGATACAGACTTTAAATCTGAAGCGCTAATGATGACTCGACAGGTTTCTAGAGCCGCCACTATCAAGACATGTCAGCCTTTTAAGAATATTGGTAAGTAGGAATTAATCCAAAGTAGGAGTAGGAGATTAATGCATCATTAAATCAACATTTTGGACAGAAAATAAAATTTAATAAATGTGGGAAAAAACTTTTCTATATCTACATCTACATATATACATATTAATGTATTTTCTCACTGACCTACTGTATTTTATACAGACAGATCCAGAGTGTTTTTTGAGGCACTTTACTCAGCTTAACAAGTGATTACATGAGTGTTTCATTGATTTTATTTTGCTAGTTATGGCTCCGCTTGTTAGATTGTTCGAGTGTCTCTTCAATAAATTAAATAGAACTTATTGATGAAGCAATCCAAAGCTTTTAAGTGAGAGAACAGTATTTCACAAGTGTTCTTTATCAAAAGCAGAAAATCTTTATGAGGAAATCCATGGAGACCCCCCCCCCCCCCCCCCCCCCAGAGTTTCCTTGTTTTCCTTTCCGCATGATTGTGTCTCATCCACAAATCTTACCATTCATACATCTCTCACGAAAAGAAGCTTCGTATCAAGCCTGGTTTTGAAAGCTACCGGTAGTCTCATACCTTAGTTAGAGCATGTGGAGGCAGACTGAGTGTGAGCGGGGAAAATTAAATCTGACATATGAAAATACAGAGGCACTGAAGGCCGAGTGTTTGCCATTTTAGAAAGGCCTCAGATGTGCTCACAGCAGGAAACCCACGAGGATTAAAACGGGAATGCGGGGATGACTCGTTCGTATTTTCGGCAGCTTGTGATCACAGAAAATGCTGAGGAACAATAAGCAGAAAAGTAACTAAATGTACTCCCCCACAGGTGTGTGTTGTTTCAGGTTCGAAGAGCCCAAAGCTACACGAGGTGAAGATGTGACTGTAAAGTGTCTATTTACTGGCTTTCCATGACCCGTCGATGTTGAAATAACAAGTGTCTGCTGGCGGAGGCAAGATGGGTGAAAGAACAGATGGAGGTGAGGTCAAATGACCAGCTTTCAAAGTGATGATTACCGTTGGCGGAAAAAGAGCTGGTTGCTATGACATTACATCTGGCACTTTTATAACAAAGCTGGTGTTGGATGTTTCTGGAACACTCCGGGTTGCAGTTTTCACCACCTGATGCATTTGTTTTTAAGCACAGGAGGGGGTGAAAGGGCACGTCGGCAGGCTGTCCGTGCTGCTTGCATGTTTTCTCTGTATGAATGTGGATTTCCCCCAGACTTGATTGGTCACGTTAGAATTGCTCTTAGGTGAGGGTGAGATCATCTGTGATTGCCTGTGCATCCTGTCCAGAACGACCCCATGACCCCGAGTTGTATGGAACATTGACTGACGGCACATTTTAAACAGATTGATTTCCAACTGAATCCAAAGTTCAAGCTTTGCAAACGTGGGGAAAATGATCTCCTGTTTGCGTTTTAGCAGAAGAGGCACGTTCACCTCGCAGGAAGATCACATGGGGCCATTTCTGTGTACAGTTTTGTTTTGACATGTTTGCCAGGGTAATTGGTGAGGCTAAATTGCCCGCAGGAGTGTCTGTGTGTTTCTACCTGCCTGGATATGTTAGTTTATAATAAACTAGCAATCTCTTGATGGTGTACGCTGCCAATCTCCCAAAGTCAGCCGAGATAAGCTCCAGCCCACTGTGACCCTGTCTCGCCTTTAAGCAGATATAGAAGCTGGATGGCTGTTTCAGCACAACTTAAATAACAGTATCTAACATAGAAGATGAAGTACTGACTGGAGTTTTAATCTATATACAGTTCTATTATCACCATCCAGCTTCTATATCTGCTTCATCCAGAAGTCTATCTGAGCTAACATAGTATGAAGGGAAACGTTAACACACGTCTCCCATGTCATTGAAGTTGTCCAAGGAGTCGAAACTGTTCCCAGAAATCACTGCCGGCAGCGCATGAAGAGAACAAACTTTGCACTATTATAACACCTACGTATTTACAGCTATAGAATACAGAACTCATTCTCCCGGCTGCACTCTGGAAGGGGATACAGTCTTTTAGAAACCTCAATAAATAGAGTAAAAGACAGCTTCTGTCCCTCAAACAGTAACACTGCAGCACTGCCAACGTATGCGATTGCTTTTTAAACAATCATATTGAATGATGTTCTATTTCGGTAATTCTATGTACCAGTACTCAGATGAAACGCTGCATCTGCTATTTATGTATTGTCTCATTGGTCTATCTGGATCCTATGACAACATTCATATACGATGCTGAAAAATGACTAATTCGGCTTGATTCTGTACATTAAAACAGCCGTTGGGAGGTGAAAACAGCAGACAATGAGTGGGCTGATTTACAGAATCAGCTGAGCTGAGGTGATACAGGAAGAAGAGAAGCAGATTTGGACGTAAACAAAGCAGCACATGATCTGTAAGGAAAATAAACGTGAAAGACTGGTTTAATGTCCTAATCCCTACAGATAAGTTGAGTTCATTTCTTTGGTTTGTATTCATTATAGCCTTTTTCATGAATAAAGTCTTGAATAATTCAACCAGCACCAGCACAAACATTTATAACGTAGTTGGTTGCACAGGGTTCACACTACATTGTTCCATCATGATATGATTTTGGGTCAATATATGAAGTGTTTAGTTATTTCCTTAACCCTAAGCATGCAACAATACTCATCAGGTCATGTCGAGTATGATACACTTATAAAGCGATGTAACAATTTATTTTCCAGAGGAGATAAATGAGTAAAGGTGTGCATTACTTTATTACTGAAGCAAACTAAGGAGCAATGCCATAACTCATAACAGGCTTTTTGAATGTTGAATAAGTGATATCCAAACAGAAACAAGAGTTCCAATGCTGCTCAATGAGCTTTTATTCTAAAACAAAAAAGAGCCTTTAACTGAGAAAGAATTTGAAGAACTGAGCTGGACTAGATTCAGAAAAGCCCTGGTCAGGAAGTCACACCAAAGTCTTTTTGCTATGAGGCTTCATTGCTAACAATGTCGCCCACAAGGTATTAAAGAAAGGTTGTCCTGACCTGAAAATTATCTTCCAGGAAAAAAACAAAAAAAACATCTTCTGTACTATTAGTCACATTTCAGAAACTCTAGCTTAAAGGACACAAGAACTATAATGAAGGTCACATCTGGCAGTTGATGAATCTAAAATCGGCTGTAAATTTACAGAGAAAGGCCAGATCGACAGATTGGAAACAACCTTTCTGGATAAAGGTTAAGTAAAGGCTTTGTGACAAGCCAGTGAACTGAAGAAGAAGAAGAAAAAAAGGCATAACAGTATGAACAGAAATGGAAAGGAAAACCCACAACGGCCTTGTGGTGTGTCTGAGTTCTATTAGGTTTGGAGAATATCTTCATAGGCAACATAATATTGATCTGGAGAATGAAAAAGGAGCGCAAATGAAGATTAATCCTTAATTCTCTTAAAAAAATAATAAACTGGGAGAAAAGAACACTGGAAACACGGGTATATTTATTATTGAAAGAAATGGGCCAATCTGTTGTAGAATTGAAATAATGAGCAATTTCCATTTGATCTTTAATAATAATAATAACAATAACTAAAATAATAATAATAATACATTTTAAACCACTGTTATGCATTTTAATTTTAAAAGATTGTATTAATTATTTCTTCTATGATTTTTAATAATGACTAAAAATAAATATCATTATACGACAAATAGTTGAGAGGATTATACCTCCTTCTAAACAAACAAAATAAAATATACCGTAGCACAATTAAAATATAAATATGTTATGATTCACTTGATGCACTGGGAAAAAAAAACAAGTGTAAGAAATCATAGCTTTTCAATCAATATGATCAACAATGATATCAATGGGCCACACAGTGGTGCAGTGGTCAGTGCTCTCACATCACAGCAAGGTTGTGGGTTCAAATACTGGCTGTGTGGAGTTTGCATGTTCTGAAGGAAACCCGTGTACACACCAGAAGAACATGTCTTCCGGTGTGTGTGTGTGGGTTTCCTTCAGTCCTCCAGTTTCCTCTCACAGTCCAATGCATGCATGTGAGCTGACCTTAAAATGCCCCTAGGTGTGAATTTGAGTGTGTGGTTGTCTTGTCTCTCCGTTTGGCCTGTGATGGACTGGTAATCTGTAATCCTTTTCTCTTCTTCTAATCTCTCACTCAAACTGGGAACAGCAGAAAGTCTCCACCTCTGAGCCTGGATATACAGGTGTTTTCCTGTTAAATGGGAGTTTTTCCTTTTCATTGTCGCTCATGCAAACACATGAGGAATTGTTGAGTTTTTCTCTCTAAACGTGCCTAGGAGTGACTGTGTTGTTTCTGGCACTAAGTACATAAATTTGAACTGAACTTAAAAATTAAAGCAGCAATTTGGTGCACAAATGGGGTGTAAGTGATAATTTGCCAAAGAAAATGGGTTGAACAGCTTGTGTTGATATAAGAAATGCAGACATGACATTATTTACTTAAATAAATTGAGTTATTAAAGCTTATCTTTGTTAGATTGGAAGAAAATTTAAAAAAAAGAAGAAAGTTGACAAACAAAATCGCTTGTGTGATTAAAGGTTACGTGCAGTTCTCGGTTAAGTAAACAGTATTCACAAGGTGGGGGAACGATTACGTTCATAACCTTCAATTCACAAATATAAACATATTCAAGATTCCACAACGTTTCGTTTAGCAAGTCGCAGCACATTTTGTTAACTTATAGTCGGGGTGACGCTTCGGATTTGATCGCTTAGATTCGTTTAGCTGCTCGGCTCCTGTTACATGTTACATTAACCGTATCAAGGTCATCCCCGCCGGACACCGACTGCGTACGCCGACCCGCCGCCCCCCGGGCTTACCTGCGGGCTGAAGGAAGCTCCAGGAGCAGAGCCGGTCAGCTTCTGAGTAAAACCGCTGAATTTGTAGTACATTTTCACCCTGAAGGGCAGGAGAAAGACTACCACAACAAATCTTCACCGGTAAGGACCTTCCGGTTCGCGGCGACGGGCGATGGAGAGTGACGCAGTTCGAGCTGGCTAAAATATCGCCTGTTTAAAATTGGCTTCCGGTGAGTTCTGTCCTAAATTTAGCATAGATAACAAAAGACAATGTTATAAAAGTAATCCCTCTGTCTATAATCATGTTGTCATATATCTATATATCTAGATCTAGATCTAGACATAGTTATAGATCTAGATCTATATCTAGTTATAGATATAGATATAGATATAGATATAGATATAGATATAGATATAGATATAGATATAGATATAGACATAGATATAGATATAGCTATAGATACAGGTATAGATATAAATATAGAAATAGATATACCTTGTATTATGTGACACTTGTATATTGCCTAGCAGAAAATGTAAAACAATGTTATGGTGCCGTATATATTTTGTAAATTGTAATTTTATTTAATTATAAAGAGGGAAAGGAAAAATGCAGTGAGTTGTAGCATGATTATCCCACAGTAGACCAACAAGAACAATGCTTTTGTAACAATAGTAAGAATGTGAAAATTGTAATTCAAACACTTCCAGAAAAATTTTAATATTTAAAAGCTACTATGCATTTCATTGTATTTCTTGAAGTTAGTTAAATTGACTACATCTAGAAACCTATTGTATAGCCAGTGTCCATATTGGTTAATGAACTTCCCACAGTCACCTTTAAAATGTCATTAATGCCTTGAACTGCAACTACTTATTTAAATTTTTTTTGTATTCTCTGTTGATTTGTTGTATTCTATTTTCCTTTTTCAGAAATTTAAAAACCTTTATTATACAACGTACAATGGAATTGGAGAGCGGCTCCTCTCACAGTGCAATTGAATAAAATGTAACAACAAAAATAGTGCAATATAACAAAGAATAGTGCCATATGATAATAGGGTCACACATTTTCCACAGTTGATGTTTCAGTTGTTTGTGTAGGTGTGGCTTGTGATGTGCAGAAAGTGCATGATCCATTTATGAATTTAGGGTGTTGGCTTTGGCAAACAAATTGTTTCTGAGTTTGTCTTTGCTTTGATAGACCTGTAATGCCTGCCCAGGGGCCACACGTCAAACAAGTGGAAATCACGGTGGGAGCTGTCCTTGATGATGTTTTGTGCTCTGCTGAGGGGAGGGGTCAGCCAACGATCTTCTGTAATCATCTTCTATAGGCTCCTCCTATGTGCCTCAGTGGTGCTCCCATATCACACTGTAACACACTGTAGCATGTCAGCAGGCTCTGGATGCACATGTGGCCTTTTAAAAAAAAAGAATTTAAATCCCTTGTCTTATTATTATGCATTTGTCACTGTTCATATTTGTCAATATACAAAACTTTGAATTGCCTTGTTGCTGAAATGTGCAACATATAAAAATGATTGCCTTGGCTTGTAAAATAAATGTGGCTATGTGTCATAGCATGATGAGTGATCTCGACGTTGTAAAATCTTGAAGCATCGTATGTATTATATAAATCAAAATAAGACCTTTAAAGGCGATCACACACTCAAATTTGGAATGCTTTTTTATGGCCAACACACTTTTGTTATATATATTCATATCTGAGTGAAAACTTTCAACATGTCCAACACTACATTTATCTAATTATGAATGTAACAGAAACAATACATTTATGATTATTCTTTCACAAGCTTTCGGCACTTGGGGTACATTTGTGTGCTATTGCATTGAAATGTCAATCAATCCCTTCTCATCATGCCCTCATAAATATGATATTTAAATGACACTGATACATTCATAATGTTGTTCGGAGATTTCAGACAGTGTTTTCACAATACAAAAATACTTAAGGAGGCAGGAGTTTCAGCCCTATGGCTCCTTTACTCTGGAATCAACTACCAGCCTCGGTCCGAAGGGCCGACACCATTAGTTTATTTAAGAGTAGACTAAAAACCTTCCTCTTTGATAGAGCTTTTCATTAGGAATAAAATAGGAGCACTAAGTTGAGCTGCTCTAGGCCTAGACTGCTGAGGGGATTTTCTCTCTCCCGTTAAAGGGAGGAACTCTACATTTGGAGCTTCTGTTTCTTGTCTTTCTTTCTTTCTCTCTGTGTAACAACATTACTGTAGCCACCAGATACTGCCGCCGTCTTTTTTCTCCCTGACAGGAGGGGAGCAGGATCCAGGGGATCAGACCCAAGACTCCCAGAGTGGAGTTACGACGGTCCTACTACCCGACCCCACCACAGCACGGTGACCCCACCGCAACGGCACGGCCCTTAAACTCCAGACTGAGATTGGTTCATCATCAGACCAACGCTCATCATAGACTTTTCTTAGTATTTGTACTTATCTCGCCTCTCTGCCACTCTCTCTCTCCCTCTTCTTTTCCTCTCTCTCCCTGTCCTATCCCATGTACTTCTCCCCCCAACCGGTCAAGGCGGATGGCCGCCCTTCCAGAGTCTAGGGTCCGCCCCACGGTTTCTTCCTGAAGAGGGACTTCTTATGAACTTCTCTCCATGCGAGGGAGTTTTTCCTGGCCATTGTTGCTTGTTACATCTGCTTGCTTTGGAAGGGTTTAGTTGGGTTCTGTTGTACTCTATCATTGTAAGAGCGCTTTGAGATGTTTGTTGATGTGATTTAGCGCTTTACAAATAAAGTTGAATTGAATTGAATTGAATTAAGATTTCCACATGCTTTAAACTGCCTTTTAAACATGACTAGAAACATTTCAGACGAGCTATAGCGTGAGAGGGAATAGAGCAACCTAATAAGTGTCAGGAAATAAATTATTCAATTGTCACAAGAACAATGACTTTGTGATGCATTTTGTCTCACAAATGAAAGCAGTTCTTTCATTTTTGCAAAATAGAGCTGTATACACACTACTCTATTTCAGACCATCTTTTGTTGAACTGAAGGACACGATAATTTGAAAAAATGTGAACAAAAGGTTTGTTGGAGAAAAAACATCAGCTCTGAGCAGACAACCGCTCCTCTTTTTCATTTGGTTAAATGACCGCTTGGTAAACAATAATTAAGTCCACTGTGCTCCCATGCAGCTTAATGTGGGCAACATTGATTTCAATCCATCGCTCTGGTTCATTCTGAAATATCCCAACAAATATCAGAGGAATCTTAATGATTTTTTTGCTGATATCTATGGTCCCCTGAGAAAGAACCGTAATGACTGTGGTGATCCCTTGAATATTTTTTTGGTGCCAGCAGCAGAACAAAGCATTAGTTATACGGAGAGATGTCTGATCATTAACTGGAAAAACAGCAGCAGAAGCTTGTCGAAGCAGTTCTGAGAACAAGCATTTTCCAATAATCTTTTGAATTTTCTATAAGTTTTTACTTTTCTCTCAGCCATCCATCCATCCATCCATCCATCCATCCATCCATCCATCCATCCATCCATCCATCCATCCTTCCACTCTAAGCAAGACTGGTTATTCTATACATTGAAGAATGTTGTATTTCTTTATCAATATAATTTGTGGTAATGATGGAATTCTTTTATGAATTAAGGTATTTCAATAGAATGTTCAGAATTTTGGCCAATTGTTTGCAGGTTTCATAACAGCCCAGTCAACAAATATTTAGAAACACACATTAAGGTGGTTGTCATGGTATTCATGAGACCCCACCAGCAAAATGTGGAGCCACAGTTTGATAAACTGGTTAGTCCTCTCGCCTCACAGTGACAATATCCTTGAATCTGGGGTTATTGGTGTTTCTGTGGAGTTTGCATCGTCTCTGTTTGCATGCAGGGTTTTTCTTACCTGACTTCAAAGAATACATTTGAGGTTGATTGGTTCCCCTGAAATTGCCCGTTGGAGTAAATGTATGTGATTGACTTTCTGTGGTTGCTCTTTGATGGGCTGGTGAACTTTCCAGGATATGCTCTGGATGAACTTGTGTTGAATAGGCGTTGAGAATTGGCAGTCCCTCTTTCCTCTTGTTTCTGGTGTTTCCCCCTGTCCCGTCCCCAGTGTCGTTAATCATATACCATATCTCTTGTCTCTGAGTCCAAAATGGCTGCATTGAGGGTCCTAATCAGTTCATAAAACACAATCGGCTCAGCTTGTGTCTTCCTTATTTGGACAAAGATGATGGGACTTCTAAACATTAAGAACATTCAGCAAAACTATGAAATTTCTGGAGAAAAAACTCAAGTAAACTGAAAAATCGACTTAAACAAGCCCAACATACCTATGACGTCTGTTTATAATTCTCGGGTGCTTTTATAACAAAGGGAGCTGACATAAAGCAAACACAGCTGCCAAAATTCACTCAGATGTGCAACAGTTTGAGCCCACAGAGCTGCGCAGCTGCTGTTTGTGATTCAATAAACCTTTTAGCTGTACTTTGTGAACCACAATGCGGTCCAGTGATTGTCTATGTGTGAATCTGATGAATGTAAAGCTACGCCCTCGTTGAAGGTCTCAGGTGTTTTTCGGATTAAAAATATTACATCACAGTGCCCGAGGGAGACAACCAAACACACAACTGATCCCAAGAAATCATCGAGTGTTATTAATCCGTTTTTGTAGTTTGTTGCAATCAGGAGAGAATTATAGGTCAGAAATAAGATTGGCTGTGTTTGATCTGTAATACGCTATTAGACATTCACAGACATTTAGCAATTCATAGTTTTATTATTAAAACTCATACATCAATCACATTTAATACAACGTTGTAGTGAAGCAACAGAAAAAAGGTTTCGATTGACGGTTTCAAACAGGTCAGCCTTGACCACTGGGCTATGCTACATGATTTATGCATTGTAAGGTAAATAAAAATATATTGACGTGATTAGTTCCATGACAATACTGAAAAAATGCACACCATTAACAACAACAAGGATACAGAGATGGCTACAATACAGACTAAACTCATACAAAGCTACAGAGATTGTGAAAGAAGGACCTACGTAGACTTTTAAGGTGAGGACAAAAAAAGTACAGACGAATTACTGATTCCACATCACAACCAACAAAATAGACTTTGTGTGTGTAAAAATGGGATGGATGATGGCAACATGAGGAAGAGGAGAGGCGTGGCAGAGAGACTCAAGACTGTTGTGTGGGAGAGGTGTCGACTTGTTTGTTTGGATCATGTGTCTCTTCAACAAATCATATCATCTTGGCAAACCACGAAGAGTGCAAACATGTCTGAATCACAAACGACAGAAAAATCATAGGCGACAACCTGAGCTGTTCTTTTTATTCTCTCCTCGCTTGCCTTTTTTTTTTTTTCATTTTGAACCCTTTATCGTGTAAGTAAGTATATTTAGTTATCTTAACATTTATTTTTGTACCTTCCAAATGAACTCTGCTATTAGGATGCCAATGGCTGAATATATGACGAAATAGTCGTGCTATACAATGAAAAATGACACTTCTCCTCCAATTGATGTCTCTTAGTAACATGAACATAAATGTTGAGTTTTGCCCTTTCGGTCTGTGCATCTGACATATGTAACATTAAAAAAGACAAGAAGATGCACACAATATTGAAGTGTAGCCATCTATTCCTTAAAACATACATCAAATGCAGCTTATTATTTGGTGTGTGTTTCTTTAAATCCAAATAACACATTACATTATTGGACTGTGGTGCACATAAATAACCACTTGCAAAAATGAGATATTCATCCCTTTTAGAGACATTATGAAGCTTCTTTTTGGTCAATTTTCTATCTTCCAAAAGCTTTAAAGGGGTTGAAGGAATTTCAACTCATTCCGTCAAGTGATATTCCCAATAAACCGAGGGAGAGAAGAGCCATGTGCCAGCTAAGAGGTGTGCGTGGATGTAGCCTATTTGTGTGCACACGAACCAACCAGGATTATGATTGACATGTTGGAGGATGAGGTTACCTTGGAGACGGAGACATACAAAATGCCTTACATTCACCCACAAATGGAGAAGCAATCCACACTATTCATCACTGGTGTTCAGGCTTGAGCCACATTCTGTCGTTTCTGTCCAAATATCTTTTATCCTTCATTTCACACTCCATCTGCCTCGTCGTATCCGTCTCCATTTTTATTGTCTGCCACCTTGTAGTCCTTGCTGACTTGTCTCCATATTTCATTACTCTTGGCTTAAGCTCGGCCGCACACTGAGCCCTCTGTGCAACCCCCTCTGAATCCCCACTTTGCACTCTCTTGTTCGCTCATCTTTATTTCACAGGTTTAACAGATTGCATCTAGATCACACATCCATCTCGTGTATTTTGCACCATCTGGGTGCAAAACTTAGACAAAGTGAAAATCTGATGGTCAGACAAACAAAACACAAGCGTGCACACACACGCGCGTTGCACTTGATGCAACCATTTCTGGACATGTTGTAGCCATGGAAACACAGTGTAAACAGCAGCCTCTGTCAAAACTGGATTGACTGCACCTGCGTGTGTTTAATAAATAATTATCTGTGTTTTCCTGTTGTTATGTTCAAACGATGTTGTTAGGGAGACCGTTGCAAAGCATGCTGGTTGAAGACAGTGATTGGAAATCATCAACACACCAGTCAGTCCAAATAAAATCAGAGAGGAAACAGGATCGCTTGCAAAGAAGATCATTATTCCACAATGGCATTAGCAGGCCTGTTGGTTTGTCGAGCTTATTTCTGTACGTGCACGTTCATTGCAGCATCTCTGCCGACAGGTTGCGTGCTATTCTGGCTGAGCGGAGTTTGAGTTCATGGTAGCACTGAACAAAGCTGTGGTAGATGAACGTGATGGGCAGTGCCAGGAGAACAATACCACTCACGACACACATTCCCCCAAGCACCCGTCCCCCAATCGTCACTGGGTACACGTCCCCGTAACCCACCGTGGTCATGGAGATGATGACCCACCAGGCAGCGGCTGGGATGCTGGCGTAATCTGGATTCTGTGTCCCCAAGTCCAAACCGTGCTCCAGTAGCTGGGCTAGAGCGCTGTATATTGCCATGGCGACGAAGACAAACACCATCAGCATGACCATCTCACGATAGCAGCGCCTGAGTGTCATCCCCAGTGTCTGCAGGCCCAGAAAGTGTCTGGCCAGCTTCATGAGCCAGAACACTCGCATCATCCTCAGCACCCGCAGTATCACTCCTGCAACCCCGAGCCCAGCACCCGGCATCCCCGCCCGGGCCATCGCCATGGTGACATAGTAGGGGGTGATTGCAATCACATCGATGATGTTCAGCGGCCGGCGGAGGAAATCCCACTTGTCTCTGGCCACTAGAAAGCGCACTATGCACTCTCCTGTAAACCAACCAATACACACGGCCTCCACTATCCTACAGAGAAGGGCAGAGAGGAGGAAAATGAGTTTAACATTGTAAACAGGAAATGGGTGAGGAGCTACAGAGACATATGATGACACATGATACTGCTGGACATCTGATGCACTATTTCTATTACATACAATAAATTATTTCTTAGACGTGAACATATATTTCAATCATTGCTGAAAATAAATTATTTGGCCAAGTCACTTGTGCATTTCTTTCATCTCTCTTCTTCAGGTCTTCTTAATAATGTGCACAAAGTTGTACTACTGCAGTGCTTCTGTGACACATTAACTGAGCTGTCAGCACTGTGTGGGTCTGATTCACTAAAATAAATTCAGCTGAAATTACATCAGTTGGTTTGAAGAAGATATGTTATCAAGTCTTGACAAAAACCTCCTTTACAAACTAATGGAAAAGAATAAGCGGCAACAAAAGAGCTGAAATAATCTACAACCATGCAAGCATTAGCAGAAAGCTTTTGTAAAGGTAAGATAGCATTATGTTTTATCATCACAGGTTCTGTGCGTGCAGGCAGGAGATAATACACTTTTTGAAAGGCTGAGTTGGTTCTGGATTAATGAAGGTGCTTTTACTCCAGTAAGGTTAAGACAATGGTAGAAGTCCACATCCAAAGTAAAACTGATAAGAATAGCAGCTCTGCACTCAAGCTTTGTTTATCATAACTGTAGTTCATTTCATACCAGTGATCAGTTATTATAGCATCACTGCTTGACTTTATATTCCCAAAGGTGAGGCATGGGTGAGAAATAAATTATGGACGACGAGGAACACATCTCAGGATATTTTGGGTTCACACAAACAAAATGGGACAGGGGGAAGGTTGCACAGTAAGGACGAAAATCTTGGAAATTTTCCAGAGTCTGCACAAGGGGAGGCATTAAAACCCCTCAAAGAGAGACTGTGACGAAAACAGACACATAATGACCCCATTGATTAGCACAGCAAAGGCAATCAAAACCAATTAAGAGAGAGGAGATGCTGGTAAGAGTAGTGAAGCCAACCAAACACCACTGGGCCTCAAGGGGAACTATGAGCACAATAAACCCAAACCAAATTATGGAGCAGCTGACAAAGCTGCAGCATGAGCATGAAACTGAATTGGAATCCATTTGACCCTCTGAGTATAAGCTACACTTTAAAAAATATATTATTATCCAATACTGTAACGGGTCCAAAACTCAAAACTATGTCCAGCATCTGGGAACATAACCTCATATAGAGAGTTTCTGCTGTGGGCATCTTACAGAGGACATGCAGGCTGTGAGTAATGTAATGCAGAAAGAAAGACCCATATTATATCACTTTAAATCTGAAAAAATCCAGTTAGATTACCGGCCAAAGGCTGATTTATATTGGTAGTGATTCCGGCAAGTGGTTTAATTTGTCTTGTTTGCTTACATTATTATGTAATCCTTGTGTAAACATTCTACTTTCACTTCATTACCTCCTTAAATATTATGAATCTGCATTATCTGCTACCTTTCAAATACACAAATACATCCAGATTCAGGGTGAAGAGGAAGTATGGGATGAATTGAAGCTGGATAAAACCAGACAAACCAAAGAAGTATTTTTCCTGGGCAGTAATTGGCTCCTTACTTTTTTGTTTGTAATGGCCTATTGATTGATTAATGATATTCTTCTCTTGGGAGCTTCTCTGACTGTCACATCTTAAAGGACAACAATTCACCAAGGACACATTTCTTATACTGCCCCTTCGATTGTAAATATTTTTCCCATCTTTCAAGATTTATTTTTACTTTAACTTCGTTTAATGAAACACAACGTCGTAGCACACACACAAAGCAAAAATTTTATGGTTCAATGAATCTCCCTAATGAATGGATACATTTTAATGCAGGCACTTGAGAGAGATTCTCAATTGTTTGTTTGTGTACTCATGAAAGCTGTGGCGTAATAGAGAAAGCGTCCTTGACGTAAACAATTCTCTTGAGCGCATCTGGATTCACTTTTACGCGCAGGTCGCAGCATCATCCTCTCATTTGTGGGACTTCCCGCATGCATTGCGCCGTGATATTTCTCAGCTTTTGCATGACTGAAGCGCCGCTATATTTCTCAGGACTGTCGCCTACCTGTGCTCCTCCGCGGTATTTCTTTTAGCTGTATCCCAGTCCGGCAAGGTGCTCGCACACAGCATTATCATAGAGATCAACACAAAGATCACGGACACTGAAGCCAAAAGCTGCGCAACAATTGAAGAGTTGGGCTCCTCAAACGTCTTGCGCACTTTCTCGAGCCATTTAGCGCGACCCGTGAGCTCAGTCCGTGTCACCGGTTCTTCCGGGCTTTGGGACCCGTCCGTTGACAGTCCCATTTCCTCCTCTGATATACTGTCCAGTCCGATGTCGGACATCCTGTCGTCCAGGCGCTTCTGACAGCAGGAGTCCAAGTGCGCGCTCTCCAAGCCCCAGTAGAGCATCTCTGTGTAGAATGACAGCTCACACACTCCTGGAACAAATCGGAGTTTACCGGAGCGCACGTAGAGCATAATGAACATGAAAGCCTGAGCATGACGATCGAAGAAAAACTCATTAAGGTCCCGATCGTAGTCGTCGCACAGTTCAAGGACCTCTTTCTCGGTTGCGCAGGCATGCAGGCGGCTGACGCGCCGAAGAGGGAAATCCCTGATCACCTCACGGGTGAAGGCGTACCGTGTCCCCCCTACATTGAGCACACAGATACTTTTCCCGAACTTCATCTTGTCAACCTGCAGCCCACTAGAACTCCTCGCCACGGTCCATCCCGGCGTCCACGATCACAGGAGTTTGGGCAGTTGGAGGGCTTTCAGTCCCCCTGCCCCGGGGCGTGGTTCGCTCGGAGTGGCCGTGCGCTGAGGTCCGTGCATGGCTGCTGAAAACTTCCCTCTGTCCCTCACTCTTCTCTCTATCTCTTCTTCTGTAGCCTTTAGAAGAGACTCTCCACCCCGCTCAGAGCGAGCCAATCCCATCAATGATGTCACATGCGCGCGAGCTCAACGGACGCACGCGTTGGAAAAGAACCCCCCACTGAAAAACAGTAATTTTAAGCACGTTTATGTTCAATGTGTTTCCAGACAAGATGTTGTATGAATGTTTTTTTTCTTCTTCACACGTGCAACTAGTCCTATGCCAAACACCTTTCCAACAGAGTTTTCATACATTTCTCAACAATTGTATGGATGGGCTATTTATACCAAAAGGAAAACATGTAGGCTCCATACTGCTTTTAACACATTAGAACGTGGGCCTGGTATAGCAACACGTTTGAACACACGGGTAGATGCCATCAGTCATAAAAACGTGTTAATCTTGCTCGATATAATATACTGCACAGGCAAACGTGCACATAAAACGCATGTTACTCCGATGGGTGAACAAACAATGCGTTACATAGCATTAATCGAGTGAGAAACAATTAAAAACATCTGTCAATTCTGCATGCCTCATTCTCAAAAAAAAATCAAATGATCTACTAAATCAAAAGAAAAATCAAGAATTGTCAGTTATAGGAGGGTGTACCAAAAGGCACTGTGATATATTTTAATCATAATATCATAACAACAGGTATAGCCTCTGATAAATTGGCTGTGCATTAATATATCTAAAAACATACCTATTTAGCCCTGGTGACAGGTTTTTGCAAATACAAAAACTTAAGAAAATTTATGAAAAAAAACTGTTGTGAATAAACTTTTTACGCAATAAAAAGACGCAAAACATCCCATCAATCAACAAATATGAGGTGTAACACAGGAGGAAGGTCATTTAATGCCTTAAAAGTAGATGGAAAAACTTCAAAACTAAAAATCGAGTTTTGAAGGGAATGAAAGTGTCAAGGAAAGGAGTAAAATCTGAATGAAGTGCATTATAGAAACTGAATGTGATGGGGGAGAAAGTATGTTTAAGATTTTGGAGATCATGAGATTATTACAAAAACACACTATTTATGAACTGATCATTACCACACAGGAGAATAATCATCATCATCAAACATAAAAAAAACAACACTAACATGCAATGAAATGCGACTTCATAATTCATAATAATGACCAATAACAGAACTTTTATGGGTTGTTGTAGGTATCTCCAATGGTCCGCGTGTGGATGAGTTTGGATCAAATTACGCTTTTAGGGCAGCTCTTCCGAGCTCGGCGTTTTCTCCAAGGTGTCGGTGTTTGTTTGTGCGCATTTCCGTGTCCGTGTTTCCGCGTGCGCGCCCCCTCGCAGCGTGCGTCAGTCGGTGGTTTTTCGGGTTGATCTGACTTCTTTAGGCTGCCGCCGTGAGTTCACTGTATTGTTTCGGAGGAGGAGGAGGAGGAGGAGGGGGGGGGGCTTGAATTGCCAAAAATTCTCCCGATAGGGTTCACATCCGGAGTCTCCACGAGCATAATTTATCGCACCTTCTGCCTTTAGAGCAGCCGACTTTTTATTGTTTTTTTTTTTTTATTAATTTATTCTATTTCTCGTAGTTTATGGTTTACGTTAACACTCTGGGAGGGCAGAAATGGCGGCCAACATGTACCGGGTCGGAGGTATGTATGTCAATGTGGATCTTTTTTCCCCCCCTTGTATCAAACAGAAACCTGTCCAGGGTTTTATTTGCGTGCTCCGGGCTGCTTTGTGGCGCTACTTCTTTGCGGGTTGTTTTCTTTAATGCATTTAACTGCACCGCACGGCTGCAGCACGCGAGCCGGGGCGGCGTGAAAGTTGAAGCAGGAAGGTGAGAATTGTTAAATATTTGGGATCCAAAATGGGTCAGGCCTCGCGTCTGTCGTGGCCACCGCAGCTAGCCTGCTAAAGCGGCTAGCCGCTTCACAATGTAAACATTTTTCCCCCCAGCTGTCGGCTCTGCCGGTAGCTCGCCGCCGTTTTGGGATACTTCCACCGGGGATACCGGGGGTGGGGAGATACGCCGCGGTGCTCCGCCGCCAGACATACGTTTAGAAGCTGGCTAGGTTGCTGCCACGGGCTGTCTGAGGCTGCCTTTGTATTTGCCTCTTCTGGCGTGCAGCCATTAGTACGACTCCTTATTGAGCTAACGTTAGCACCAGCGATGGCCCCGCTGATTAAAGCTCGTGCCGCCTCGCAGCACGTTCACTACACTGACTGGTGCTTTTAACGGTCTTTTTTTAAAACACTGCACGCCGGGTTTTGGGTGCACAATTCCTCTTATATTCACCGTGAGTGTAATTAATTAAGCAGACCGGCTGGGGGAGGACGTTGCTGGCTGGTTGGCTAGCTTAGCTCGTTAGCAATCCGCCGGAATTCAACATCAAATTATTGTCTCGATTCGTGGCGTCGTTTCGTTTGGATTAAACGTCCCCACACCTCCGCTCACAACAAACCCCCCCCCCCCCCACATATTTTGACGAGAGTCAGCCCAAATGTATCACTATCTACCACATGATCATTAAAATTCCTGTCGATAAGGGGTTAACATAATCATGATTTTACTCAATATCTCTGCTGTGTGACAAAGTGTTTCACTCGATGGTCACCTTTACTCAAGTTCCCGATGCTGCCTTCACGTGCTCCACGTAAACTTCAGCTCCTCCAACTTTTACAGATTCCCACAAACATGTCACATAACTCACATATCACATCTGCTGTACAACATGTGGTCAAATCTGTTGTAAACAGTCAAATTAATGATCTCCTACAAAATGTAAATCTAATCAGTGAGTTATTTTCTGTGGTCTCAATTCACTTGATTCAATGGCCGCACATCACTCCTTGAAGTCTGTGTGCATAATCTTGCACTATTCTTGGATGCCAATAGATCTGTGCTATTTTATCCCACAGTCGCCCACATATTTTCAACATCAAATAGGTCGAAGTAAATACAGCTATTGGTTTCTGACTTTGGAAACTCGGTGAATCTAATCTTGTCTGCCACATAACTATCTCAACTCTATTTCATATTCAATGTCAGTTTGTTTGCGGCTCCGTTTAATGGAGTTGCTCTTGATTTTGTTCAGATGAAACCTGAAGATGCCCACGTGGCTCTAAATCAGGCGTTTGCAAGCTTTCTGACTAAAACAACCTGTTTTGCCTGCTTTTCGCCCAAAAACAATTTACTTGGAGCTGCAATACACGACAGCCTCCAAAATAAAGCCAACTATGTATAGTTTTGATGGCTTATGTTGGATTTTTGAAATTTAAATAGAAATGACCAATTTTTAGATTTGATCACATTTTTAGAAGTTCTCCCACAGTTTTAGACCTTTCTACATCTCTAACATACAGGTAAACGTTTGTGTTCCTGTAAGACGTTCCTTTATTTGGACTCACACATGATTAGTTTACCAAGAGGTGCATTTGCAACCCCAACATTCAACGTGAAAGGTAGCATGTGACAAGCTATTGAACCATTCTATAATTTAAATGTCAGAGAAACTTTGACCACTCTTTGACATGTTTACCTCTCCAAGTGGACTGTTTATGAGTCTGGAGGACAGTAATTACTGTCTTTTGGACGCAGCTTAAACATAGCGTTTGCAGTGGACTGCAGCTGCACAGATAAAATCGTGCTTAGGTTGGCTGAATTCATTAAAAACAACCTGCTATCAAATTGATGCATTTGACTGTCCTATAGACTTTGAAAGCCCAATAGTCCCACAGCTTACCAGGATCATCCACTGCATTTTTTTTTTTTGGGGGGGGGGGGGGGGGTCCGATTAGCTTGGAATTTGATATTCTCAGTTCTGCTTGCTTGTTTTCTGCAATTTATTTTCATTAATGGCAGGTTTGTCTTCAGCTTTTTCTTGCAACTAATTCCAGAAAGACTTGTCTGTCTGCCCTATTACTACACTGGTGCTTTTGTAAACTCACATCGTGTTAATCAGTCAGTTTGACTCCCTTGAATGAATTTGTGGTTCGAGTTCGATAATTAACTCACCAATGTACGTGTCTGAATTTCGTGTTTTTTAATTTTTTTTTCCCCCATGTGTTTTACAGATTATGTATTCTTCGAGAACTCGTCCAGTAACCCATACCTGATCCGCCGGATAGAAGAACTCAACAAGGTACTGAGGTGTTTGTCTGTCATAATTGTGTGTGTTTGTGCCTGTTTATGCCTGTAGGTAAATAGCTTGGATTCCTCCTCTTCCCTGCCCCCACTGCCCCTCTCGCTGTATTTGCAATTGTGTGTGTGTGTGTGTGCATTTTATAAATTTGGTTGTTTGCCGTGTGACTAGAGGCAGGTGCTCTGCTCTCCTAACCGTCATTACGCCGGACACACCTGTAGGAGTGACTGTGCGTCAACACTTTAATTGTTGTAATAAGAGGATACAATTCTGCGAGATTGTAGTTTGATATTGTTCCTGAAGGTGTGATAGGCAGATGAATTTTAAGAATGAACCCAAAAATGCTTTTCGGGTATCTTTAAAAGTAAGAACAGGCTTTAACCGTGTTGCAGTTGTGCAGAAATATTCAATATTCAATAAAATCCAGGTCATTATCAGATTGTCTGGGCGGGATAATGTCCGATCAGGCTAGTATATCAGCCTGAGATTGACGTACTGCATCTGTATTTCAGAATTTACAGACGGAAGACTTTTATAGCCGATATAAAAGAGCTTTCTACAGAATTAAACAATGAGAAGTTGTGCTTCAACTAGTACAGCCAGTGCATGTCCATGTCAAAAGAAAGTTATTGTAAAGGTGTTTCTTTTATCAAGTAATGTCACATCTATGACATAAAAAAATCAACAGAAAAATAGCTGATCTCTTGAAACTTTGTTAAACTGTGAGATACTTCTCTAGACGACTATGATAAAATAATGACGTAGGCTGTAGCCTGCAGAAGTTTCTCATTTCAATGCGCAAACTTTTTCTGTTACACTTTTTTTCTTGATTCGTAGAAGCACAACCGTAAAGTGAATTCGCCCAGACAAACAGCAGAAGTTAGCGGCTACCGTGCTTCCTTACCCTTTCACAAACCACATGCAATCACCCTACATCAGTCATGGCATTTAATACTGGCTCGGTCTTCCAGCCTGTCGGCCTAATTACACAGCGAGACAATAAATCAATCATCTGATCAAAAACACCACCGCGGCCCCCGGTCACCCCGTCATAGCAGCAAAAGCTCTGCGATTACACAAAGGAGTCTGGTCTCCGGGGAAATTAGAGGGTCCGTGCAGGGAGGCGTTGCCACTTCTTTCAGTCAACCTGGCTGTCTCTGCTCTTCATTCCAGACCGCCAGTGGGAACGTGGAGGCCAAGGTGGTTTGTTTCTACAGAAGGAGAGACATTTCTCACAGTCTCATCCAGCTCGCAGATAAACATGCAAGTGAGTCGTAACTATTGTCAACCGTCCCAACTTTTGTTCTGTTTCTCTTTTTTTTCCTCTGTGTCACACCTGTGAAATACTTAATAGTGTAGTTAAGATATTTTTGTTCCATGAGACCAAAATCCAGTTTGTTGAATGACCTTGCATCATATAAAAATTAAAAAGTATTTCCAGTTTGTGTACTTGGGAAAACAACACCAAACCGAGATTGTAGAACATTTCTGTAGCAACCTTACTGCTAGAGACAAAGCATGATCTAATCTTTTTGCTGCTCTGTCACTATTGAAATCTAACTATTGTGTAAGTGGCCCCTGAACTAACTACAAGACCCCCCCCCCCCCCCACACACACACACACACACAATTTTGACAGCAAAATTAAATCAAGCACAAGGTTTGAAAGTGAATCGTTTTGTTTGAGAAAAAAATAAATCTATTGAAAGGTAAATAAATAAATAATTTGGTGATTAAATACTTTTTTAATAACGTCAGACAAAATGGATTTTCATCTGAAATTGAAAACAACAGGAAATTTGCCATCATCTGCTTTCTCCTGTCATTAAGAGGTCATTTTCAGCAGTTTTTTTTCTCTTTCTTTTCTTCTTCTTCTTCCATTTAGTGCTTTTGGACATTGTAACATTTACAGTGAATGAAATGATTGTAAAATGCTCTTTCGGGCGATGATTGGAAGTGCTCAAGTGCAGCTTTGTCAGTTTGGCGATATTCATATTTAAATGTGCTGTATCACTTGGAAGCGCAGCATGAGATAGGTAGTGAGGCTGTCTTGAAAGAAAAAGGGAAGGAAAAGCAGGCGTTGTTATCACAATAACACCTCTTCTGCGTGGGAAGCCTTCTACCTGCTTCCTGTGGCTTTCTGTCACAATAAAACAAATTATTAGTCACTGTCTGGAAGTAAAACGCTCCCCTCTGCCAAAGCAATCTCACAGTTTGGCTGATGTGCAGCAGGGGACCCGGTGAAGTGTTTCTCAAGTTTTCCTATGAATGACACCCATCCCAGACAAGACAGGCAGGAACATATTAAAGCTGAACGTTGCTCTTTGTGTGTCTACGTGCGATGTCGAAACCAGTTTTGCTGATTTAGCCTGACTGTGTAAACATAAAGGAACCTTCAGAACAGAAATATAAATCCCGTGCAGTACTTGAAAAAGTGAGCAATGATCTCAAAGCTGTGCCAGGTCTTCGCTGTCATGTCGGCTGAGAAACGCCACAATAAAACTTTAGTACTGCCTACCGAGCTGTAAGGAAAGATTTCGGGCTGAGAACAAAAGTACAGCCGTCACATGTGTTATAAGACGCTATTAATCTTGTACAAGAGTCCAGTCTCAAATATAAAACTGTAGATCTACAGGTTGGGTAAATGTTTTTAGCAGCAAGCGTTTGTGCTCTGAATTTATTCAATAATCGTAATGTCAGTCACCCCGAAGATCATTAGGTATAGCTCTTAAATGTTTTAAAATGTAGAAACAAAACCTTTTGGAATCGTTTGTCAAAGTATTCGAGGGCAGCGAGGAGTGTTGAAACATTTAAAGGTTGATTTTTCAATCAAAGAACATGCAGTATTTACATTTGATTGTTCTTTTTTATATATATATATATATATATGTATTATAGCATTTTATTAGCTGTATCACTCTTAAAGACTTCTATAAACCATATTAGTTCGAACATAAGACATTCTCTGACAATATGCATTGATGCACTAAACTAGTTGGCTGCAGAATTATTAACCGGTTGGTGTCCTATGTATCGATGTCAGACAGCCGTCTACCGCTCCACAGACAAGATGTCATCTCTCTAAATCGATGTGGTTTGGTACGACGTTCAGTTAAGACAATTAAAGCAAAAACTGGTGTTTGAGTATTAACCTGCACTGATTGCTGGCAGTTCTAGGCTAGTTTGACATGTTTATTCTGCCTGGTTTGAGAAGATAATGGTTTTTAATGCAAGAAATGTTTCCATTTAAGTTATTTGAAGGTAAAAGCTTCAGGGAAATACCAAGCTCAGCGTGTAAACACCGAGCCAGATTGCAAAGTGCCTCGGACTTCAACAGCATTTAAATACCTATAGAGTTGCTGAAGATTGTGAGTGAAAGCATCAAAGAGCTTCTAATATTTTTTATGTTTTCTGAGTACTCCTTTTTTATTTTTTATTTTATGACCTGTCAACTTGTCTTAAATAAATGTTCCTTTCATTTCACAGCCTTTAAATCTGTCGCCAAAAAGGGGAAATATCAAATACTTTTCAATAAATTTTCTTGGAATTATTACTTCTTGTTATGACCCTACTGCACAGTTAGAGTTTGGGGTTAGTTTGACAGATCTTTCATGATTTCCCGGGACAATAGAGGTGAATTGAATTATACCAGCAGCACTCGCAGTATCCAAAAATTAGACTTGAAAAACTAAGCCATACCCACGGCTGCTTTCGCATCTATTACTTTAACCTGCCGTCATGTGAAACGTTGAATTTGTTTATTGATTTCTAATAAACAAAACAAAAAACCCATTCAAATGTACCAGGTCTACCAGTAGGGTAGGGGTGCCCAAGTTCGGTCCTGGAGGGCCGGTGTTCTGCATGTTTTAGCTCTCTCCCTGTTTCAGCTTACCTGAATCTAATGATGAGGTCATCACCAAGGTTGTGAAAAAGCTCAATAAGGAGCCCCTCATTGCAATCAGGTGTGTTGCAACTGGGAGAGAGCTAAAACATGCAGGACTCCGGCCCTCCAGGCCCGAGTTTGGGCACCCCTGCAGTAGAAGTTCAGTTGGTGCCAGTCTCGTGGAAACAAAATCATCTTTATTTATGTTTCTTTTTCTTTCTTTTTTTTTTGTGCATGACTGATTTGAAGTGAGTTTTCAAAGAAGCGTTGCATTTTGTGCTGACTCAGCTGTGGCAACGCAGCTAATCCAGTATTTATAGATGACCGCCGTTTGTAAAATTGCATTCCTCCTCAATAGTGTTGAGCTGAACGGCTTGAATCTCCTCAGTTTGTGATGGCGGAGCAGGCAGGAGCGCAGCTATGTGAAATCACGAGGTCTGGGGGATTAATGGGTGAATTTGTGATTCTGTTCACACTTCTGTTCCAAAAATACATTAAAATCTATACGTTTGTGCCCCCTCCTCGTGTGTTCTTGGGGAATTGAACCCCTATATCAGTAAAGTCCATTTATTTTAATATGAGCTGTGAATTTTAAGCCTGTATGCAGCGCTACTGATGCACAGAATTGATATTGTTTTTGTGTGGGACACATTTTGTGGTTTCATCTTCTAAATTACTTTGGGGATTTCCGTGTGTGCACGTTTTGCAGAGGAGCTGGAAGAGGAGAAGGAGAGCCCAACAGAAACAGAGCTCACAGAAAAACAGAAACACCAGCTTCGTCACAGAGAGCTCTTCCTCTCCCGGCAGTATGAAAGTCTACCTGCGACGCATATCAGGTACCGCACACGCACCGAGCTCATCACGCGCAGGCGGAGCTTGTGAATCATTGCTCAGTCAGCCATTAACGCTGCCATCAAGCAAGGCTCACTTCCTTTGTGTGTGGTTTACATGGTGCATCTTTCTCTCCCTCCCTCCATCCCTCCCTCCCTCCATTAGGGGGAAGTGCAGTGTCGCATTATTGAATGAGACTGAAGCAGTTCTTTCATACCTTGACAAAGAGGTAAGCCTGAGAGAAGAACATTTTACGTCTCCCACAGTTCCGTGCTTGCTCAGGCTAAAATCATTGATGGTTACGTCACCCTGTGCTTTCTGTTTGACTACAGGCATTTCTGAGTATAGTTGATATTGAAGATTGAGTTTAAAGTCATCTTTTTCATCAGTGTGCCTTCATTATTCCTAAATAATAATATAAAGATTTGTAAAAAGCTTAAAAACTCTTTTAACTTACTAACTAAAAAGATTGAAGTGGTTCTCTCTCAAAGGTACTCAATAAACTGCACTACACCAATGTTTGAGGCATGTGTGGAATTGAGATAATAAAAAAATATAAACACTGTTATATATATATGTATTTATGTATGTATATAAATTACTATTACTACTTTTATTAACACAATGAATGAACAAGAGAGAAATCAGTAATCTGTGTGACCACCATTTGGCTTTAAAACAGCATGGAAATGTTTTGAAGAAACTCTAGACGGAGGTTGTTGCCCCTCGTCTCCTCATGTAGTCACACAGACTCTGAGGTTCATATCGAGGCCCTGTTAGGGCCCACAGTATCGTCCGCTAGGTTTATTTCTCCTCTTCATCACATTAACCTTACTGTTGACCTGCATAATTAGAGCCAAAAAGACATTTCCTTGATGGAATTGCCTTGGGGCTAAGTAGCATTAATCACACGTGGCTCAAACTTCAGCACTATATTTGTGACGCACGTCGACATTTCACGACAATGAAGTTTCAGTAAAATTTCTGTAGAACTCGGAAATAAAACTGTGTTCAGTAATTGCAAAATAAAACATTTTAGGGAAGCTGACAATTGGAGGTTTGGAGTAACTTGGTGACCAAGCAAGTCCACTTCAAATGCAATGAGAGATGGATATCTGAGTGGTATTTGATTTTCATATATTCATGTATTTACACTTGAAAATTTCAGGCATTTTCCCAGTTCAGCTGAGATTTTCTGAACGTGCGTCACAGCAGTTTGAGCCGGTGCAAGAAGTCAACGCTGCAGCTGGTGCAGAGGAGACAATTAACAAAGCTGCATGAGTAGGAAACATCACTGATGGAGGCAAAAGTGTTAAACAAGCCTCGAGTGCAGAACGAGTCGTCGGAGATTTGATGTTTCTGAGCAAAGGTTTTAAAATGGCTTGTTAGAGGGTCGAACATGATACTTTGACCTTGCAAAGTGTAAAAAAAAAAAAAAAAACACTCACTTGAGGTCTGATGTCTCAGTGAGAGTAGAAATCATTCCTTCTGGGAAGCAATGGGCTTTTTTGCCGACATTAATCTCAAGAGAAACACTGCAGCAGGATATCAAACATCTTTTCTCAAGAAATTTTATTTGTAGATTCTTTTTAAATGCATAAAATTGTAAAATGTTTATCCACGGCTGCATATTGGCCACGAAACTCTGAGGGTTTGAGAGTTATTAATGCCTTCAGTGTCAATTCATCAGCTGATTAATTTATTTACAGTTTTATTATCTTATTGGATTTGTTCAAATGACCCTGATCCACGTTTGATGGAAGTCTTATTTAGAATGAGAGATCTATAGTTTTGTTCACCCTCTTCGCGTTCAACAGATATAAGGACAGTGAGGTCCTCTGCAGTGTCGTTAATCAAGCAACTTCAATATAGATTCAGATTTATTGCTCACGTGTAATAGAGAAACGGAGTTTGAGGGAGGATTAGAACGCAGTGTTTTAAGCAATAAAGTATGAGCCTCAGCGTTCTTGATTTATGTGTCGTTTCCGCAGGATACCTTCTTCTACTCGCTGGTTTATGACCCGACACAGAAGACTCTTCTGGCCGACAAAGGAGAGATCCGAGTGGGACCGCGCTTTCAGGCAGACGTACCTGAAATGTTACAAGAAGGTCAGACCTGAACGCATCCACTCCAGAGTGTACAGTGTTCAACGGCGCCGCCAGATTTTGTTCGCTGCAGCATTAACACCTCCTCTCTGCGTGCGAGCGGGTGATGATTAGTCTCATGGGGTTACAGCAGGGAGAGCTTGTGGTTTTTTTAGAGGGGTGCGAATGTGGAGGCTTTGTTTTAGCAGTTAGAAAATGAGGCTGTTTCTTTGCTTGTTAAAGCCTCAGTGAACCATGTAATGTTTTCATAGCTTTCTGTCAGGGTTTGTGTCTGAACACGAGATGTTATTGTATTAAATCTGATGACTTTAAACCTATTTCATACAGTTTGAATTAACCTTGTTGACCGCTTGTAATTTGACTGGAGGAAGGTGGATTTAGTTTTTCAAGCTTTTATTTTACTAAGCCTGCCGAAAGCATATCTGCATATTAGATTAAAATAAAAACTGCATTTTGCTTCTTTGTCGTCACAATGCCGCTCAACAGTTATTCTCTCATTTATAACAATTAGTACATTTACCCATGCAGCTCAGTCGTACTGTGTCTGTAGCTCCATTCTGTTTAATTGGACTATGGTTTGATTGTTGCGGTCAAATCACCTCAGCAACAATAGTTAGCTATCTACAATCTTTACGATTGTCAGTATTGGAGGATTTCCGTTTGACAACAACGAGCCAGCAAATTGGAAATCAGACGCTCAACTATGGACAAGGTTGCAAATTTGTACATGGTGTGCTTTTTGTCAGTTGGCTCCTTTTTGTTTGAGCTCATTTCGAACTTTCTTTTTTTTTTTTTACATGCTGTTCAACGTCTGGGACAGGATTTGTGAATTTTATAAGTTTGATCCTCCAACATTTGTATTTCAGTCAAGCTAACATGTTTTGTATACTTGTACAGTCTCATTGTAATCTGACTTGTGTGGTTATACATGATTGAACAGTAAATTGGGTGGCTTTCATGAACCTTGTCACAAAATAGCAACATAAAGTCCAGCTTTTGCTATTGTGTAACAAATACACATTGGACTCTATTGTGCTTAACTATATTTCTTGTTTCGTACTTGGTTCCAGACACTATATGTGTTTTCAAAGATTTCTCTTCATTGATTTGGGGTTAATGGTTCACACTGAAACCAGTGTAGTTATTGACCTGTTGCAGTAACTCTTATTTTGTTTGGAAGGCTGGTATTTTATATGGGGCCGGCAGTGCGGTGTATTACACCACTGAATTCTTTGCCAATGCCAGACAGCCGTCGCTTCGAATAGCCTCAAGACATTGTGCCTGTAAGTTTTTGTCGGTGTGTTTTGCAGGTGAGCCAGATGACAGGGACCAGGCCAAACTTGAAGAGAAGCTGTGGGATCCAGAGTGTCCCCTCACCAACAAACAGATCGACCAATTCCTAGTGGTGGCACGGTAGGTTGTCTTTCACCCCACAAGCCTACAGAAACAACCATCCATTCATCTATCTTCTTTATTCAACCCAGTGTCACTGGGGGCATCGTGAACGGGTCTTAAATTAATCATAGGGCAAAGGCAGTAGAGAGAAACTCAATCATATCCTGACATTCACATCTTTGGACAATTTTAGTGAATGTAAGCACAGAGAACATGCAAAGGCCTCTAAGCCTAAATTTCAACCGAGAATACTACATCACAACACAGTTGTATAGAAAATAACATTGTCAAATGATTAGAATTATTAGTTGGCTTAATCACAGGCCTGCTGTGCATTAATTTGATTAATCACGATTAAATGTCTCTTCATCGCGTTTCATTTTGCTTGAGCGAACAGACTCGGAAAAATAAAATGTTTATTAAAAAACCTTTAATAATTCATGTCAACAAAAACCTTTTTCAAAACAAGCATTTGTCCATATTAATTTGGCCTAGACTTGTCAACATTGTCCGATAAGAGACGCGCCACTCTGGGGAGTGTGTGAGTTCAAACCGCTCGATCACAAACTTTGTCTTTTATTACCAAAACAGTTCGGTTCTGATAATATTTGAGGTGAGAAATAAGCTGTGCAGTAGCTGAATCTGTCCTCGTTTTGGATCCACCACAGCTACTTTAGACCTTTTACAAAAGCTTTGCGACGCCTCATTTGCATAAAGCTGGCAGGATTCAACTTTACGCAAGTGAGCTACGGGCATCTCCGGGAGAAGGGTAAGCAGAGCCGGAGGCTGCAGCAACAGGGCTCTAGACAGAACTATTGAGGTCCGGAGCGGCGCAGCTCGAAACGCAGTGCACTACATTCACTTGGACAATGAATGGGATACGGGAAATTGACCTGTGGACCTGTACCTTCGTTCTGGGTTAATTACATTAAAAGTTTCAATTGGATTAATCATGATGATGATAAATCTGTGTTAATTTTGACAGTTCTAATAGAAAACTAATATTCACAGCCACATTCTTCGTTTTGACTCCTAATGTCTGCTGGAGATGTGAAGTGTTGGAATTAGATCCGGTGGTTTTGTCTGTCAGTGAATTTGCAAAGAGCAATTTGACATTTCTAACCCGATCATGAAGGGGATTCGACCTGCCTGAAGCTTCAGAGCTTTCTTTCAATTCTCACTTGTCAGGGCTGATTATGCCATTTGGATGATGGAGGAAATGTCTTAAAGATTTCAGGCAGGTCTTGACGATGCAGTTGGATCTAACATGACCTGAGGGACTGATTCTCCTCACAGACAGATCAGAGGAATGGCTCTCCAGTTATTAACTTATTTTTATTTATGATATGAAATTATCTCTCTTTTTGTTTTTCCAAAATGAATGAAATTGAATTAAAAAGCAATCAGGGGAAGATCTGTTTGTAAGTCATTGTAAACAATTTGGCAGTAATAACCTGTAAACCGCTTTTAATTGTGTTTCTGGCCCCAACATCTCATTACTGGAAGCTGTGTGTCAGCTATAAGGCTTTTGTAATTAATAACTTAAAGATGGCAAAGCCCCACAGAAATGAGTACATGTGCAAATAAAACACGTTTGTAGTTTCCTTGAACTCGTGTGTTTTTGGGGCACCTTTTCTAGAGCGGTTGGGACCTTCGCCCGAGCGTTGGACTGCAGCAGCTCCGTCAGACAACCAAGCTTACACATGAGTGCAGCTGCAGCCTCACGAGATATTACACTGGTGAGACACACACACACACACACACACACACACACACACACACACCCTGCAGCAGGTAATCTGGGTTTTTGTGACGGGTTGTTAACCCTTCTTGTGTGCACCGGTTGCAGTTCCATGCGATGGACACGCTGCATCGTCATAATTACGACCTGTCCAGTGCGCTGAGTGTGCTGGTCCCGGCGGGCGGCCCCGTGCTCTGCAGGGACGAGATGGAGGAGTGGAGCGCCTCCGAAGCCGCCATGTTTGAAGAGGCACTAGAGAAATATGGGAAAGATTTCAACGACATCCGACAAGACTTTGTGAGTGATTTTGCCGCTGCGTTCGGTCTGCTTGAGATGTTACTTACATCCCATAGCCTTATTTAAAAAAATTTTTTATCTTTCTTGTAAAACTGACAGGCAGTGGAATTCCTGAGTCTCACAACTGAAATCCATTGTAATCGTCATAAATCTGACCGCAGCTGCTTTCCTGCAGATTAACCCATTTACACACTCTTTCAGCTTTTTGTCAGACAGGGCTGACTGTTTGGTGCTATTGAACTTTCCTTCCCACCATCTACCTTTGCTGTCCTCTAAAGCCTGGGCAGAGGCACCAGGTGCTCATGAATATGTATGAAACGTGTGTCTGTGTGTGTGTGTGTGAGAGCGTTTGTATTTATTTTTTTTGTCTCGGGCCAGAACTGAGCGAAGCCAGTAGCTCTCAGCCGTCGTGGTCACGATGCCTCCATGTCATGAATATACATGAAGGCTTTCGCACCCAGATGGCAAGAACATGATATATTAATATCGTTCATTTGCTCTCTTCTCTCTCTTTCTCCCTCTCTTCCTCTTTTTCTCCCCACTCTCACACCTGCTCTTGAAGCTGCCATGGAAGTCCCTGACCAGTATCATAGAGTACTACTACATGTGGAAGACCACAGACAGATATGTGCAACAGGTGAGATCATTGCATTGTATTCAAAACACTAAACGTATCGTGGTGTGGACTGTTTTAATGTGATTGATGGCTTTGAGGACTTGGTATTTGCATTTGTAGTATCATTGAGTATAATAATAATAGCATTGTACTCCTCAGTGTGCCCTTGAGTATTTATCCTTCTAACAAATTTGCACTTTAATTTATGGAAATTTTAATGTGCCCGTTTGTACTTTTTAATCCTTCATTTTTATCATGAGTATTTCCTCTGTCAGTGATTTTCTCATCATCAACAGTGATTTAGATTTAAATGAAAGAGGTGATGACGAAACAATGACTATAAACTGACATTTATAATGTAAATATGTTGACTAGACAAGAGAGGAATTTGCAGCATAGTTCATTATGGCATCTGAATATCTATCTATATAAAGGCCGCCACACACTGCGATCTTCGGCTGTTCCAGACAAAAGATGCCAATAATGAATGGATTGTGGTGCGATCTTTGGTCTTTGCTCTAAACCGTCACACTGTGAGACCGATTCAAGGACGTCTTGTGACCAAAGACAACCTGCGATAAAATTCAGACGGTGTCAGATATTTAGAGTGACGGTGACTGCTGCTGCGCCCTGCTTGTTACGTTTGCATGAAGTGTGTTCTGTTGGAAAATGAAAGGCAATAACAGTTAATGCTTACATAAAATGCTAGTAGATGCTCCTTTGGAAAACTGGCATCCCGAGATGGCCTCTCCTTCCGAGCCGGGATTCCTCTCTAAAAACACGACGACAAAATGGCGAAGGCTCCGTTTATTGCATATTCTTGTGCAATCAACTCACGCTGTCGTAGGCTGTGATTCATCATGCATTTTCATTCTGCAATCTGCACACGGCAAACTTCATTTCGTGGCCCAAAGTTTCTAAGATTCACGTGAGCTGTGAACTTAAAGGATTGTTAAAATCGCAGTGTTTCAGAGCCTTTAGACCAGGGGTGGGGAACCCTGGTCCTCAAGAGCCGCAGTCCTGCACGTTTTCAATGTGTCCTCGCATCAACACAGCTGACAGCAATTATTGGCTCGTTATCAAGCTTTCTGCAGGGTTCATCATGATAACTCAGGTGTGTTTGAGCAGGGAGACATGGAAAACAGGCAGGACTGCGGCTCTTGAGGACCAGGGCTCCCTACCCCTGCTTTAGACAGAACATTTTGTTCCCTGCATTGAGTTTGTTTTATTGTTGGACTTGTAAAATATTTACCAAGTTACATTTTGGCCAAAGGCAATTGTATCATCACATCTTCCCAGACTGTAAAATAAACTTTGCACAAAAAGTTAGGACACGTGCATTTGGTACATTTCTTCATCTTAGCAGCGATTTTTGAAAAGCCTGCTTATTTCCATTGTAAACTATGCTAAGTGTGTAAGAAACATGCATTTGTGGGATGAGAGCCATGAAAAAAATGTGCCGTACCTTCTCTGCTAATGCTAAACCATTTTTCTTTCACCGTTGAATATTGTTCTGCAGATTAAATTATTGAAGTCTGAAGAAACAAGACAGAAAAGTGTGAATTCCACATGAGAGGCATAAAGTTGAATCCCATGTGAAGCCCTATATTTTTAAGACCGGTGATAATAACCTGCAGAGAAGGTGCAAATATTCAGCTCTTCACAGGTTTAGTGGCGTTCAGCGTCTCAGTGAAGAAGGGAAGCGACACCTCTTGAAATACTGTGACACGTGAAGTGATTTTCTTTATAATCCCACAGCGATGTTTTCTGAGAGGATGTTTGTTTTCATGTCATTAATGAATAAATCCCCCGTGTCTCTCCTTGAGCAGAAACGGCTGAAGGCAGCAGAGGCAGAAAGCAAACTGAAGCAGGTTTATATCCCCACATAGTGAGTCTCCTCTACTATTCCCCCCTCCCCCCCCCGATGTAAACGTTGCTGTTGTTACTCTATCTGTTGTGGAAAATGACCGTTTTAATTTGCAATCACTTCAGGAGGCAGCTGCCGTCTTTCCGTTTTGTAACTCTCCTCCTTTTTATTTGCCCCGGCAGTAACAAACCCAACCCTAACCAGATCTCAATGACCAATGGCAAAATGGCGACGGTGAACGGCGCGGGCCCCGGGGCCTACCACACGGCGGGCGGCGGCGGCGGCGGCGGCAGAGCCTGCGAGAGCTGCTACAGTGAGTTTTGTGCGAGCGAGTGTGTAGTTGAAGATGACAAGTGTGAAATTGAATAGTCACTGCAGTGACCACAAGTCAATTAGAAATGAAAAGGGTACGAAATGAAGTGTTAAGTCGGAGGGAGGATTTCTGACTTTTAACCGCTCCTGCTTATTAAACGGCTACTGTTGCAAATCCACTGATCAATACCTGCTGCATTTGACTATGATTGAGGGTTCTGTTATGCATTGAAATCTATTTATTTATTTTTAAATTGCGCTAAATGGCACTTTTAATGTTGTTGCTCACAGGTCACACCCAGCCCATATCCTCAGATAATTTAATATATATATATATATATATATATATATATATATATATATATATACACACTCATCGGCCACTTTATTAGGTACACTTTGCTAGTACTGGGTTGGACCCCTTTTGCCTACAGAACCGCCTTAATCCTTCGTGGCAAAGATTCAACAAGGTACTGGAAACATTCCTGAGAGAGTTTGGTCCATATTGACATGGTAGCGTCACGCAGTTGCTGCAGATTTGTCGGCTGCACATCCATGATGTGAATCTCCCATTCCACCACATCCCAAAGGTGCTCTATTGGATTGAGATCTGGTGACTGTGGAGTCCATTTGAGTACAGAGAACTCATTGTCATGTTCAAGAAACCAGTCTGAGATGATTGGTGCTTTATGACATGGCGCGTTATCCTGCTGGAAGTAGCCATCAGAAGACGGGTACACTGTGGTCATAAAGGGATGGACATGGTCAGCAACAATACTCAGGTAGGCTGTGGCGTTGACACGATGCTGAATTGTTACTAAGGGGCCCAGAGTGTGCCAAGAAAGAAACCGCCACCACCAGCCTGAACCGTTGATACAAGGCAGGATGGATCCGTGCTTTCATGTTGTTGATGCCAAATTCTGACCCGACCATCCGAATGTCGCAGCAGAAATCCAGACTCATCAGACCAGGCAACATTTTCCGATCTTCTATTGTCCAATTTTGGTGAGCTTGATCGAATTGTAGCCTCAGTTTCCTGTTCTTAGCTGACAGGAGTGGCACCCGGTGTGGTCTTCTGCTGCTGGAGCCCCTCCGCCTCAAGGTTCCAGGTGCCGTGCGTTCAGAGATGCTCTTCTGCGTACCTCGGTTGTAACGAGTGGTTATTTGAGTTACTGTTGTCTTTCTATCGGCTCCAACCAGTCTGGCCATTCTCCTCTGACCTCTGACATCAACAAAGCATTTGGCCCACAGAAACTGCTGCTCACTGGATATTTTCTCTTTTTCGGACCATTCTCTGTGAAGCCTAGAGGTGGTTGTGCGTGAAAATCCCAGTAGATCAGCAGTTTCTGAAATACTCAGACCAGCCCGTCTGGCACCAACAACCAAGAGAGAGAATTTATATCTAATTAGCTTTTTTCCTCCTAGATTGTCATCATAGACGTACACAGTCACAATTGTAGTGAGAAGTTTCACATCTAAGCGAAATAATTTGTAAAAGCAATCTATTTTTTTATTTTCTCTATGAATTGAGTTAGAAAATGGCTTTCTCATATTTAGATTTATAGCAGTAATGCACCGAGGTGAAATACCAAAGTTAGTAAAACTTTATTCCCTGTCATTAAATAACTTTACAGAAGATCATTTAATCCATCTTAATGCAATAAGCTCTTTTTAATAAATCTGTTTAAAGAAATCTAATATCCAATACGACAGAATGTTCTTTGTAATGAAAGCTGTTGAAAGTCTGTAACATAATATTTCCCAGCTCACAAACGAGATTAAAACCAGAAGAACTGCACTGTCAATACATGAACACAGAGCGATAGCTGGATGTTTACGTGCAGTGTGGGTTTACAATGCTTAAAAACGCCCCAAAGATGAAAACAAGCGCTCCGTGATCAAAGTCGACAAAGGTTTGACGGAAATAAAGATTAACTCGGGACAAAATGGAGCAGAAATTCTAACAATGGCCTTTGGTGGAGCAGTGGCTAATTCCTCTGTATGTCATGTGTGTGTAAATCTGATGTGGCTCCATGTATGAAAGCGGGTTCAATTTGATTTAAAAATAACAGATTTATTTTGACCAGGCTGTCGTGAAAAATTTAATTCTGGCCCTTTTTGAAGAAAACATTCACTATGGAGGACTGACACTGTGAAAAAGAGTCCACTGCTCTGAGCACGCTCTCCTCGTAGTCCCTCTTAACCAACATGAATTAATTTTGTGCATCAACAGCCATGCAGTCGGCTCAATGGTACTCGTGGGGCCCTCCAAACATGCAGTGTCGACTGTGCGTCTCCTGCTGGATGTACTGGAAGAAGTACGGCGGCCTGAAGATGCCGAGCAGGGCCGAGGCCCCAGAGGAGCGGACCTCCCCGAGTCCGGCCAGCAATGTAAGATCCATGAGAGGGCGAAGGGCAAAAATAATGCTCAGAGGGGCGTGAATGTGACCTCGATTAGGGCTGATCGTACAACTCGTGGAATCTCTAAGCATTTTATTCCTTCACCATTCTGCTTTATTTCCTGCTTTTTCTAGATAATAATTTGACATTGATGCAGTATTTTCTTCTTCTTCTCGCCAGGTTATTTGAAATTGAATGTTCAGACTTGATAATAGTGTTTTGTAATAGTAAGATGTAGCATGAGTGTAGCTGTTTTACTGCAATATTTACTGTTGCGTTATAGTAGATATTGTTTTTTGAATGAAGAAAATGCATCATGCAAGAAGAAAACATCTGATTGGTTCCACATGGTTCCAGTCATAAAGCCCATGTCTGGGATCGTACCACCTTAGGGTGTAAAGTCTAAGGGATCAATGAAGTAGTGAGAGTCCTGACCTCAACATCGTTTGAGATTAAACATTGGGACAAAAGAATTTGATTGTGGCCTTGTGTCCATATACTTTGTAGCCTGCAGCCAATTTAACCACAAATCTGTTGAAATGACTTTAAATGATTGCATTACAGAGTTTATCTTAGGTTAAAAATCTAATTGAAATTATTAAAAAAATTACAATATTAATAGATACAATTGCATACAACCCATTCTTTTTCTTAAATCCTTCTGGTAAAAGTGCTCGGTCACAATTTGGCTCTGAAGTAAAGATAATTAAATCTCTGTGGCCCTCAAAATGATAAGATCAGTCAAGGCTTGACTTTGGGGAATTGATGCTGTTCTTGGTGCTAAATGATGATTGTTATTCTGTTCCTCCACTTTGCATTGTGTTAATTAAGTTTGTGAATTCACTTTGAATTTTGATCACCTAAAACCAAATAGTCGGACATTGACGGCCACACACATCTAACTAGTTGAACCTATGTGAATTATGGCTGGTAATTTATTGAAGATAAATAAAATAACTAATAGAGCTCACCATAAAAAAACGCAGCGTAGTTGTCTGCTGCAGTCTAATCTGGCAGCTCTGCCATAAATCGTCCCATCATGAAGGCTGTAATATTACGATTTTATCTAAAGTGTTTTCAGGAGGGCAGTGATTCAACTTTACAGCCGTTGTGGAGGCTGTAATTATCCTCGCTGACATAAAAGTGGGTGCACAAAGTATTCAGCTGGCCCCATTCACACAATCCAGTTCAACAACACCACAAACAGCAGCTTCATCAACCCCTTCTTTCTTTTTCTTAAAGTCAAATTCATAAAGTTTTAATGTCTAGTTCTTTCCCTAAGGAGGAGGTGCTGTATCTTTAAGCCTTAAACGGCTTCAAGGAGTTTTTTTACATGGTTTTTTTTTGTTTGTTTTGAATGAAATACTGATTCTTTCAGTGACAGATAATATCAGATAGCCTGATGTTGGAGTGGGCCTCAGGTTGTATTTTTCAGCAGTTTAATTGATGTTTTTTATCTTTTCTCTCCTCGATCTCAGGAGTCCCGCTCAAGAGGCCACGCTCCCCGCCAGTCCAACCACATGGTGCCGATGCGAAACAGCGGCAGCCCCAAGTCCTCTATGAAGACCAAGCAGGCCTTCCTGCTGCAGGCCACCCGCCTCACCAAGCTGGCCCGGCACATGTGCCGCGATATCATCAGGCTGCGCCGTGCCGCGCGCCGGCCCTTTGTCCCCATTAACTGTGGGGCCATAAAGGCAGAGTGTAAGAGCTCTTTCAATTCCTCCTAACTTCTGCCAACATGGAAGCACACATACACATTCACATATATACACACACACATACCTACAGACACAAACACACATACAGAAACACACACACACACTCACTCACTCAGTCACCATCCCTCCTCAACGCTCCTCACCCTGACTGCTCCCGCCATCAACCCCCTCCCATCTCTGCTCCCCGTCTGTCCCTTCCTGTTTTTATTATTGTTATTATTATTATTTTGTTTTTTGTATTCTCCCACCCCGTTTCCAATAAAGACTGCCTGTCCTCATAACTATGAGTTTTGATCATCTTTTCATTTGTGTTTTAGTTCAATTTTTTTATTTGATTTCTTTCCCCATTTTCTTCTTGTTCGTTCTTGTTTCTTGTTCACAGCTGTTGGAATCCAACGAGTGGTTAGATAAGGACCATTTCACAGAAGCACACCTGCGCACACTGGAACAACACACACGATAATAATCAAAAGCGCTCTCGTCATTAACGCGTATACTTTTGCGGAAGTGGTATTGTAGCCTGAGCCGTGCATTCGCTTCAGTTAGCTGTAGAGAAGATGTATTTTACTAAGAGAAGCTCTATTTTGCACGGTGCTCCCGGTGAAGGCGCACCCTCTCCGTGCTGCGATGACAGAGCGAGTCGTCCCAGCCTCTGATGATCACTGTAAATACCGAAGCTCGGCTTTAGAGTGTTGGCCATCACCACTTTTTTTTCCACATAATTTTTTATTTATTTTTTTGCGGCCCCTCATTCTGTCCATAATGTGTGTTTCTGTGAGTGTATTCAGACAAAATGAATGTTTCTGGATATAAAGCTTTAGATTGAGGCAGCTGAAACTTAAAAAAAAAAAAAAAAACACATAGAGATAAAATGACTTTATTGTCACATAATATGAAAATGTAGCGGCTCTTCACTTCTTCGCTGCTGGCCTCGTTGCCTAACGTAGATTATATTCACCTCATAAGGAGTCCGGGTCCCGTCGGATGGACCTGCACAGTTCTACTCATCCTGTTAATTTCCTGTGTTTAAGCCCATGCAATATTCATATGAATCCATCCTGTTGCCTCCTCCCGTCTTGTAAATCCCGCAGACAGGATTTGCCATCCAGCCTCATTTCTCTCCCTCCGGTTTCTAACCTCATTCTTCATTTTCCTAATGACGGTTGCAAATGTTCTCATCCCATCCTCTACCTCTAATTTGCTCTTTATTTTATAATTTTTTTCTTTCATTACTGTGTGAATGTGAGAGTCGACCTCCAATAAAGTCTCACCTGAAAGCATCTCTTCCGAGTCTTTGTGCTTCATGTGTCTTGTGTTATCTGTCCCATCACACTCCACCACACTTGAGAGGAACAACAGCACCCCCACCCCCCCACCCCTCACCCCTCACCCCTCCAAGCATGGACTCGACCTTCAGTGCCCTCATGTTCTCACGTATGCGTCCTCACAATAAGCTTTTTGCATGAGCATGCGAGCATGTTCCGGCTCCTGTATGTTTGCATGCGACGAAGGGGCGGCTTTTGTTTCCTACAGCGCTCATTTCACTGCCTCAGTTTTTGACTCGCGTGCACCGACTCCTGCATCACGTGACGCTCCTCCACATCCATCCACTGCAACAAGAGGCCATTTCCATCCACACAAGACATCCTTGTTCTCATTATAAATGGATGAGCGGATCTCGGTCAGGTGCTGTTTGGGTAAATGGAGGGGAGTTTGTGCAGTCGGAGTGATCCTACGCTGACTGACACAAATTTCTGTGTGTTTGGTTCAGATATGTTGAGGGTGTCGGAAGGGCAGGGGACCCGCCTACCCAAAACCAGGGCAGCCCAAAGGAGCACTCTGACCAGTGTCCTGCAGTTTCTAGGTAAATCAATGATCATGTGACCACACTCACTCCCCAAGAATTTAATCAGGTGGCCTGAAGGGGTCAGTTCATGCAGATCCGGTGTGGTGTCTCTTCCAGAGTCCCGTCCGGCGACCCATGCCCCTCGCTCCCACCGCACCCCGGGCCTGCAGACGCCTCCCCCTCGCCGCCTCCTTTCCTCGCTCCCTCATGGCCCTCATGGCATGCTGGGAAAACGCAGTTACCATCACCACAGCAGGGCTGAGCCGGACAGGCGCTCAGGTACACACACACACACACACACACAGCCACACAGAGCTTGACCACTACCCCCAAAGTAATTATCACTTGTTTATCTATGAGACTGTCATTGCTTTAACTAAATCCTGCCTAAAGGCAGGAAGTCATTACTTGTTCTGTAAAAGCCCCCCGACATGCAATCCAAAATGCATCCCCGCTATTATGAAGCTTCCTATGATGTGAATGAATGTTGGGGACTAAACTGTTGATATCAAATGTTTCTTGTCATCCTTGTGTCTGATGAAATGGAGTTAGTGGACATACACCTGGACTTGATAACCTTTTCTGCCATTTCTTATCTAAACTAGCTCGTTGGAGAGAATGACAACTAATTCTAATGAAAACGAATCAGCAGATGGGGGTCATTTGGATAATTTGGATGATTCAACTTCAGTCTGACACTTTGTTTTTTATTGGTAACTCCACTATTCCTCCTGACATTGAAACACAGTTATTTGTTGCACCACTTTTAAAAAGGAAATTTAACACACTAATCAATACTGTTGACAGATCCCCTCATGTGTACTTTGCATCTTTCTCTCACGGCTGTGGCTTTGTTTTTGCAGAAAACCCAGGTACAACAAGTGGACCTCTCATGGTATTTATCTTTTTCTTTATTTGTCCATCATTTCCTAAATCTGTGCAGCTTTTTGTTGAATGTAAGTAACATTGAGTTTGTTTCCACAGCATAATGGGCGCAACAGCGGCAGCGGAAGCGGCCGTGGGGGGATGATGATCCGCAAGAGACGCCCGAACTGGATCGATGCCCCAGATGACAGCTTTTTCCTCGTCACCCGGGAGACCAGGTAAGCAAAGGTGACCTTTTATTGATCTCTGATTGATTGACAATGCATGTGTGTGTGAGGGGAAAGCCGGGGGTCCTGAGAGTCCAGCAAAGGCACATAACAGGAGACGAGCAGAGATGGAAAAGAAGTCCTTTTTGGTCTCTTAGAGATTTTAGAAAGCTGAATAGTATACACGAACACACAAGAGAATGCAGTACTCATGTGTTTCACAAGAGATGAAACAGCCTGAGAACATCAGTGGAAAATTTATCAAAATACTGCTCCTGCAGATTCAAAAACACCAAAGTCTGAACAATTATACTGAAGATTGTTTAGCTTAAAAGTTGAGAAAAATTAAGCCAGAAAAAGATTGATATTAGTGTAACACACGGCTTGGTTATGCTTTTCTGTTAATAATGATTTAAATTCACACGGAATTTCTCACAAAACTTTCCAGTTTTGACACTTTCTGAGCTATACATGGCCACTTCCAGGCCAAAAAGATGATTTAACATTAGTTTGACTCATCCGGCTCATGCGCAACATGAAACAGAAATACTTGATTCTTCGTGCGTGAGAGTGTTTAACAAAAGGCATATTAATTATCTCTACATATGAACTTTTAGTTTGACCTTGAAGTCACTTTTCTCAAACTTGTACCACACTCCCAGCTTCACATGCAAATCGGCTGCTGCTTTATTTTAATAAGATACTAAATATTAAAATACAATAACAGTTTAATAGCAATCAAAGGCTGCACACAAAAATGTTTGATTACTTTGATACTTAAATAGATGAATATTTTAGCCATCATCTGGTCACAATTGTAAATCTTCATGTGGTTGTTTATGTCAAGCATTTCAACTACTGACTTCTAATGTGTTTAAACATCTTTCTAAATGTGGTATTAGCTTTCAGTGGTCTGTGGTGTCGGCTCACAGGGCGACTGTACGGCTGGACAGATGTTTTACTGAAAATGCTTTCAAACTCAAATCAGATTTGAGGCTGAAATCTAAAAATTGCTGATGCATGAATGAAAACAGGAGAAACAGTATACGCTTGTGTAAAAACAGCTCCTCATCAATGATTTATTTGTCCCATCATTGTTCTGCATATGGACTGAAATAAGCTGGAACTGATTTCTTTTTCTAGTTCTTGTAAAGCACAGTTTGAAGAGACTTTAATGCAGGTGTCACTTATTGAGCGGAAGACCCGTTAGAATGACTTCAAAGTTCACATAAATCATGTTTATTTTCTGTGAGGCTTCGCTGTTTGTCGTTTGACATGACCAAATAAACACGCTTTAATTTAGGCTCAACACACAAGACAAAGAAGCACACGCTCCTTTCTCTTTCTGTGCATCTAATAAATCAGTTTGCATGTACGCATGTGAGAGAGAAATATGTTCCTCCATTAAGTCTGTGTCTAAATGAGCCATAGCAGCCGCCCTCGGACCGCCGGGTCTAAAATTAGAGCAGCTAACTGGTGCAGATGGAGCCAGGCACCGCTGGGCCCTGAGTGGAAATATCATTACCACATTAGCCGTGGCAGCACTTGCATGGATCACTCACTTACCACCAGACTCGACATGGATGCACGACGGCGTGCGAGAGATAACATCAATCACATTTTTTTATTTATTTTTTTCTTAATTTCCTTTGTTGTATTTATTCTGAAATTCACTCTCCTGGCAGGCAGGCAGGCACATACAAATGCTTCTGTGAATAAAAGGCATTATTAGATCTGCTCTGAAAGGCTGGTGCAAATGAAGGATGATTGGAAGTTTCATTTTCTCCCATTTTCAGCCTCTTTATTCCCCTCTCTCTCTGTCTTTCTCAGTGCGATGGAGAACGCAGCACGTTGCAGAGCAGAAAGAGGGAGTGGGACATCACTCCCGCTTATTCAGGGAGGGGAGAGAGACAAATCAAAATGGAATAAAGATGACAAATTAACACTTTTCTTATCATAGGTAACACGGTGCTTCGCGGGGTGACATTACAGCAATTCAACCTGTTAAAAATCAATCTGTCGGTCCAAAATATAATCAGATTTCATTCCCAAATATAGAAAGGCTAGAGATGCTTTCATTGAGTGGTGCTGAGAAAAGGTCAGAGGATCACTGAAGTGAGTAAGAGTGATCATCAGGGCGCCGTCAATGCTTTCAAAAAACGTCACCGTCTACGAAGGAGATCAGAAATGGCTGTAACCTTTTTGTTTTCTTCCTCTTTTTAAACAAATTCCTTTAATAATTGATGCAAACTTGTTACGTGTGTCTGCTGTTCAATGGTGATGTTGCTGAAACACAAACTGAAAGTGCATGCTTTAGTTTCATGTTAGATCCTATCATGTGAAACTTTGAATTGGGCATTTTGAAACATTTGACATTTCGCTGACCATAACTCTGTCTGTAATCAAGTCAAGCATGTTATTTACCAAGAATCAGAGACTTTTAACACAATAAAACTTTGCAAAAGGGGGCCGCGTGCGTCAACATCGAAAAGTGTGTTGCGCATGTGTGAGTGTGTGTCTTTGGCCGTGCTTGTCCCATTGTCTGTGCGTGTGTTTGTGTATGTATGCATGCCTATTTCTATTGTAATGCAGTAATACAACATCAACTCTGAATACATATCTGTAATCATTAAACTAATTTCTCTTCCTTTTTTTGTATTGCGCGTGTGTGTGTGCGCGTTGGCGTGCATGTGTGTCGAGCCGTGAAATTATTCAGAGAACACAAAATGACTGCTTGTGGAAAGTTGGAACACTGTCACAAACGACACGATGAACCTCGATTCATAACGTAAAGCAGATGAAACGTTTGCATGTGCAACTCGCGTGAAAATAATCTGCAGAGGTAAAAAAACACGCAACGTAAGTTTGATCATTTCAACTACCAAATGCAGCCGAACGAAAATATTTTCTAACCTCCAAATTGACTTGCCACACACTTGAGTCCATTTGTTTCCCAAATCGGGTGTAAACATGTCGTTATTTAGAAACAGACCGGCAACCCTTATCGGTACGATGAATCTTTTAAATCATTGCCTTTACAGTGGATTTGACCTCCACTGGAGCTCCAGCAGCTCTGTGGATCCCAGCGCATCAGCATCATGGACAAACAGCTTTTCTAACTTGTGTTTCAAGAAACTGGATGTATATATCAGGTGTCACAGCCATTCCTGGTCTCACCTTCATTGGTTAGCCAGACATGAATATAATTGACAGGATAATTTCATCTGCTTTTAAACACTTAACGTTTCCTGCTGGAATCCAGCCAGTGGTGAACATTCAGTAGTGTCTTTATCATTTTGTATAAATATCAAATTATAGTATTGTGTAGTAGGACAAACATTTGACCTCCTTTCAACTTATATTACAAATAATCTAAGAAGAAAAAAACTCCAAACTTCTCCCTTCTTAAACTTTACTCTTCAATTCCTTCCATGCTTCTTCTTTTCTCTGAGTAGCAGTATTCAAACATCTGTTGAAAGTGTTTTATTGGTAGCCTGCTCAGTCACGAAACTGACACTGCAATTTGCAAGCTGCTCACTGATTTGCAACCGCCGTTGCATAAACACACAATTTCTTTTCGAGATTTTGAAACAAGCTGCACATTTCATAATAAACACTCTAAACCCTTAAATGGTAAAAGCATCTAAGAACGTGTCCCAATTTAGTAAAACTGTACTCTGAGAATGTTTGAAAAAGCAAGGAAAACAAAGTGTTTATAATGGATAGAAAGAGCTTCTTTCACCGGCTCAAGCAGTGAAACACAGGCAGCACGCAGTTCCCCCAAAAGGAGCGACACTCAAATCGTGTCGTACGGCACAGCTTTGCAAACAGGAGTCGGAATTACAGAAACTAAACAAAAATGTAAATGAGACAGCTTGTTATGTTTGAGGATAGATTTACATGTGTGCTCTCCTTCCCCTGACGGACAGCTGAGCAGACGAACAGCAGAGATTTGGATCCTGCGCCACATCAGTCGATTCTGTTCGTCTCCACAAAATATTCAGCTTCGTCTCGAAGACACCGAATGAGCACAAGTTCTCGTGTCACAATTGGCCTTGGAGTGTACCTCGCGTCAAAGATGTTTGTGTGGATGCATGGCTATTGAGTGCAAATGCAAACATGATTTGATGTTGGTGAACGTATGAGCACATAGAACACCATGCGTTCTCTTTATGCACGGCCAGTATTGTGTTTCCCATTCACAGGGCTGGAAAGCCAGCCGCGGTGTTGCTGAGCGAGCAGCAGGCGGGGAAGAAAGCGAGAGTGCAGGAGCTTTGCTCTTCATTAAATCGCAGACTGCCTGAAGGGAAACCATGAATAATCACCTATACATTGTGGCTACGTACCTCGCATTTGTCTCAAATTGAATTCCATTAGTGCTGCGTCAAGCAGTCCTGGGTGTGTCCCCTGGTTTTGGTTTTAGTGCAGTCAGTGGTTGTGGGCTGCTGAGAGTGGCTTCCTGTCACAGCACAAAGCCCACTGCCGCCCAGGAATGACCTCTGAGTCCCTTTACAGGCCTGGAAGTCCTGCCGAGATGCAGCTCGTCTCTCTTGACTCCTAACCTGAGATTTGTACGTCTGTTCCTGATGCTCAGTAATTGTTACACTCTCCTCTAGTGAGTCCTCTTCAAATGAGAAGACTGGGTTGTTTGTAATTACTTGCAGGCTCAATTTATTGCCCTTGAACTGAACTTTCGAGCTCGTAAAATCATTTCTGCTAGACTCAAACTTTATGGCTTTCTCTTTTTATGAGTTTTCTTTTCACCTCATGTGTCCGATTTATCGAGCTGCTGCGGGAGAGGCTAACACCTTCCGTCTCATGTAAAGCTTGTTATCTGTGCCCAGCTCAGAAAAAAGTAGAGAAGAAACAAAAAAAAAAACTGCTTTAAATCATGACTGTGGCAAGAAGTCCCACCTGATTAAGTACAATCTTTTTTTCTTATGCTTGCAGAAGTACTCTAATACTTTAATTAGGTAGATGTAGATGCCCTTCTTTGCCAGGACGTGTTTCTTGTACTGTGTGTAATTATTTTTGACTTGTTAAAAGCAAAAGCAAAACAAAAACACTCCTGTGATGGACCTGGCTTTAGAATCCTGGTTATGTCTTTGGTGCAAGTTGCTGTGAGGATTTATCTGTCTATGGAAAAGAAAAAAAATAGCTGAAATTGAAAATGCTCAAGACTACAAATGCAAATTTTATTGAACCCATTATTTCATTGGTGTTTTTCATGTTTTTGGTTTAAAAAATATATATATACTATCAGCAGCTTTTGTATTGTTTCATTTCATTCAGTTTACTTTTAATAGAATTTGTAAAACATAAGCAACAAGAGCAATCAGAGATTTCAAGCATCCGCCAAAAATTTCCAGATCACCTCCAAAATGTTAAGGAATCTTCCATGGCCTAATGTCTATATGTGGAGCAAATTTTGACAAAATCCGTGCAGTAGTTTTGACGTAATCTTGCTGACAGACATAGAGACAGGCTAACAAATATATGCCAATGACTTCATTAACGTCCTTGGTGGATGTAATAAGATGGGATATAAAATAAAAGGACCATGACTTACTGTTAACGCAAATGCGCAAAGAAAAAAGTTTTACAGTGAAGACCATGAAACAAAGCAACTATAAAAGCCTTTTCACCTTTCTGACAGCGGAAGCTCTGTGTTTAGCAGCATATTCCCAGAGAATATTTCCAGAGAATAATCACATCAAACTTGTGAGTAAATTAGCGCCGAGGAACGGAGCTCCTTCATTGTGCGTCAGTGTTGATTAACGTGACTTCATTGTGCTTTGCATCCCTGTGTATTTCTCCTGGCTCATGTCCCATCTCGTCTTCACCCCCCTAGGAGGGCCCGGCGGCTGCTGTCGCGCTCGCAGCTCAGACACGCCTGCCGGCAGCCCTGTGAGCAAATCACCCTGCGCAGGGTCTCCCAGGCCCCACCGCAGGGGCTGGTCCTCGCCCCTCCACACCCCCACCCGAGCCTCAGGATGCGAGGCCCCATCGTCATCCACGACTGATTGGATATGGACTCTGTTATACCCAACCACACACACACACACACACACACACACACACACACACACACACACACACACACACACACACACACACACACCCACCCTAATGAACTCTCACCACCCGTTGTCTCATCATATCCTTTAGTTTCAGACCTCATGATACCGTAATAACCCTGACAGCACTTCAGCAGGCTGTCTCACTGTTAGACAGCCGATGGATTTGGCGAGCCACGATGCAATAGCAACATAAAACTGATCAGACTGCAGGTGCTGCCTGTATTGACCCCCCTGCGAATGTGGTTGTATGTGTACATACTGTATCTGGGAGCCTGCGTTGGCCGAGAGAGAGCGAGAGTGTGTATGTGTGTGTGTGTGTGTGTCTTGTGAGAGAGCGAGGGGATGCTGTTCTTACTTTTTACGGATGGACATAACGACGGATCTCAGTGTGACCTTTGTGTTGATGGTGAATTGTCGTGAACTTTTATCAGTTTGTACAAAGCTAATTTGGGGAGTTGGGCGGGGTTTGGCAGGGGGTGGGGTGGGGGGTTGGGATAGGATGAGGGTGGGGTGCCTTTGCCTGGATTTCTGGGGTATTGAGGCTTGTTTTATCCTGGGAGAAGAGACACGTGTCCACCGCTGATGTTTAAAAAAAAAAGAAAAAAGAAAATGCACTAAAGTGAGGCTGAACCAGCGGCCTGTTGGGAAACGCAGGCTTAACAACTTCCAGTTGAGTTTTTTTTTGTTTTTTTTGAGCTCATCTTGAAGTCTGACCGGGAGACCGTATTATTTGACATAAGCCCCCACACCCCCCAAAAAATAAGGAATCAAATCTCCAATTTAACACTTTAAATAAAGCAAAAACATAAAGGGCCAGCTTACATAAACAGCATAAACCTCCCAGCTGAACCTCTGTAAATATAACGTATTGTATATCTCATGGCAACACTGTAAATTCTACTCACCTGATTTCTATGGCCGATACCTACCTAGCCACGACATGGGCACTAAAGCACTTCTTTGCCGCAGAGAAAGGCATGGATCTGTCGTATTTCCCTCCAGGCTGCGATGCACCGGCAACCTTTTGTGGCAAAAAGAAATAAGAGTAACATTGCCAGTAGCTATAAGCTGTCTGCTTACATCAGTTTATCCCATTGTATTTGTTCTATAAAGCCAGTAATCATGTTTTTCCTGTCTTTCCTCTCTCTCTCTTTCTTCCCCTCCTTCCTTCCCTGCTGCATGACAATGTTGCAAGAGGGCGTTGCCCCACAAAGTTGCCGGTTAACCCCGTCAGGCCTTCAGGCGTGTTTATTCTTAAGTTTTGAACTGGCATCGCCGCCGCATGTCTTTGAGGATGAGAGCCTCCGCTGACCTGCGGGTCACATGATTTCTTCTCTTTCATTCAGAATGTTTATGTTGATGTTTCCTGTATGTCATGTGTTGAATTATGAATATGCTGACAATAATAAAAAGAAAAACAACACCACGAGCGTTGTCAGTGAGTCATTTTGCAGTTGGTGACTCATCATTTCGCCCAATCTACTGTAGAGAACAACTTGGTACTTTTTCATATCAATACACTTTAAGACTGAATTGAGAGTGTCACAGCATGCGTGACTTTCACATGTAACGCAAGACGATCATGCAAGAAAACCTGTTTAGATTGTTTTTCAGTTGTGCCACATTTTTAAGGGACAAAAATTTGTGGAAAGAGCAGCGGAGCAGAGTTTGTAGATTGCGCTCGTGAAATATTTGATAAATCTCATTGGCTCCTGCCAAACAGCTCTTTGCTCTTGACTCTTGTTTGAGGGATTGCTAATAAACATCATTCAAACAAACAAATAATCTATCAAACACAAATTGTCACACCAAAATCACACAAATGATTTGTTTTCAGTTCAAATCACGACTAAAAGAATTCATTTTCTTATTTTTTTAAAATACATAACTTTAATAAACCAGTGGGAAACTTGCACATCCCCATCTATGAGCCTCCCACTCCATATCTTCATATGTGCATCTCTCTTCGTGTTGCCTTCAAAGGGAGAGAGTGCGTTAGATGGGCCCGAGGAACACGGTGGCCTCTGTAAAGATGTTGTAAAAAATGATCCCCATCAAAACATGGCAGTTTGACATAGTGATGAGGAACAAGACGTGCTCTTGGAATATAAAAGGCGATGGTGGGAGCTCCGAGTCGGCCTTGAGGTACTTTGTTGCCTGTTATACGAGTGTGTTTGTGTTGACACTGGCCATGCTGCTGCCGTCAGACAGGGGCTTCATTTGCAGACCACACTCTGTCATCACAGCTCTTAAAACCTGAACATTGTATTCAACTCTGTATTTATGTCTTAATATTTTCAGTCAGGAAACCCATCCTAATACTGTCACGACGGTATATTCTGATCTTATATTCATCCTCAAATGACTAATCGCTAATTAAACATTTAACTTTTACACAAGGGACAATGGAAGACCTTGATATCTGCTTCTTATGGAGCAACCAACACCTGAATCAGAAGGGAAACAATCACTTCTTGTACGCTCGGCTCACAGACACAATATCTTCAATATCTTGGGTTCCCTTTCTGTGCAGAGTTTGCATGTTTACCATGTATCTCTGGTTTTTCTCAAGGGAATTCCAGTTTCTTCTCACAATCCAAAAATATGCATTTTAGATTATACAGTGATGTGTGTCTGGGAGACGGTTCAGGGTGTAACTGCCTTCGTCCTTCATAGAACCAATATACTGTAACTATCTGAAAACGTATTCTGCTTACAGCATAATAAATAAAAGATTTCTATTCTATTCTGTAGATCAAAATCGCAACTCTAATGTTGTTCCATTATCCAGCAAATGGAGTAATAATATTACCTAGACCCAGATAGTTAAAAGAGCTTTTGATCATTTTGAAAATATGTTGGTACATCATGTTATAGGTTTTTCAAAACACTGTGATCGGATTTAATGATAATCTTTGTGAAGAGACTGTCTAATAAACCATGACTGGCACAGAGTGACCCAAGCTGTCTGCACTTCTGAAAATGCTATTCACAATGCTTTTTTGTGTGTGTGAAAACCTGGCTGCAGAGATTTGCTTCAGTTCAGCCCATAACAGCATGAGTGAGTTTGAGCAGTCATCTTGGGAGGGAACATCTGATTTGCAGTCACAGTTACGGTTAATTCCAAAGAGTTACAGCTTGGAGTTGAGGTCAGGGCGCTGTGCAGACAAGATACAAAGCAAGACAACATTTTCTGTATCAGTCAGGCTTCATGCATGAATGCATGTCACTTCAAAGCAGGGAGACTGTAGCAGGGACAGTTCACTTCCTTATTTGTTATCCAGTGAGCTGTGGAAACACTGCTGCCATCATCACAGTCATACACATCTCAATTATGACATGAGTGTGGCTAAACAATATTATATACAATTGATAGACTTTCCTACATTGAAAAAAAAAGATGAGCTCATTGTAGTAGTTTTAGGAACTGAGATGTAAAATCATCATTGTTGTTGCTTTGTTTGTGTTTCTATTTCTTCACGTTTTAAAAAAAAAAAAGTTTTGTATTGGGTTTATTTCTCCAGAGAGAAATAGCCAAACGTCTGAAAGAAAATCATTTGTTAGCCAAGATGATTAAACCATTGGAGAGCATGAGTCACAAATGCTCAACAAACAGAACCCATCGATCAACATTTTAACAACAAAATTAATAACCATAATAGTGATTTATTTTACATTCATGATTTATATAAATATATACATATTTAATTAAATCCATCTAAAATCCTAAAAGTGTAAATGCGGAATAACAGCTGTAACAAAGAGAAACTAATAAATTAATAAATGTATTTACGCCAAATTCCCTGAACAGCGTTCACTCCAGCTGAGACTAATCTTTCCGAGCTTTGTGAGGGGTACTTGAACGCAGCCTGTGCGTATTATGTCTGTGGTTGGCTCCACGAGGCTCCCGTCCTCTGAACCTCACGCGACCACCGGCGTATCTCACCAGCGTCTCACCTGCTTTACGCGGTTGTTTCCGTCATAACAACATAAATTAATCACCTGCAGACGGAAACGAGCGCGCGAGGCCCACGCACATCTGTGACTTTCTTAATGCCATTTCGCGGCCGCTCACCGCTGAAGCTCCAGTGGCGCAATCGGTTAGCGCGCGGTACTTATACGACAGTATTCAGCAGAGCAATGCCGAGGTTGTGAGTTCGAGCCTCACCTGGAGCAGAGTTTTTAGTGGGACAGTCACCTGGTGCAGCAGGTGAATCCTCCGGAGGGAAACACCTGCTCGCCTCAATAACGGGCAATCATGAAACAGCTCCAGGACACTCACCTGCCCTCATACTGTCTCCGGACACGTCTTTATATAACAACTGGACGAAAACAATGGCTTTCTGTTGGAACACAAGCAATTGATTTAAACAATTCAACGAATCATCAATTATTATTCTCCTCTTCTACTGCTCTTTGCGTGTTGTTTTAAAGTCGAGCAATCCACCGGTGACCACCCTCTCACGTGTTTTGTGTGACACCGCCCCCTATTGTTCAATAGGTGACATTCCCCTCCGTTGTAGAAGCAGATGTCCGCCGCGAGAGGGCAGTATGACTGCAGCAAACAAGCCAGAGGTAAACGCAACCAAACGCACACGTTTGCAGCAGATCTCATGACTCAATTTATGGTCTTTAAACATACATATATCATTCTAATATCATTTCTAATCAGTGATAGATTAAAGGTACGCATTTAAGACATTTCGAACAACCAAAGTTTGGGGAGGAAAAATTGTACATTTATTAGATGGACCACAATAGTTAATGCAGACCTGGGTAACAGGAAGCCTCTGCAACACAATTCCCCATTTTTTTGTGAGCCAATTTCCATAAACTAATACTTTACTACTTCCACAGGTTATGAGAGGTGGAAAGTAATTTAAACCATTTCTGTGTATTTATTGGCCATAATTATTTTACATATCTCTGCAGCATTCATGACTGGTGACAATTGCCATTGCTTGTAGATAATATGTATAATTTGGGGCCTTACAGCAATCAGAAATGTCCTTCAATGCTCTAATGTGATACAGTGCAACAGACAGCACTTCTTCTTGAAGTCAAAATGTATTTGTATGTTAGTTATGGTTACATTATTAAAGTGATGCCAGGTTTTTCTTACAATCTTGGTGAACACTTTCAAAAATGCTGCAGAATTTTAATATGTCATCCTGAAGACACCGTCCAACCTTTTAATCCTTTTTAAGATGTTATTTTAATTCACTGTGCACAACTGTGACATGCAGTGTACACGTCTTTATCCCTGTGTGTCTGAGCGTCGATGTGCTTTGTGTGTTTTGGTCACTCTTAAGCCCAGTAAAGCTGGGAATGAACAAGCAGAAGATTGCAGTAATGACGTGACCCAGATGTCCCGGGTGCAGATCTCCAGGCTGAAAATGAGAGTGCAGATCAGGACCTCGTACCACCTCCTGTCGTCACCCCTCCCCTCGTCTCCATCCGGCCCAGACGCACAGCGTGTAATGGTAGGGTATACTTCTGTCTGAGTACACAACTTGAAAGGGAATGCTGCAGTGTGTGTGTGTGTGTGTGTGTGTGTGTGTGTGTGTGTGTGTGTGTGTGTGTGTGTGTGTGTGTGTGTGTGTGTGTGTGTGTGTGTTTAAGCTCATCCAGGTCCGTGTAAACATGTGGGATCAGATTTTGGAGTGTGTGCCACTTGTTCTTGGTGCTCCGGATTAAATGTAACAGTTTTTTTTAATTTACTCTCCTCGGCTGCTTCCATAAGACACTAAAGCCTGGCTTCGACCCCGGCACAACCCCACGCCACCGGCCTCTGCCGTCTATTCGCCCACCCCCGGAGGTCACCAGGTGGCTGAACAATCACATAACACACACCGCCCGGACAGGAGGCTCAGCAGGCCACTTTACTGGATGAGAAGCGGCACAAGCATCTGTGTGTGTGGAAATATGTTTATGTGTTTGTGTGTGCACGTGTGTGTGTGTCTGTGCGTGCGTGTGTGTGCGTGTGTGTGTGTGTGTGTGCTGGGGATTGAGGCAAAAGGGGACAAAAGACAGCGAGTTTAATATTTGGGATAAGCTGTGATTGAACATCCTGAGATCAGAGCTGAATGATCAAATTCTGCTAGTGATAATCCCTCATCTTGGAAAATTAAATACCACTCTGCCGTCTCTCTTCTGCTACTCACTAACTCTCCTTCACACACACACACACACACACACACACACACACACACACACACACACACACACACACACACACACACACACACACACACACACACACACACACACACACACACACACACACACGCGCACGGTATTTAAACCGGGTCTTAATCTTACATGTGTCTCATAACCCTGGTTGGTTCCTCAGGGAGCTGTTCTGATATCTGATGAGTTTTTCATTAATAAGACACAAGTCTAATCCTGAGGGAGAAACACAAAATGACAACGGATAAGCCCTGATTTCCTGGCATCTCTCTCTCTCTCTCTCTCTCTCTCTCTCTCTCTGTCCCTCTCTCGCTCTGTCTTTTGCTCTCTCCACACACACACACACACACACACACACACACACACACACACATTACTTGTGGCGGACACTCATTGACATAATGGATTCCTCAGTTGCCTCTCCTATTCATGACTCAAACCTGGACACAGTTGCCCCCTTGGCCCTGAAGCCACCCAGAGGTTCCTGTCTTGGAGTTCAGGTCCACTTTGGGCAATCACCAGAGTTAGGGTTATAGTCAAAACTAGACTTGCACATGTTTTTAAAAAATGAAGACATTTTCTATCATCTACAGAGCTGGTGAACAGTCTCATTAAACTCTCGGAGATCTCTTGTGAAAAGAAGATTGGAAAGCACGACCTTAAAACATTCTGGTTCCAACAAGGTAGGCCAGACCATGCAGGGGTGATTTGAACCAAATGGCTGAGCTAGATTATCAAGATGCAGACAGCTCTATCGAAGATAAGGTAGAGTTCATTTGAGGCTGCTATTACAACACGCACACGGTGGAAACAGGTTATTTTTCATGTGGGTTAGTTGAGGATGAATGAGGGGCTCCTCCTTCAGTGAACCAGAGTTTTGTGAAAGAGAAAGTGAGCGGGTATAACAACTGTTGGTGAGCAGGACAGAGAAAGCAGCTCCGCAGCTCTCCAACTGTTCTCATGAACGATAAAAAGAAAGGAGTAAGGATTGCACTAGAATTTCATTTCGGAAATATTCTTATCATAGGACTTATGAAGATGAATAAAAACTGTAAAATAAGCTGCAGTACAAAACCATAAACAGTGTGGGCAGCGTTAGACTCTTTATCAGCCCTATACAGTATCACCGAGAAACAAAACACATTTCTGGCCCGGACACTGCCCTGACTTTAATTTGTTTTCTTTTACATGTTGCGGGATACGTTTCTGTCCAAGAAAATCAGGGTTTGAATTGATGGATTGGAGACCACTTGAAAGCTGCGGCTGCAATATTTAATCTGCCTTTCTACATTGTTATTGTAAAAAGAAATAACTTGATGAATAAATATGTGCAGAAACATGTAAAGAAGCATACGTGATGGTCTAAATATATTTTTTTGTTGTACTTGTATACTAAAATTGAGTTTTTTCATTTGCTGCTTTCGGAAAATATCATGCAAACGTTGCCCTGAGGCGACGGTATAAATGTTTCGGTATAGCTACATCTTTGTGCGGGACCAGACAATCTGTAACATACATAATGTATTTGATGTGCCACCTACTATCAATTTAGAGGAAATGGACACAACTACATTTCTAGGCTGCAGTCTCCCGAGCAATGCAAGTTAGGGTCACAACAGACAGTGAAAACACCGGACTTGAGGAGGAGAGTGAAAATGGGGGGAAAAAGAACCAGAGAATCAGGTTAGAGATGCAGTTAGAATGTCATGTGATACTTAAAGTAATACGTAAAACAAACATATCTGTAAGCCCATCTGTGCTCTTGCATATTTGTGCATGAGTGAATGATTAATGCAGGGATTCATATGACTCATTCAAATGTTTTGTGTCCTTAATTTCTTTTCTGATTGATACAATATTAGGAACACTAAAGCTCTCAATAAATGATATGCAACATAAAATAAACGATGATGTCATACACGGTGGAGACTTAAAGAAGTGGAAATTTTGTCATAGTTATAGTTTGAATTAGCTTTGCTTGGAAATTTTGAAAATTAATTTTCACGTTTGTGGCATCAAATATTGCACAATCAGACTAATCACTCATGAATTAAGTACAAAAGAGGTTAAAGGGGGAGTCCCCTTTTAACCTTTTCAGTCATCTGTGCTGCGCTTAGTTTACGTTGCGCTTGTTTTTTCGTCTTGGGCACTGCGGCATGTACACACTAACTTTCAAATATGACAGATATCCAGCCCGTTTCAGCCCAGGCGTGCCCCGCGTTGCTACCGTATCGATCCCGAGGTCTGGTCGGGGGACTTTAGGGTCAATCTCCCTCCGCCACGGAGTTGAACGCTTCTATTTCAAGTCTGCCTCCGCCCATTCAGACAAGCTTCGGCGTACGCCAGTAAAAGTTACGAGTGTATCCTACGGAGCTCGCAGAACTTCGGAACAGACCAATGGGAACCCAGTACGGGACAGGGGCAGAGCTGCTTGACAGGAGAGACAGCCAATGATCGTGCGCGGTGCCTTGACGTGAGAGCCAATCAGCGCGCAGATGCCAAAAATAACACCTCCTCTTGTTCAGCACCCAAAGTCGAAGGATAGCTCTGGCCTTTCAATGGAAGAAAGTGCTAGATTTGTCACTGTTGTATAATATAACGAATTCTCAGTGTCCATATTTGTTTTGGAGCGATCGGAATTGTCTTCAGTTATTGTGAGGGACAGAACTGGCGTCAAACATGCGTAAAAATCAACGCTGTCCAAGCAGGGGACCACCGAGAAAGGAATTATCGCCGCTCGTCTGAGGCCAATCTCGATTATTATTATTATTTTTTTTTTTCATACAAGGAAACACAACACGGCTAGCCAGCTAACGTTAGCTCCCCAGGTAGCTTAGGTTAACGACATATCTTCACGGAGAAAGCGGCGTCTCCCAACACCATCAAGATTGGATCGACATTCGCACAGCCGCAGGAAAACGTAAGTAGCATGCTAGTATGTGCGCTAACGTCATTAGCCGGAGTTTGACAACCCGGGGAAGTGCGCTGGCTCCAGCGGCGGCTAGCTGGTAAGTTGCCGTTAGCACGCCGGCTAAACGCTAGCGCACATCAACAGCGGAGCGGAGGCCTTTCCGTGGAGGGGGAGTTCAGCGTGTGGTCAGTGGATTGGTATTTAACACACAAACGCATTTCCAAAATCAGTCACTTGGTTCCAGCATAGCGAGAGAAAAAAAAAATATTGTTGTGCAACAGCGTTGGCGTTCAAATACACGGATACAACAAACAAAACTTGGGGCATCTGATTTTGAGTTCCAGATCGACCCAGTGAAACCAATCCCGTGTTGAAGCTAATCTGGAGTGTGTTTTAATGGGACCGGTTTTTATTTATTTTTTTTGACCACACGTTGGTGTCCAGTGGTTAGTCTGGTCCCGGACTAGCTTCAGTAGCACACACGAGCTATGTAATTAGCATCTGATTCGGCGAGTCGCTGCACATTTTAATGCTGCAAACACGATACGATTAAAAAGAAGAACTAAAAAAACAAACATGCGATGAAATGAATTTATTCTAAATGAGGAAACATGCCGCTGTGTCTTCCACATGTACGCCCAACCCAACCAAACGATCATGAAATCCACTACTTGACAAGTTTGTCAATAAGTTTGTGATTTCTGAAATGTGTGGTGGTGTTTTTTGTTTTTTTTCCTAAATCTGGGCTCGATCCAACGTGGCGAACATGAAGTAAAATTCAACTTTAACGAAACAAAATTAAAACATTTTTGAATGAGCTTCAAAATCTCTGGGATACTGTAATTCGAACACGCTTAAGTGTCGTTGTTTTGAATGAGATCTGATTTATTTCTGCATTTCTCAACTACAGTAAACATTCGACTGATGATCAGTCAGGTTTCAGGGGACATAGAGACTTTATCACAGCATTAGGAAGATGCAAAAAGTTGAGTGATCTGTTTAAGTGCTGTGAAACTGAGGCTCCGTCTATAACAAGCTAATGACAGCTTTGTGGACTTTGTCATATGGGTGTCAGTGGTTGGCTGTGTGACGGTAGCTTGGCAGTCTGATGGCTTTTGTAACCGTGTTAAGTGTTTAAGCAAACTGCCAAAGGGTCCCATTGATTTCAGTGAGTTTCCAGTTATGTGTCGGTCATAATGTCCAGAGTTAATCATCAATATGTGTCAAACAGAAATGCATGCCAAAGCAGAAAGGTACTGCATGTTCTAATATGTATACGGCTATCTTACAGGGGAATTATGACCACGAAGCCTCACGTTTTATGTGCACTATCCTTGTCAAAGCAAATTCAATCAATCAGAAGGCATGAAATATTTAAATGACTGGCAATTTTATCATTAGTTTCACTGTGGCACCAGTGCTGCTCATCACTTTACAGATTCTATTGAGTTCCCTATTATCTGATGAGTTACAGTCAGATAAGGGCCTTCCGAAATAACTAACATTAGCTATAAGTTCATAACCTTACAAATTGGATTAAACATTGACCAATCATTTCAGGTGAAATGTCTTCATTATTGCAGAATGTGTGGCAGTTCTGCATAGTTGCATGCTGCACACATTTACATTTCACAGATTTGGTCTATGCCTTCGGATTAAAGGAACTGTATGGTCACTAATGTAAAGTGTGTGTATGCTTGCTCTGACGATAAAAAGGACTTGCTTCTAGAGTGCTGCTCGTGGTTATTGAAGCAAATTCATCAGCAAAGCACATCCAACTTTAAATTTTTTTTTTTTTAATCCAGTTAATTCTGGTCTTTGTACTCTCGCTTGTCAATGGAATATGTCACATGCAGGACTAATATATAAGTAAAACATTTTAGCTATCCAATTAAGTTTCTCGGTTAATTAGTTTTGTCAGATGTGTTAATGGTTGTTAAGGATTATGCTCTGCCCAGCACAAATCCAAAATAACGAGATAAAAGCACTAAAATCAATGCCAGTAATGTGCTTCCTGTATCTCATAAACATGATCACAACAATGCTCGATTCAATCTAAGTCATTAGGATAGAGGCTGTAATAGTAGCAGAAGAACATGCAGATTAACGCTGTCTTCTTGAACCACTGCTAATTGTTTTCTTCTGTAATACAAACATAATCAAGAAGTTGTTTGCAGTCTATATGATGTAGCCTGTCCAGTCCTCTTGTATCCATTCATCAGTTCCTGTATTTTCCAGTTTATTGTGTTGGGAATGTCATGGTATTGTGATTGAATGATGAAAAGTGACAAACTGTGCATAAAACTCTCAACTGCTGAATCTATGAAGGGATAATTGTTTGATAATATTATATATTTAACGTGTAGCTCTTGGATTCTTGTCTTGAGGATGAGCATGTACAGACAATTTTGAAAATTTTATTGAATGTCATATGATTAAGCTGCTTCTTATTTTCTGACTATATCGCAATAAAAGTGCCATCCAAGCCAGAGCTTATGTCAAAATTTGTCATGAATTTTTCAGTGTTGAAATGTAGCCGTCCCACTCACCTTCTCTAGTATATCAGATTGCGATAAGGTGCACAGGTGACTAGTATATGACATCACTTAGTGTTGGACCTGCGCCCTGCCAGTCAGATTGGCGAGGAGTTCAATAGCTGCTAATCTTATCTGAGTCAGCAGTCACTGTGTAAAGACTGTGGAGCAGATGAAGCACAGTGTCAGTAGGAGACTGAGACAGTCAACAAGCTTATTTTAGAGTTTAACAGATCGTATTGGCCTTAGGTCTGCGGCGCTGATGGAACTGTAGGCGTCAGAAAATTCTTGTGAAAACTGTAAATTGCTACAGGAACCTACACTGGTCTTTTAAAAGGAAGAATTTGCACTGCTTCAACAATAAAACAATAAAGATAAAAAAAAGCCCCCCGTGACAAATCAAAGAGATTTATTGGAGTAAAATTTAGAGCCGATTATTCATTTGTTTACACAGATTATTCACTTTGGACAAGAAGTACTTTGTTAACAAGAAGCCAATCGTCTGTGCAAATATGCGCCATATATATATTTTAACTGCTTGCTCTGATGATATACTCTGAGTCTGAGCTGAGGTGCATGGGCAACAGGCCTAATTGGTATAAATGACACATTGATTTCAAGTGCGCTATCCTTCATACTGGATTCATATTATATATATATATACATAGATGGTGAACAAGTATGTGTTGACATTGCAGAGCTGCAGCAGTTATGGATTAGTCAATCTGCGTCTTGAGGACTGATTAATTCTTAATGTATTTTCTTTAAGGCAGTAATCTAAATGTGCACTTTCCTGATGAATGACTGAGCAAGTCCTGGTGTTTTGATAATGACGGTATGCTTAAAGCTTGCACAGCGGTGCAGTGGTTGGTACTCTCACTTCATAACAAGAAAGATCTGGATTGGGCTTAGGGGCCTTTCTGTTCAGAGTTTGCATGTTCTTCATTCCCCTCCATGGGTGTTCTACTCCGGTTACCACTCACCGTCATGTTTTAGGTTGATCAGTGATTCTTTACGGGCTGTAGGTGTGAGTGTGTGTGTGTGACTGTTTGCTCTGTGATGGACTGGCGGCCCGTCCTGGGGGGACCCCGCCTTCCCCCATAATTAGATTGAATCAACTCCATGAGCTCACAACCCCAAATTGGATAAAGAGGATGGTTAAATGGATATTTGTCAGATTTATTTAGAATATCTCCTCCTGACTGAATCAACCAACTTCTTCTGGTTCTAATATTTATAGTCCCTTGATTATCTGTTTTAAGTCACTTGTGGAGAGAATTAACTTATATTTCAGCAAGATTTAAGGAAGCTTTGTTGCAAACTTGTGTTGGAACTATTGTTTTTTTTTTTTATCACATGGGATGATTGTGTAATTATTACAGTTGTTTACTCAAGCACAAATTGTGGGGGCGTTTTGTATTATTTTAAGTCAGTACTGTGTATGTCAGACCAAGGCTGTAGTTGGCACGTGTTTTCACTTCTCACTTCCTATGATGGGCTTAATAATTCAGCAGTTTTAACAGTAAAGTTTAAAAAAAAAACTGCCTTAGAAGAGCATTGATCGGCTGTTCTCTCATGTGGTTGTTACTGAGACTTTATGGGTCCCATTAAGTTGTGATTTTTATTTGTTCTGAGGTGGTTGTCTGATGTCCGTTTGTGCACTTTGTGCATTTGTCCCCTCGTGCTGCACAAACTTACCTGTGTCGCCATTCTTCTAGTTTGTGAAATGTCTTCAAAAACGCGTCCTTCAAATATCAATGAGTTCAGTACCCTTTTGATATCACAACTAAGCGATAACAAACATGTTGTACATTTTAGTTCTGCATGTAATTAAAGCAGTTGGATTATAGCAAAGGTTAAATGTCTTATCTGGATGTCAGATAAGATCAAACAAATATGAAGGTGTCATGTAAGTTTAAGGTGTGTGAATGGGCGGGAAGGTGTGGCTTGAGAAAGTATTGCTATTGTACAGTAAAACCTGTTGCATAATGTGAACTGTCTCTCAATTCGGGCTTGGCTGCTCCAAAGTCCGTGTTTCCAGACTGATAACGTCACCACAATTTGATGAGACCTTTCTGTTCTGGAGGCTCCAGCTAAACAAAATGCTCCCTGTCCCTCAGTCCACGCTGATTCTGTTGTTTTTGATGCTCCATTCAGGAGGTTTTCTTCCCTGAGGTTGGCTTAGTAGTTTATTTGTTTGACCATGTCCTCCTTCATGTTAGAGGAAACTTTACAGTTAGTATAGGACATTTGAGTATCATAAGATGGGTAAATGCAGCTTTCGAAAACTTTTTCAGTTATTTTTCAGGAGGGCTTTTGTGTGTGGAGACTGCATGTTCTCCCTGTGTGTGCATGGATTCTCTCCTGGGATTCTGGTTTTTCCCACAGTACAAAACCATGAGCCCGAGGTTTAACTAGTGACTTCAGATTGCTTTACGTGTGAACGCTCGCACGTTTGTCCTGTGATGAACTGGTGGCCTGTCCCGAGTGAACCCTGGTTTCGGCCCATAAGTCTAAAGGCCTTGAATACAATGAAGCAATCCGCCAGATGGATAGATGCTTAATTATTTTTGATTGTGAGCCAGAGCTGTTAAATTGAAGTAAACTGAGGATTTCTGACTATTTTTTGAAAGAGGTTGCTCCTAAGATGGGGTTCAGCACTAATAAAACAACCACAATCATGCCAGCAGGGAGCACACATGAGCTTTATGACATGAGGGGAATATCGAACTTAAGTTCTCAAAGCTATTCACTGCATACCGTACAAATGTGTGTGTTGTTCCTGCTAACTCCCACTAAACTGTCAGAACTAAAATGGACAGTTAAAGTGATCTCGATCTTCTTTGTAAACTTTGTGAACAAAGACAAAATCAGATGGCGCATTCTAAAAGAGGGACTGTGTGAAATTTGTAAAACAGTAGCGTTGACTTTTACTACCTGGAACATGACGCTTTACCATTGAACACTTCCAGGGATTTTTTGTATTTTTTAACCAATCATCTTGTGAACGGCTTCTCACTAAAACATCACAAAAATGCCACATCATCAATATCATGCAACTCCTAAAACAGCTTTTATAGACTTCTTTCTTACTCCCCATTGCCTCTTCTTCAGTATTAATGAGAGATGGATGTTGCTGTTTTTTTATGAGACTCCAGTGAGGCACGTTCTGCCTCCAAACTTGAGAATTTGAATCTCATATCAGACTCCATGTTTAACAGTTGTGTTGCTTTGTTTTCAGACCAACAAGTGTGGTAAATCCAATTTCACAAGTGTAGGTAGTTGGAAAGGCCATCAACAGTTTCAAAGCCGAGTCAGCCACATCAGTTTTTGCTTTCAGAAATGTTTTTTTTTCATTGGGAAACCCGGTCAACATAGACACACTAAAGTAAAAGTCTTTAGTAGCACGTCGTCGGTTAGCGCTCTGTCGTTGTGCTGATAGGAGGCGTTCAGTTACGTCACAGAACACAATGACTGACAGATGTATGTAAAATGCAGCATTATCCAGATGACTGCTGGAACTCAGGAAAAATAAACAAAAAACGTTCTCATTGTCTTTTCACTCAGTCTGATGGCAACTTCAGAAATGGATAAACAACAGAACTGATCAGATTTAATGGGGCTCTGTCTGTCGCTGCGAATCTGTGTTGTGCTGATGAGGTGTGATGGAGTTCTGTCTCTAGCTTTGCGGAACAACGGCCGCCTCCACCCCCCTACCTCTATCATTTTGTGTTGTAATTTACCTCACCGGTCACCACGAACACACTCTTGGTTATACATCCATGACAGAAAACTATTTATGAAAGCAACACCCGGTGAATTCGCACTGCTTCAAATTCAATATGTAGGCGGCAACACAGAGGTCTCGAAGTTCGTGGAGAAAGTCTTCAAGCGTCTTGGATCTCATTGAAAAAAAAAGTCTTGAATAGATGAGAAAGTATCTATTCCAACTTCTCCTGATCCTCACACTGTTGTCTTCATTGGAATCCACAGACATTGTGTCTTTAGTGTGAACCAGGAGACGAGGCTCCAGTATGTGGTTGCATATTAATGTGTACTTGTCGATAGTGCTGAATGCAGTGTGTTAACCTTGCTTCGACGATAGCATTAGTTGTTTTGCGTTCAAGAGACTGCGCTGGTAGGAGCGTTTAAGCTCTCTGCAGCATTATGTAATCCCCAGCCCTCCACTTCCCTCTTCCTAGCCAGTGGTTTTTTGGCAGACGTGAGTCTCGGCATCAGGGGGTGTTGGTTTCGACCTGTGGTTCCAGCATGGGTGACAGCAGTTTTGCCAGGGTCAAGTGGTTTTCAAGGCTTCCTGGTTTCATTCTGATGTCTCAGAGGAGATGTTCTCTCCACTTTAGAGTTGCGACTGGTCTTATTTACCAGCAGCCTATTGTACCATTACAATCACATAGTATCAGCATGTGATCTTGCAGCCCGCACGTCTCCTTTCAGTGTCTGGTTGCTGCAACGGCTTTAATGGATGGATGATGCAACTCCCCCCTTCCTCTTGCTACCAAGCAGTTGTGTGTATTTGTGTGTGTGTGTGTGTGTGTGTGTGTGTGTGTGTGTGTGTGTGTGTGTGTGTGTGTGTGTGTGTGTGTGTGTGTGTGTGTGTGTGTGTGTGTGTGTGTGTGTGTGTGTGTGTGTGTGTGTGTGTGTGTGTGTGTGTGTGTGTGTGTGTGTGTGTCTTAAAGCGAATGAGAAAAAGACATGGAGAGGGGGATGTCGCTGAATGAAGCTTAGCCTGGATGCTTGCACTGCAGGGTGGGTGGTTGCTAGGCAATGGCAGTGTGTTTGTTTTATTTTTAGAGAGAATTGCTGCGACTGAACATAACAGATTTGCCTTTCTCTCATACACATATGTGAGCAGTTTCTTAACTGTTGCATGAACGTGCAGCTCACTTTGGAGTTGTGAGGGTAACAAAGAAGATTGTCGTAATGGTGCGGCAGGGGAGCAGTTGCAAATGTGAATGGCGTGGCCCGCTGCCTCACCCTGGTCATGAAATCCAAACCGGCCTGGCGTATTTATAGAGCATCTTTTTTTCTTCGCACATAGACGGTGACACTGCACACATGCGCAGACCCAAACACTCGCGCATGTTCTTCTGAAACCAGCTGTAGTGACTGCTTGCGTGTAGCGGCCTTTTTTGGGCACATGCCTGCCGTGCCATGTGTGCGTTCATGTGGGAAGTAATGCAGAGCGAAAAATCAATATGCTGCCAGGGCGCCTTCGATTTTTATCGCTTTCCATTGATTTCAAGACCTCTCGAGTACTTCAATACCAGCCAAGCAAGGCATTCTGTAAGTTGCTCCATACTAGCAGTTGCTGACATTTAGGTCAGAATTGATCAGCATGACGGGAGAATACAGCACAGGTCAAAAATGCCAGTGATATGGCAAGAGGCGGTTGAGCATTTGAAAACTGATGGTTCTGAGGATCTGGAGGCTCTGCTACAACACTGACCATAATAGTATATGAAAAATTATTAAATGAATTTTATCACATGTTGTACAGCCACATATTATATTCTAGTTTCCTCATAAGCCTGAGCTCTGTTCTTTTCAAGGCTGACAGTAAATCACAATTGTTTCCGTTTCAAATTACGTTCGATTTACATTTCGCACTTTGAAATCTCATTTGTAGTTTTCACCATGTAGTCCAGGATGCAATCATTTGCAGAGGAAGCAGATTTCAAAATAGATTACACAAGCAAAAGCATTTTGGGTCATTGAGAATGGCCCAACAGCCAAAATGCAATATATGGGCGATTGATTAATTACCAAATTGTCTTTCCTTGGCCATGGTGAAGTCTTGAAGGAAGATCAGTCTTTTGAAACACTTTATTGACTCAACTTTTGCCAGACAGAAACACAATACCAATCCTGTGAGAATTAGTCGAGTAATTACTATTTAAGTACTATATTTCTTTGGGATGTGAATGCTGTATTACTACAGTCTCCCCTCTGTTGTAGCAACACAAATATGGAAGCAATCCAATCAATTTATCCATGTATGTAGTTCAAAGTCTGATATTATTCCAATCAGTTGTTATCAGTGGAGTTTCTAACACTGCCGTGTCAGTAATGTTGCACTATTGCTTGCCAGAAACTGAACTAATGGTATTACCCACTGTGTGTTCAAAGAGAAAGAGGCTCTATATCCTTAAAGAAGCTTTAAATCTACACCGTAATCCTCAGCTCTGGTTCTTGCTCAGCTATCTTTGTCCTGTCAGGATCACGGTCTCACACTATTCATTGAGTAATTAAAAGCGCTCAGTGCTCACAGTAAGTAGCAACGAGCTAAACTCTCATTTAGAGTTATTAAAAAAAAGATATATAGTGAACACAGTTTTGTTACACTCGCATATTTTTAAATGGATCATTTCCTTGTGCACATGGTGATCGTACAAGAACTTCTAAAATACGTGAAAATATCTGTTGGGTTTACAAAATCAAAAACACTATTGCTATATTAATTGCTTTAATATATATTTAAGTCGACCTGACTGTTTTGTGGTGAATGAAAAGCTTTACTGTGGCTCTGAGTTGCTTGATATATTTCAAATGTATTGTTTTTCTGGTGTGAATATGTAAAAGATTGAAGTGCAATACATTTTTTTCTGTACTGTGAAAATTCAAAATGAAAGAAGTTGAAATACGAATGAGAAGTGCAATTAATACATAAATATTGTCGGATTAAATAATTAAGTCGGGAACAAGAAAAAAAGCGTCTGTAAAATGGTGAAAATTACGGGTGAGAGAGAGAACACTGTTATTTTGAAGCACATATACATCAATGTCAGCTACTTAACTGTTTATTCATCATAAAGGATATCACAGTAATTAAAACATCATCACATGGTCACATAATATCATTCAGCCTGACCACTTTTCTTGAAATGACTGACTTTATTTGTTGTTACCGATGTAAAGTTATTGACTGTTTCTTTGTCCTCTTCCCTCTATAAATCTCCAGCTATAGGCAGCAATGGGTGCGTTCCTGGACAAGCCGAAGACGGAGAAACACAGTGCCCACGGTGAGGGCAATGGGCTGCGCTATGGCCTGAGCTCCATGCAGGGCTGGCGGGTGGAAATGGAGGACGCCCACACAGCTGTGGTGGGCCTTCCCCATGGACTCACCGACTGGTCCTTCTTTGCCGTCTACGACGGCCACGCAGGCTCCCGGGTGGCCAACTACTGTTCCGGCCACCTGCTGGAGCACATCTTGTCGGGAGGGGCCGTATTCGGTTCTGGTCCCGGCTCCGTGGAGGGCGTGAAGGACGGTATCCGCTCCGGCTTCCTGAACATTGACGAGTACATGCGCAACTTCTCCGACCTGCGGCAGGGCCTGGACCGCAGCGGGTCGACGGCCGTGTGCGTGTTGCTCAGCCCCACCCACCTCTACTTCATTAACTGCGGCGACTCGCGGGCCGTGCTGAGTCGAGACACCAAGGTGGGCTTTTCTACCCAGGACCACAAGCCCTGCAACCCCCGCGAAAAGGAGCGCATCCAAAATGCTGGTGGCTCCGTCATGATTCAGAGGGTAAACGGCTCCCTGGCTGTGTCCCGGGCCCTCGGGGACTACGACTACAAATGTGTGGATGGTAAGGGCCCCACGGAGCAGCTGGTGAGCCCCGAGCCCGAGGTGTGTGTGTTGGAGCGGGCGGCCGAAGGAGACGAGTTTGTTGTCCTGGCATGCGACGGAATCTGGGATGTCATGTCCAACGAGGAGCTGTGCGAGTTTGTCCGCTCTCGACTGCAAGTGTGCGACGACCTGGAGAAGGTCTGCAACGCGGTGGTAGACACCTGTCTGCATAAGGTAAGTAGGAGAAAGCTTGAAGCCTGTCTTCATTCTAATGACTTTAATCTTCATTGCAAATTGTAGGACAGTTTCAGGATTACTATTATTGCCAGAGGGATCATGCTTGGCTTAAAGATACCATGGTGAAGTAATAATTGTGTCAGATTTGTTCAGTTAAGCTATGTTTCCACTGCACAGAATGTGACGGGTCAATAAAACAAAGATCTGACGCCGTTGCTCGGTCCCATCACAGAGAGTATGGTTAAAATGATGGCGGGGGTTGTGAACGACGCAGGTATGTAACATCATTACGCAACAGTAGTCTCGGCCCTCTCGGGACCAAAGCGGAAGTGCAGCCGCAAAAAAAAAAAATCGAGTTGAACAAAACAACCAGCGTGCGCAAAGCGGAGTATGTAAACAACAACAACATAGGATCTATGTGGACGATGAGATATTTGAATATTGTGGGCTTATCGAAAGTGACGTAAATCACTAACCAATCAGCAGACAGCTGCGTTTTGCGCTGACAAATGCGAACTGTTCTGTTGTGCTGGGTAGCCCAATGGAAGGGTGACGAAAACTCGTAACCCTTGCATACCGTTCTTTCGGTACCATACACAACTTTAGCGTTGGGGACGCACAAATAAAACCCGTCCTGTTCCATCCCGTCACATTCTGTGCTGTGGAAACAAGGCCTTAGAAATTGCTCATGACAGAAGAAAAAAACATGACTGCATTTAAAAATAAAAAACCACCTAACGTGCCTAAGTAAAACAATGAGAAGACTGTTCTAATCATCTTAATATTCTACTGTGAAATGTCATGATAAATAATAAATAAGTGCTCTCTGCTGGTGCAAACCTCATTCACCAGTCCACCTCCTCAGTTGTTGATTTCCCACATATCCCTTATTCTGTGTGTCTGGAGTACTCCAAGAATCAGGGAGAGCACAGCGGCCCAGTTATTTTTATTTTGCTGGACGGGCGATCTCAAGTAACAGCCACACGATGTCATAAATCTCCTCTGCTGCCTCACTGCCTGTAGTGATGTATGTGACACTGTACGCTTACAGAAAGTTACTGTGAACACATCGACTTTTACAAGGTAATGACAAGGTGACTGTTCATTAGGTTGAGGGCCCGGAGTTTTGTCTGTTAGTCCTATAAATGCCAATTAATACGCTCTGCAACGTTTTATATGTAGTCTTATGTATGTATGATTTTGATTGTTATGTTGAGTATGTTTAACAGGATGTTAACCATACGCTGTTATTATGGCCCTTTATTTTTATTTTTTTTTGCTGAAACCCTCTTTACAGGAATGTTGTTTTCTTTACAGTTCTCCTCACTCAAGCAGAAAACAAATTTAGAGCATCTTGAATGACGTTCTTGTGAGTGTTGACAGAAAAAAGCACGGGTCTTGTATTGTTTACTTCTCAGTGCTGCGAAGCTCTGCACATCACTGCCACCTGTAGCTCAGTGGACTGGTGAGAAACTGAGACTGAATTGTGGTACACGTGCAACAATAATGCACATTAAAAGGTGCTGTTAAAAAAATAAAATACTGGTGGTGTTTTAGGAAGTCCATCTCAAAAATTGTGAAACTTCAAAGTGCGTTGCATTTGAATAAAAAGCTCTATTAGGACCAATTAGCCATAGCGTGATAAAAGATTCCATCACATTCTTTAAAAACATCTAATGTAGTCATGAGAGGCAAAATACATGAGACAGCTCATGCCACCTCCCAGAAGGAAGTTAAGATAATTAAAAATTTACTTAAATAAAAGATAGTTAACCAAAAATACAATTTGAACTGCAGAGATTACACTTGGACAACTTTCAATTTGGGAATAAATCAGGCAAATTCTTAGGCTGTCAACTAAAACAGAACAAAGAGACATGTACAATCTCCTCAGTTAAAACTAAACGGTAATATCAATGAAATAAACAACACAGTAAGTGAGTTCCATAAAACTGTACTCTTCACAGATAAACCCATCAGAATCTGCCACAGACACATTTCTGCGCCCGTCTCAATAGGCATGAAGCTGTCCGATCATATGCCTGAAGGCAAAGCCCTCGGACACGATGAGTAGCCTGCGGAATTCAACAAAACATTCTGGCCTTTACTCTCACAAACATTTTTTAGGATGATTGAAAAGATTAAAGTGATTTCTACTCTGCCTCCATAAATGAACTGTGCAACTTCTTTTAAAACTGGATAAAGACCCCGCACTCGCATCTAGCTATCGCGTAATGTCACTAATCCATGCAGATCGCAAAGTGAATCGGTAAACTCCGAGCAAGTAGAATAGAAGCATCATAGAATTGTATTGGTTGGCTTGTGTCAGTGTCTGGGGCCCTGCAGTCTCTTCTCCTCCTGCTGTGGGCTCCTCCGGGCTGGGGGGGTGGTTTTCTCTGGGCTGATGTACTGGCGCCTGGTGGGGTGCACGGGCGGCACGGTCCGGACCAGACACGCGTGTTTATCAATCTTTCAAAAAAGAAACGTGCCGCTGTTTTTGTTTAATTTCTGCCATTTCTCATAACACAGTTGTATTTGTTTTTTACTTATGGTTTTCTCCATTTATGTACTTCTTGTTTAACTACAACTGTAATGATATCATCAACAAGGTTGTGGTCTGTTGCCCCCCCCCCCCCCACACACACACCCTTTAAATACTTACTTGCTATTTTAGATTATTTTAGAACACTCTACAAGATATGAAGTGATAATCAGCTTTTATGCTGAATTTCTCAAAGGATTGATAACAACTGTCATACAATACAGTTAATTAGCTTCAGATCCCCAGAAACAGATCCCCAGGAAGATCCTGCAACAACAAATGAATTTGATTTGAGTTTGATGGACTTAATCCTCAATGGAGTCACTGTGCAGATTGCATTTAACCGTTTGTCCCTCGTTCCGCAGGGGAGCAGGGACAACATGAGCGTGGTGTTGGTGTGTTTACCCGGAGCTCCCAAGATCTCAGAGGAGGCGGTGAAGAAAGAAGAGGAATTGGATAAATACCTGGAAACCCGTGTCGAGGGTCAGCGCTCACACACGCACACACACACACACACACACACACACACACAGGATATTACGATTGAGTTGCCCCTAATGGTGCGTGACCACTTTCCATGACAGCCGTTTATGAATGGTTGCATTATTGGAACTGTTAATGTGTATAAGAAAAAAATATTTTCTGTTTTCAAATCTCTGATTTGCCTTTTAAATTTATACTAGTTTGATGCAAATGTTTAGGTCGGAGCTGCACAAAAGCTTCCTGCTTCTTTTTTTTAATATTGTTTATACCTTTCTCTGAATTCATGAAAAACGTAATTGACATGACTTTTTAAAAAAAAATAAAAAATTTATAAAAAAAAAGATGACTGATTTTCAAAAGTCAAAATTCATTACTAATTCATACAATCTTGCAAAAACAAATACAAATTTTAAATTGGTGAAAGACTGTTATTGACTGAAGTTTAGTTAAACCAAAGATTTTACAGAACCAGAACTCAAGCAATAGAGTACTTTTGACGATACAACTCAAAATCTCATTAAGACTCATTATGTTTTCTGTGTTCCTTTATGAATATTTATAGCACATCAGTTGTCATCAGCACAATGGTGTCGTCCTCTCTGGAAACTGTAAAAAAAAACGAAACAAAAAGAAAACACAGGGGTTTCAACTGGAGTCAGCACATCAAAATGACATGTGTATGATACCAGCAGCAGCAGAGCAGGCCAAACACACTGAAAACGTAACTCATTCTAAGCATCGCTGCCTCGCCTACAAAAATATGACCTTTTTTAACCCGTATGTGTGATGTCATTGCTTTCTAATATCGAGCTGATAATTATCTGTGCCTATAATTATCGTGCGTTACTAATATTGTCTGCAATATACTTTGTAAATAGTTCGATGCCTTTTCCCAAAAGGTGAAGTGGAGAAGTGGCTGCAAGCTGTGCTCAGATTCTGTGTGCATAACCAGAGCAAAATAATCATTCTTTAGGCAGCACAAATATTTGAAATCTGTGCTACAGAGCAGTGCTGCAAAAAAAAAAAAAAAGGCCCGCAGTGGCCTATCTGATTTTATTTTTTTTTCCACGGTTGATGATTGGCTTCTCTACTGGGCAGCGGGAGAAACAATCATAAAATGTACTGTAATCTTGTTTTTCCTGCACAACTTAACGGCGTATGCTACTATGTCGCAGAGCTTCTGTCGAACTCTGGAGATGCTCGAGTCCCCGACCTGATGTCTGTCCTAAGGAGCATTGCCACAGAGAACATCCCCAACCTTCCACCCGGCGGAGGCCTGGCAAGCAAGTAAATATACAGCAGACGCCGTTTCACACACATGAAACACATCGTGCTAGGAAAGGGAGTTGAAATGTCTCATTAACCTCCTGCCTCAGGCTTTAGATTGTTTAATTCATCTTTAATTATTTGTCTTTTTACTTTGTGCCGCATCCTTAAGGAACATACATTTGTGGGATGAGCAGCAGAGTATGCGAGTTGTCGAGCAGCGTTCCAAAGCCCGAGGAATCAAAACATTGGCAGTTTGACAATTTCTTCATTTTGGATTTTGGTCTGTGATAAAGTGGACTGGAATGTCAACAAAAGAGTCGACAGACAAAGAAAAGGGGTTTATCAATAACTTTGCCAAAGTGTTCCAGGATACTCTGCTCGGCTGCTCATCCCCCAGATGCATGTTCCTTTACAAATGTGGCACCATCTAATAGAGAAATTAACAGGTTTTCAAATGATCTAATATTTAATTTCCAAGAAGAATTGTTACAATAATGGAACGATTGACAACGCGCACGTTTTCATTTTTAATGTCCATGGGCTGCTAATGATTAAATAATGTAAAAGTCATGTTAAAAAAAGAACTTTTTTTTTATTTCACGTGGCTCCAGGTGTAAATATTTTGATGATTGTTTTGGAATTTAACAGTCGTAGTTCCAAACAGTTGCTCTTCTTAATATTTCTTGTCAATCGATTGAAGTGGTTGCCAGCATCATACACCGAAACCTAAATTGTCTGAATCTTTTGTTCAATTTTTTTTTGATTAAATTTGATGGAAGGGTGAATTACGAGTTCACCTTTTGTCGTTTAGCAATCGTCCAATTTTTAAATGAAGATCACACCCGAACAAAAAGTGGCTTTACTCATAACAATACAAACACAGCCGCTGCATCCTGCTCGCACTGACAGGCAGGCGTAAGTAACACTTATCAGAACAGCTCACCTGCACGCATGAATAAAGAGCATCCATAGTCTCTTTATGCTCTCAAATATCGACTTAGTTGCTTTTTTAGCTCCATTAAATCTCAATCAATAAACATTTGCGAAGAAAGAAGAGACTGTTATTATGTGGGGAGTCCGTCCCTCTCTCTAAGCGGGAAGCTGTGCGATGTTTGTGTGTCTGCAGGCGGAGTGTGATCGAGGCTGTGTACAACAGGCTGAACCCTCACAGAGAAGAAGAAGGGGTGAGTTCACCTCTCTCCGAACCCCTCACCTCTTCAACCCTTCACCCTCTCACACCCTCATGAACACACACCAGCCCCAGACAAGGACACTCTGTTATGTGTGTGTGTGTGAGTGTGTGTGAAAGAGTGAGAAGATGAAAGATCTTAGCAGGATATCCTTGGCGAGCTCGGTGAAACTCAAATCGACAGTAGTTTACGTTGACAAGCAGTGCGGACTTGAGAGAGCCAGTCAGCCGTAGCTGACTTTCAACCATCAGTTTGATGAAAAACGCTTCTAAATTTGGCAATCGGAGATTTACCAGCAGTCACTCAAGCAAATAATGTGATATATTTTTTTTTTTTTTTTTTTTAATGGTTGTAAAAGTTGTATAAGCCTGAGAGATTGGCCTTCATCATCATTGACCTTTTAGGTCAAATTAACATAATTAATTTTTCATTAGTGACCGTGTCTTCAGGTATCAATATCAGCCAATCTACACAGGTTTTATTCCTTTTATATGTTTATATGTTCATTTTTCATCGCAAATATTCCCTTTAAAGATTAAATTAATACCTGCAAAAATAAGTTGAGTATTTTTTATCTTGCAACCACGATCGTGAAAGCTGCACGCATTGTTGTTTTTCAACAGACGTCTCTATTCTTCAGAAAGTTTTAGAGATCTTGTTCTGCCTTGTCAGGTAACCATGGTCATGTGATTATGAGAAAACAAAATGAACACGTATGGACTTTTCTCCGTCACGCCAGTGTTTTTGTGCAACGTAGACTCGGTAGTCTCCGCTCTTTTACGTGTTCGTGTGAAGAACAAGACTGTTGAAAACCTTGACGGAGGGGAAAAAGAAAACAAACGGGCAGTGCAGCAGAGGAAAGTAAAGAGACAAACGTCATGGTGAAGGAAATGAAAACCCTCAGCACAGCTAACGCTGAGATCGTGAGGAGTTTAGACCCCTACCTCACTCTGAAAGAAATGTCATGTTGGACTGAAACCAGGATTTTTTTTTTCTCCCCCCATTATCACATTTCTCAAGTGCACATAAAAACGTCAACATCTAGTTGTCATAATTATGTGATTTCTCCAGGTGATCACATGTTGATCAAGGTCCTGTGACAGGCTCAGTGTCAAGTCTGAAAGAGCCTGCAGGCATGAATGTGAAGGTGTATGCACGTGTGTATTAGCTTTTTTATTTCTTTTCTTTTGTTTAATATCCATGGAGTGTTAACTTGCAGTCTCTTTTCTCTGGGCTGTGGGTACCCCCCCCCCCCCCCCCCACCCACCCACCCCCCCTTTACACCACACAGTGAATCTCACAAAGGGTTGTTGGTCACAGGGTCAGAGGTAGTGTTTGCATGAGCCTGTCTAACTGGTGCAAGAATGTCTCTGACTGTGTCACGCTACTGTGTGGGAGATATTTCTGTGGTGATGATGAGTGCATTGTGCCGCCGCCTGTTGGATGTGCGTCCGCGAGTGTTGGTGTGTTGTTTAATCATGGAGCGTGCCTGCAGAGTCTGACCCTGGCGTGTCACCTCAGGCCTGTGCGGGGGGAGAGGAGGAGGAGGAGGAGAGTGAGGAGGGAGGTGGCAGCACGGCGGCTCATCTGCAGAAGGCTCTGCGGCAGTTCCGCCTGCACCACCTGGGGCAGTACTGCTCGGTGCTGGAGGAGCCCCTGGCTGCCTACAACCTGCGAGGGGAGGGCACTGCCGCGCAAGCAGCATGGGACAGCGGGAGGAACTCCAATGACGCCAATGAGGATGAGGACAGCCAGGAGACCTCTGCCTCCCCTCCCTCTCCCCCTTCACCCCAGCCTGCAGAGCCGGAGGCCAGCCAAGACGCGCCTGCCCCAAAGTCTGCTTGATCCCTCCTCTGACTGAGCACCCGCCTGCATTACCCATCCATCCACCCCACCCACTCTTCCATCCCACCCCAAAGCTCTAGCGAGGCGTGCTCTGACCTCTCCTCCTCTTTCCCTTATCACAGAACTTGAATAAACTCGTTGGCCATTTCCAGCTCAATTGTGGTTCTTCAGCCAAGATACGTCACTCTGTAGAGTTCATTAAAAAAAAAAAAAAAAAAGGCTTTCAAGTCTATTCAAGTTCTATCTTCAAGACACAAACTCTTTCTTTCCTTTTTTGTTTGTTTGTTTTTCTTTATTCCTTTTCCTGACCACCTTGGCTTGGATTCCCAAACTTGCCAGTCACTTTATCAACTCGGCCATGCAGACTGATGTTTACAATATCAACGAAGTGGTAGCGATTTCTTAGTCCTCGCAAAAGTGGCGGCTGGGGAAGCCAAAGTGAGCCTTGCATTCTATGGCCTCCATTTACCGGTTTCTTGCTTCTGGCTGACCCTCCCTTCTCCGCTCCCAGCCTCACCACCCACAGCTGCGTACAGCCGAACAACTGACTCAGAAAAAGGCGAAGGAGACACTGAACTCCAGCTGTGCAACGTACTGCACCGTCTCCAGGCCGACTCCCATCTGCAGACTCAGAACACACTGTGTGTGTGTGTGTGTGTGTGTGTGTGTGTGTGTGTGTGTGTGTGTGTGTGTGTGTGTGTGTGTGTGTGTGTGTGTGTGTGTGTGTGTGTGTGTGTGTGTGTGTGTGTGTGTGTGTGTGTGTGTGTGTGTGTGTGTGTGTGTGTGTGTGTGTGTGTGTGTGTGTGTGTGTGTGTGTGTGTGTGTGTGTGTGTGTGTGTGTGTGTGTGTGTGTGTGTGTGTGTGTGTGTGTGTGTGTGTGTGTGTGTGTGTGACCCGAGCGGGAAACCAATCATCCCTACTGAAAAGTTCCACCCAATCGATGGCATGCTTTGCAATGCTCAAACCTGTCGGTGTCATTAAAACCACTTGTATCTCTCATCACCACATATTAGAGAGCCGCCTCACAAGCAGCCATCAAACGCTACGCGTCCCTGGTCCTGATCAATACGTCGTGTGTAGTTGCACTTTTGCCGCTCTCAATCCCGTAATCCTTCAAATTACCGAATGCAAGAAAAGCGGGGGAAAAATATCGATAAGAAAAGTGTAATTTTCAGAAATGTTTACTCGTTACAGTGGTAACCCTTCGCTTGGACGTGCAACAGCGCAGCGGACTCAGGGCTACAACGTGTCATCTGGCTTACTGCTGTTTTCAAACCTTCGATTTAAAGTTTTAACAAAGGCGCGTTATTGCAAATTTAGGATTATGAGCTGCTGTTGGTGACCTGCCATTGTAAGCATTCATATCAAAGCAAAGCTCAACTACACTGCAGCTTTTGGAACAAAGCACACGGACCATTCATTGTTCACTTATGTCTCTTATGTTAATGCTTCTTAAACAGTTTTGACCAATGTATATAGTCGTTTCTCCACACATTAAAAAGAGCATCGAGGGTTTTCTACAGAGAAATAAGAACATTGGGAAGTATTCCCACTTGTTTGATTTCCAGATCTGGAAAGGAAAAGAGATTGCATACGAGCAAAGTGTGTTTTTCATCCCCGTTGACTTTTTTTTTTTTTTTTTTTATCAGGTAGAAAGACATAAAACAGATGTCATATTGGACAATCTTAGGATTTAAAACTCAAAACTTATAGCAATTGAAGATGAACCAGGACTGTGTTTAGCTTATTCAAGTCTCTTTGATCAGCTGCATTCATACTAAACTATAATACATTTTAATGTATTATGTTCCCTATGTTAAGCCCATCACTTTTACTTGATCTACATTTTCAACAAGCTGGTATTCAACCCAACGTATGAAGCGGTTTGCTTGTCCACATTTCAACCTTAAAGGCATGTTGATCATGTTAGATGGCTAATTTGTTAGTATTTGCTTCCAGATGTTTCATTAACTTAGCAGCCCTTCCTGGAGTGTCCACCCACTACTCCAATCCCACAGATACATATCAAAGTCGCTGGTGTTGGTGCGGTGATGTCCAGTAGAGGCCTTAAACACCAGGTTTAGCGCTAGCCTGTGCAGTAAACTTCACACCTGTGTAGCCGTAGCTACTTTACACTATCGCTGAAATATTAATGGACCCACTGTTCATTGAGGTTCGCTTTGCTCAGAGCTGTCGAGTTTCACAACTTGATAAAAGCCCCCATGCAGCTCTTACCACACTCCTCGCAGGTTCTGACACCGCCTGTTCAGAACAACACCATCGCCAACACTTACCTCATTGTGAAAGACTGATGGCAACAGGCTGCTTAACCTCGTGTTCATTCTTCTTTGAAAGCAGGTAGAGGCAGGGCATCGTGAGTCTGTATTAACGCTGAACCCAGAGACTCTGGCAACGCATGCGCCGCACTTCTTCTCAATATCTAAAGCACTTAACTATGGTGAGGGGAGGTTAAGCTGAACACTGTGCGTCTGTGTGTGTGTATGAGTTGTATTTGTATTCTGTTATGCGGGATACATCAGTCCTGCAGGTGACAAACGAACAAATAAAAAGGATCTGAGGTATAATGCTACGATTTGTGTCAAGTGTTTTGAGTATCCCCCCCCCCCCGACCCCTCCCCCACCCCCAAGTGCGAACTGACTGTATAGCTCGGGTTGTTGGCTCTGTACCAAAACGGTCACTTGTGCAGAAGTGTAGGAGCAGTGGCGTGATAAGCGACACCAAGCGTACAACAATGTGCCTTCTCCTATTCAAAATTGATTGCACTTATTATTCCTGAAAAAATGGAATCTGGTGGCGTTTGTTACAGGGCCATTCCCTGACACTTATAGGAGAGGCTTTCAATGTGCTTCCTCCTTAAACCTGTTGTCTGTGTCGGCTGTGGAGTTTTTATTTTTTTTCTGCTTTTTTTTTTTTTTTTGGAAAGCGCTAAAGCCGAAAATAAATCCTCACCTCCCTCGCTCTCCTCTGTCAGCTTTTAGACCCAGCGCAGACTCATTATTTCATCTGTTAATCTGTCATCTCCTTCAAAACAATAGCAGCTCTCGGGTAGGAGAGACTTCAGAATAAAAGCCGGCCGCTGCAAGCCGGCAACACGGAGGCTATAGGGAGTCCATTCTCTCCGGTCCTCCCCTGTTTTTCAGTCTTGACAGTTGGCCTGGTGATTCTCCGCAAGGTGAGTCATCAGACAGGCCGGGCAGGGGTCAATCTCACCGTCACCCACCTTTACCCACTCAGATTGAGTAAATCCAAAAGAACAAAAAGAGGGGTGAGGTTCAAACTCTGCCCTCATTGAAGGCATCAGGAGCAGCATCTTCAGCAACTTCTGCTTGTGGTGAAAGACGCCAAACCTAACGCAGAACTCTCTCCATCTCTCTCCTCTCTACTCACCTAGAGTGCCGGTGAGCTGGACGACCCCTGGTAGCCGTGGCAACAACGGCCCTCCCCTCCCGTCTCCTCCTGGTGATGTGTGCAGCCACCCCAGAGGAGGAGTCTCTCTCTCTCTCTCTGTCTCTCTCTCTCCCTCCCTCTCTCTCTCTCTTTCTCTCTCTCTCTCCATTGCGCCATGTCTTTCTCCACTAGAAGAGGACATGTGGTGTGTGCTGGAGTGCGTGAGTGTGCGTATGTCGGTTGTGCATGTGTGTGAGTGTTTGCAGCAGTGGGACAAAGACAACAACTTACACACACACACGTGCGCGCATACTGCTTTAAACCTGGAGGAAATACAAGAATCACTTTTCAGAAATGTCAAGATTTTATGAACTGAAACATTGTGATGGTAGACATGATTTTTACCATTGAAGTGTTTTTTTGTTTGTTTGTTTTTTTCCTTTTCTTGAATGTTGACATTGAACATCTGACTTCATATTGACATAAGGACCTATTTTGTGTGTGTTTGTGTGTGCGCGAGATAGAGTTTGTGTGAGTGTGTTGTGAAAGAGGGCCAAGAGGAGACAGGTGGTGGATAAAGACTTTCTATGTAATTCTTCTTCTGGACATTTTTTTTTCCCCCTGTGCTCCTGGGTCTGATAATTGCCTAACACCTTTGCTTCTTCCCTCTTTTGAAGACACACCCATGACACACTCTGTCTAACACACACAGACGCACAAAATCATAAACGCCCACTGTCCACCTGTGCACGTATGTGATGTGCCACCGCAGGGCACTGCATGAGGACTCTGGTTCTACATGTGTGGACGTGGTTTTTCTAATGGACCCGGATGGACAGCCGTTGGTTAAGACTGACTGAGCCCGGAGGACCCCTGAACACTGACAGGCTCTCGCCGTGTGAGAAGTGGAAATGATTTGGATTTTTATTTTTATTGATGCTATTAGGATCATGACGATAATCACGGCTGTTTGTGGGGTGGGTGGGGGTGGGAGGTTATTACTGAAGAGCCGAGTGCAAGCTGGACTCATGGCTTTGGGGTGGTGGGTGGGGAAAGGTGGGTGGGTAGGGCGGTTGTTTAATCACTGGTTGGACTTCCGGTATGAGGAGGGACAGGAGGGGGCGCTCCTGTGGGCTCCCCCTCCTGCCTCCTCACCACCGTGCTTGGAGGTGCACATGACAGCAGACTGTCCTGACAGAGGAAAGTTTTGTTTTTTTTGTTTTTGTTTTTTAAATGTCCATGAGGTTACTAGCTGCTCGCTGTGTAGAGTGAGTGAATTCCCTGTTTTAACCCTGTTCCTGGTTCTCAGACTGCATTGGTAATGTTTGTATTGCTGTTGTTTGATTGCACTCACATTTGATTACAGAAAGCGTCTATATATGAAATAAAATACCTGCCAAGGACTCCCGGTGTGGCTGCGTGTTTTCACAAAGAAAACCTGGTGTCTCACTGTTTCGAACATCTCAAGAGACATTTTCAGATCCAAACATTAAAATCTTAAACTCACAGCCTTCATAATGCAGATTCACATTCACTGGGGTTTTAAGAGTTTGTGTTCATTTGTAAGAGGTGAAATATCAGTTCAGATGATGGCTGATAGAGGGCATGCTTGATGTACATACACAGACACAATCCAGTTGGTAAAATGATTTATTCATGTGTTTACACATCAAACTGTAATACTTTGGACTCCAAGATCTATTGTGGCTGCTCTAGACTAACATTTCACTCCCAGTGTTTGGGATGGAACGAGACATTTACATAGTGTTTGTATTACAGTAATACCATTTATTGTTATACACATAAAAGATGTAGATTTAACATTTAGAAGACATTGGTTTAAAAGATGTCTGAGGTACTGGCAGAGCTAATAAAAGAACGTAGTGTCCTTTATCATGTAATAATCCATTTGTTGTGACTCAAATCAGTTGCCATTCATGTGAACAGGGTTTATATTGGTATGTGGTCCAGGTCGAATTAGGTGATCATCCGTCACAGAGCATTAAATTCATTGATGAGATATCTGTACGTCCATCCATCTTCTATACCGCTTAATCCTGGGTGGGGTCGCAGGTCGCTGAAGCCAATCCCAGCTGAGTATGAGTGAGGGCAGGATACACCTGGACTGGTCTTCAATACTTCACAGGACAAACAGAGACAATCACACACACTTCTATAGTCACTGATAAAGCTGTATATGAGTATTCACACACACAAAAAAAAGTCAATACGGGATTGTTGACCTGTTGGTGGCGCTAAATGTTAATTTAAAGGTATGTTTTAACTCGTCCATGAGAATGAGAAAATCTTCACACATGCAGGAGGAACATGCAAACTCTTAAAGGCCCTCACCATGGGATTATCTTGGTGTGAGGTGAGCGTGCCGACCACTACTTCACCAGCCCCCAGATTTAATTTCTTTATATTTCATTTGTTAAATTGTTTCTAAACTCTTTTTTTTTATTATTACTTAAACCACTTCTAGATGTATTTATTTTTTGCACTGTAATCTAAACAACAAAGTACGTCTTTTCACCTCATTCATGTACTGGATATGTCTGCACACACACACACACACACACACACACACACACACACACACACACTCGTCTAATCTGTCACTCTGTCATAATTTGATCATAATCCCTAATCATAATCACATCGTATCTTGAAGGTGTTCTCAATCTGGAGTGGGATTATGGGATTGCGCAGCATGTGTGTGTTAGAGTGTGATGAGCAATCCAAATATATTATGATGCCCGTGTTGTGTTGGGGGGGGGGGGGGGTAAATTTAATTTGATGATGGTGGGGTGCAGAGGGCGCGCTGATTCACCCGGAGCGTCCGCTCTAAGCCTGATGGAGCCAAACAATAGGACGCACACTGACCTGCTAAAATTGTGTGGGCGGATCCCTGTTGGGTTCCTCTTTAATCTCTCTCACTTTAATTTGATTTTTTGTTAATTTTTTTGACAAAACATGCAACAGATGCCTCTTCAGATGAACAATCAAACTGCTCCTTTTGTTTCTGTTTAGTCTCAGATCTGCTGAGGTCAGGATATATATTATCATTCAGTCGTCACTGTAAACTTGACTATTAACTTCAAACCTCAATTGATTTGCTTTGTTGTTGTTTTTTTTCATTTCTAGAGGCTGTTTCCCCTCTTCTTACATTGGTTTGCTCCACATCCTTTACAAACCAGCACAACAGTGTGGAAATCTGGGATATTTAACTGTTTTCTCCTCTACAAATGATCAGTAATTTGTGTTTGTTCTCACTGTGTTTTTCCAGCCGTTTTCTTCCGTCATGTAGTATTTCTCTCAGTAGTTTGGCCCCAAACCACCAGCAGTCAGTCCCTCCAGAATACTGCCAACTTTAACAACAAATAATCCTCATTCAGGGAACATAACGGTCCCATGCAGAAATTGATCGTTTGATTGACAATTAAATGTTTGGTTGTGATCGCTTTTGTACAATTTCTTCCTATACATTTCTTCATATAGTTGAACATGGAGGTGATGAATAAATTCTTAAACTGACCAGCACAGCATTCACAAATTACTTTATGGACATGTTAATTATTTAGTGCCTTGCTTTATACTTCCCTATGTGGTTTGGTGTTAAACCAGCACAACAGTCAGTCTCTGCAAAAAAACAACGTTTCCCAATGAATAATGTTAATTGATTAAACTTATTGAAATTGAGTTTTCAGCCTTTTATTCTTCTCACACGAATAATGCAATAAGTAACTGACTTGAAGCATAGCTACTGATGTATTTCAGTAAAAACATACATCATGTTTTGCATTGAGACATTTCTGCAGCTGTGACAACAATTTGTAGTTCTTGAGGAAATGTACTGCACATTTTACACAAAATGAGTGACTCCAGTGTTATCTACGACTCTTGTGCCGCGAAGAGCTTCATGTTTGTTTCTAGTCAAGTAAATATCAAGTAGACTGTGATAAACGGACATCTCTCCTGCTCACAGGATGAAGTCTTTGCGCATTGAGTAGTACAGGTCACAGTTTAGACCCCCCCCCCTTCTCCTGAGCTTTTACCAACTGCCCACTCTTGTCTTTTCACTGCAGAGGATAATCTGCTTGTGGCTGGAACCTTTGGATGAGAGAAACGGGTGACCGGGTGAACCCTGCTCCATGTTTCCAGCATATCTTGTTTTATTTTAGTTCACTGAATGACACTTAAAGGAGCCGGTGGTAGAATGTAGAGATGGACAAAATCAGTGTGCGTGTTTATGTGCGCGCGCGCGCGCGCGCGTGTGTGTGTGTGTGTGTGTGTGTGTGTGTGTGTGTGTGTGTGTGTGTGTGTGTGTGTGTGTGTGTGTGTGTGTGTGTGTGTGTGTGTTCCAGCATATGATTTTGAGTGGAGTAATTTAGCAGATGAGCGTGTGGCCATTGTTAGAGGGATAATCTGGATCTTGCTGCTCAGATAGGTTAACATCCAGCAGATTAGTGCAGATTACCCCCCAACCACACCAGACAGGACAGCCCCCCACCCCCCTCCCCCCACCCCCGACCCCCCTCTGCGACCCTCCACTTTTCCCACCTCCCTTTTCCTCGTCCTCCTTTACTTTCCTCCTTGTTAAGTCGCATTGTGACACAGACTTCATTTAATTTCCTCCTCTCTAGGCTTAATACCATCACCTAATTCTTGATGTACATTGTGCTCGAACGAAGTGTTAACATATTTTCCTGTATTTTTCACATTCAAGTAAAAAGCCTCCATCAGTTGGGAGGTGAAGCAAAATAAAAACCCGTTCAAGTGTTGTGCACTGTTAAAATTTTCACGAATGTTTGAAATCCTGGACACACAGCACTGATTTCATTTTGTGGCACACCTGTTTCTTCAATGTACTGTACTTTAAGAGAATCAGCTCAATGTATAACGAAGGTATTGAATAAGTGTAACTTAAGTGGAGAATATATCAACATTAACTCTTGTAGATATCGAATGAGATCGAATTATTATCGTCTTTCAAATCATATTTGCATACCTGGCTTATTTTCCAAAAGACTCTCCAGGCTAAAATGGTGAAAAAGGCTAAAATTGTTAAATTTTTTTATTTTTTTTTAAAAAAGGGTACAATTTGCTTAAAATGGCTAAAAACCAGAAAAACTAAAAATAAAAGTTTAGCATGGGCTAAAAAACAAAAAAAAAGTAGGCAAGATGTTTTGAAACCGTCAACAATGTAACTAGAACATGTCAAACAGTTCAAATGGTCAAAAGTCAAAATGGCTGATTCATCCAAATCAGCTGAATCTGTTAAAGTTGGATAGAAAAGGTTAAAATGGCTAAAAATGACAACAAAAGGTAAATCAGGATCTTTTATCATTAATCGTGTTTTGTGGCTCGGGTGGAAAGAGACCAAAACGGCTTGTTTGATCAGAAAGGTTGCAGACCACTGGTCTAGTGGTTGCTGTTAACACAGCGAGGTTCACTCCTGAGGGAATAAAAATGCAACTTGACCATCAAATCTGCATATTTTGAAAAACAAATAATTCAAAATCAATTTTTTTTCCTCCCCAAATTTAATTTGTCCCCAGAAACTGACTTCAGATTTGTAGGAGTTTACTTTGCTCCTCCATCATAACTCAACTACGCCATAAAATAGTAGATATTACATCTTTAGATCTGTTTGTCATGAATCAACGTATCAATCTGACTCATTGTCTTCCTTTCTGTTCCAGTTCCTCCACCCGCTCACTTTAGATGAATATGACCAGCTGGACGGTGTTGATGTCTTAATATCTCGGCTGTGTGTGTGTGTGTGTGTGTGTGTGTGTGTGTGTGTGTGTGTGTGTGTGTGTGTGTGTGTGTGTGTGTGCCACTACATTTGTATGAGCACGCGCCTCTATTTAGGAAAACCTGCGATCCAGCTGTCGGCCCAAGCTCCAGCTGTTTGTATTTTTTTGGCCGCCGGTGTTTGTTTTGTCGGGTTGCTGCTGCGTTTATCTCATTCAAGCTATTAATTAAGAGCGCCCTGAGTGGAGGGATGACACTAACAAAACACAGGATAACGATGTAATTATTGCTCTTACATCTGCCCCAGATGTCCTAATCCGCCGCGTGCGAGCCTCCTCGAGAGCACTGCAGGAATTATTAGTCAAATTATCTGATTATTTTTCCATCAGTGAGGTGTTTGTGTGTCCATCTGTCATGTTTATGTTTATCTGTATGTTTGTATGCGAAAGCAAAAAGTTCTCCAGGTTTTTTGTTTTTTTTTCTTTCCTATAATAGCTCAGGGTTCAGGTTTCGGAGTGATCGGGCGGCGGGATTATTCACTCAGGTACAGATACTTGAGTACCTGACATCTTTAGCTTTCAGTCAGAGGTCAACAGGCGGTCACAAGGCCAAATCCTTCAGCGCACATGTGCAGAGGATTTGATTCCCATTGTCCACAAGACTTTCGCTTGTAGCCGTGTAGACGTGTCCTATAATGGTAATGCGTTTTGATGCTGCGGACACAAACAGAAAGCGTCGCTACACATCTGTGAAGATCTATTTTCATGAAGGACAAACATAGCGAATAATAAACCGACTGAAACTTTAGTAATCCTAACTGTCAGTAATTTACACAATTCCTCAAAGTCATTTTATCGACATCATATAGCGTAACAGTCATGTTTTGATTGATACGTCACAGTGTTGTTGAAAAGAAAAAACAATACATTTGCACAAATGATCGTCTGCTAAATAACTTGATGGTAAATAATGAAGCATGTTCTTCCTGCAGTGCCCCTTCAGTGTATAGTGAGAGATGGACTGCATGGGCCAGGCGGTAGACATGGTAAAGAAAGAGTTTAGAAAGACAAGATAAAAGCTGTTTGAGGTGTTGTGAGGTTGATTTTGTTACTTTCAGAGTCGGGAGGCTGTAGCCCTGAACCAGAGGGTCAAAAGGAAATTTTGTCAAAAATGTTAAACAAACTTTTCATTGATGAAGTTAAACTCATGGTTGTTGCGGATTACTTTTTTTTCTGACAACCACTGTTTTCAACAATACAGATGTTTGGGGAGCTTAACATTGGCTCAGTATGCGTTAGAAACAATGTCCTCCCACTTTCTCCACCCTAATTTTCATCCACAATCTGCAACACCCCCTCCCTTCCTATCCATCCAACCTTGTTTCTGGGTACCATTGTGCAGCAGACTCTCCTGCAGCCCTGTAAGAGCACAAAAGCACAACAAAGACTCAGGAAGTGATTAGTGGCTTAACGAGGGGGAGGCTTTGGGGGGAGTTGGGGGGTCGTACAGCCTCCTCCGGGAGGGGGTTAAAGTTTCAGGGCTTAGGAGGTCAGTGTTAAGTTGTGGGGGTCGCTGGAGAGGTTAATTAGGAGCAATGCCTTTGTTTACAAGGAATAAGTAGATGTACAGGCTTGTCTCCTCGCTGTGTTCCTCCACCCTGGAAGAGTCACCCACCCTCTTCTCGCCGGCTCTGCTTTCCCTCGGAATTGTCCCGCCGCTGAATGGAGACGCTGCTGAATTAACTTAATTGTCACCTTTGCGACACACTCGGCCCCTCGTCGGCACAATGGCCGCGCAGCTCGAGTGCCTCTCCAGGAGTATGTTAGGCATGTCCTTCCCGCTTCGGGGAGAGGACTGTCTTTTCAACTTGGGGGAACTCTGGCCGTGACTGTCGCTAGTAGACGTCCGTCCATTGTTGTGCTATAACAACACACACAGAAACGCGTCGTATCCATCCGGAGACAGGAGCTTTTGGAGTGGCTCAAGCAGGAGACGGTTCCAGAGAAGCTGAACGATAGCGCACAATGAAATAATGTCTGTCAGTGCTTTGTGCTGAGACCGCCATTCAGCGGTCTCTGGTCGATTTGTTCAGGTGTTTGAAAATACCACTGAAGAAACTATCAATCTTCATCTTCCTCCATTGTGGAAAGCAAATCATAATGCAGTGATAGGAACTAACAATACCACAGCACTGCTCGTCCGTACTACTTTTGGCTGTAACTTTCAGGGGGAATACCACAAAGTCCGCGATTTAAGTGAGCACAGCTTTTCTAGAGGTATGAAGAGCAGAATGAAGTGACAGAAAAGAAAAAAAACAACTTTTTCTTTTAACATGTGGAACCATTGCTCTTGATATTTGAATCAGGGATTATTACCTTGAAGAGCACGAGCAGTATTCTTCACTATAGGTCAAAACTGGCACACAAATGCCCCACGGCACCATGAGGGGACATCTGCCTGTTGGGGGTAATTGGCATTAACCCTTTTAAGCTGGGTGACCCCCTTTTTCACGCCCAAAAACATCTGCACCGGGGCATGTGGAAATAAAAGGGTGCACATGAGTGACAATAGAGAATTAGAGTGTCTGACTTAGGTTGTTGAACATACTGTCGAAGAAACGTTTGTACTTTTAGTTTGTTTTATACACTTTAGTATGTTTAGTGTACATATTTGTCTGTTAATGGTGTAAATGTATATATTTTAACAGTTTATCATCCACTTTTTTCTTCTCTTCTTAGTTTTTGTGTCATTTTTAAGGTTTTAGTTTTTTTAGTTAGTAGTAATTATGTAATTTTTGGGGTACTTTTAGTGTATTCTATTTGTAATTCTATACATTTTTATACTAACAGTGTGCAGAGAACCCACAATTTCTACTTTAACAATTCTTTTCTACTCCTATCAATTTAAAAGGCTACTTTTAGCGTAACTATTGCCATTTTGAAACAAAGCTTTTGTTAGTTCTTCCACATTCAATCCGACTTATTTTTCTTTCTCCACCACTTAAGTAATTTTCTACAAATTTACTGAATAAAACAAATCTACAACCTCAAAAAGGAGCAAAATACATGCAGCCACAGGGTAGGTTGCACAGAGCGGCACACTCCAAAGCATATGGTCTAGGGTGCCCAAAATGTGTTAATGCTGATTGCATATGCTGCTCCATTACACTAATGTTAGCAGACTGTATAGGCCCGATACTAATCCAGGGCACCAGGATGGAGATGGAGTGCGGCTTATCTCCAAATTTATGGATATTAGAAAATAGAAAAGTGATTAGAAAGTGATTAGAGTGGCCGGAGACCACTTAGGGAAACATACGCTTTCAGGTTTGGATGAGATTTCCAATCACACCGGTACGGTGGGCATTACTGCTATTAATGATGCAAGGAGCTTACCGGCAGGACCGGAGAGGTTATGAGATTTAACTGATAACAGACTGTGATGTCAGGTCCACGGTTTAATTCCCATTCCTCCTCATCGAAACTACAACTTTCCCTGCTTAAAGGCAGCAGTGGCGAAAGCAATCACATCTTATATACAGTTCACAGTTTCTGACATGTAGTCAAGTACAAAAGTAAGAATAGATTGGTTAATTTATTGATACAAAATTTTTTTTTTTTAACCTTCCTCTAGTGTTAGGGTCGGCACCGACCCGTTTTTAAGTTTAGCATGCATAAAAGCACTACATAAATTAGTTTTTTGCATCAAGACTTTTTGACTTTGTCAGGAACTTTTATTTAAACAAAATAAAATAAAATAAAAATATTTTACTAAATTATAAAATCCTCTGGTGAAAATTATAGTGTTTGTGTTGTTAGGGTCAGTTTTGACCCAGTTAAAATATAAGATGATAAAACAATAATAAATGCCAAAACTGAATTCATGAACACACAATCAACCAACAGCCGACAGCCAGCTCTTCCTCCAACCACTTGAGCTTCAGTTTGGGGCTTTTCTCTTTGCCTGTTTGACAGAACAAACAAAGACAGACGTGTCCAGGCATTGAAGGCCGATTGAATTTCTAGTTGGTGACTTGCAGAGTACACACCTCCAATTTACAGCAACAATGAGAAGAAGATTTACTCTCAGCCAAGCTCTGGATCATATCTTTGCTGACAATGAGGCAGAGGACACACATCAGTATAGCGACAGAGATGAGCAGGTCTCTGAGGAGGAAGATGATATGGAGTATCAACCGGAAGACACAGACACATCTGATCAGTCTGATGAGGAGGTCACCAGTGCTGAAGCTGCTGCTGCTGAAACATTCAAATCCAAAAGTGGCAGCATCTGTTGGAGCTCAGTACCTCCTGAGGTACCTGGGAGGACAGCTGCTGCTAATGGCATCAAAATGACCCCTTGGATCCCAGCAACAAGAAGAGCATCAGCATCAGCATCAGCTTCCTCCTCAACCAGCCCTGCCTCAACATCAGCAGCAGCCACAGCCCCAGTGAGACCAGCTGGTTCCAAAGGAAAGAGGTGTCAGGTGTGCCCTGGCAATAAGGACAGAAAGACCAACACACATAAAATGCAAAATATATACCTGCAAGAACACACTGAAAGTGTCACTTTTTGCCACACATGCATCTAAATACACACACACACACACGCCCGCACGCACACACACACACACACACACACACACACACACACACACACACACACACACACACACACACACACACACACACACACACACACACACACACACACACACACACACACATGCATGTTCTTGCACAGAGTTGTTATGGAACTTGTACTTGATTTCTGCAGGTGTGATTTGCTCGATTGGTTGTTGTTTGTTTGACCTTGCAAATCTACATTTAATTATAATTTGTTTATTATTTATTTCTAGTTCTGCTTTTCATTTGTATGTATTACAGTTCTATTTTTCTAAACTTGTTTTTTGCCCTTTTCTTGAAGTAAATATATATGGGTCGAAATTGACCCGAAACACCATAGATGTTACTATAGTTGATAATATTGAAATTAAAATCTCTTTTTTTTGAAAATTTAAGAGATGTGATCTAATACCAATCAGTAATAGTCAGGTAACAGAACAACCTTTTATTTGTTTACATTATTCTCTTGAGGTTCCCGTTAACATAAGAGATAGTAACAGAAAGCTAACACCAGAGGAAGGTTAAGACATCATGATCCTTTTTTGGTGAAGATGATGATGTACATGTATGTCCACACACATTATAATACTGTTTTAACTATTAACTATTAACTCACCGATCAGGATCCAACTCGTATCAGACATAATGTGTAGTTGACAAGCTATATGGACTTTATATCAAACACTATAAATTCAAACTTTAATATCGGAAGAACTAATATATTTGAAAAGAAAACAAGAAGGTTGGTATTAAGTCATTATTGAAACCCCAACATTTGTCAACTTCTGCAGTTTCAGTGAAAAACCGTTACCATCAGCAGCTTTGATTCTTTCAGTGTAAATCTGAAACTGGCTGCCTCAAAGTTAAAGTAACGACCCATTTTGAAAAATGTGAGGAAGAAGAGGAGGAATGAAAAAAGGTCAAACATTGAATATTTTGTTTTTCAACACTAAGCTTTTTGGTATTGTATTGTATTCTTGTGTATTTACTGCTTCCACAGAAGATGCTTTAACTACATTTCATTGCTGTTAATGCTGTCTTTTAACATTGCTTTCAGAGTGACAATAAAAAAATAATTATTTTCTATTCTATTCCATCGTATTGTATTGTATTATATTCTTCTTTTGTCATTTAGAAACAGATTGCACTCATAGTCACATCTGTGTGTCTGTTACGCTTGAGGGAAACGGCAAAGAGGATGTTTTCATCTTCAAGATGACACAAAGCATTTTAATGCTGAAAGCAGAACTGATCAAAATAAAAAAAAATATATTTATTAAATGGTTATATGGATTTCCAGCATCAGTATTTGCTTATATGCTACTGTTGCTGTCCGACTTCCCTTATCCGGCCCACTCATTGTAATGATGTTTAAAGATAATATTGAGGGGAAAAAAACCTTCACATTGTTGAGGGGAGATGTCGTGGGTAAAGCCTTTACATAAAAAGAAGCATATAAATCCTCTTGATTGACAGCGCTGTCATGACAACCCAGCATCAGTCCGGGTGTCCAATGAGGAGTCAGTGTGAGGGTCCCTCCCTGACTCCCAGGTGGGCTAAAGAGCCAGACCTCTGCACATTCCTGTCACACTGCTCCCGAAGCGCATCTCGTCTCCACTCCGGCTTCACTCTGTATTCCAGATGGTTTTCAGATCGCCGCTCGACTTTTTCTCCGCGTCCCGTCTCCTCCTGCCTCACTTTGCGGATGGTCCCCCGGTCGTGTCTCGCTCACGGTCCCCGGAGAACTCCCCCACCGCCTGCCCCCCTCTCGCCCTCCCGGGATTGTGTTTCTCCGCCGCGCAGATCGCCAGCGTGTGCGAGACTCTGGAGGAGACCGGGGACATCGAGCGGCTGGCCCGCTTCCTCTGGTCGCTCCCGGTGACCGCGGACGGCCGCGACTCCATCTCTGAGCACGAGTCCGTGCAGCGGGCTCGCGCCGTCGTGGCCTATCACACGGGAAGTTTCCGTGAGCTTTATCACATCCTGGAGACGCACCGCTTTACGCGCGCCTCGCACGGAAAACTGCAGGCGATGTGGCTGGAGGCGCACTACCGGGAAGCAGAGAAACTCCGAGGGAGGCCACTCGGACCCGTGGACAAGTACCGAGTGAGGAAGAAGTTCCCGTTACCGAGGACCATCTGGGACGGCGAGCAGAAGACGCATTGCTTCAAAGAGCGCACCCGGGGGCTGCTGAGAGAGTGGTACCTGCAGGACCCCTACCCAAACCCGGGGAAGAAGAGAGAACTGGCACACGCCACCGGACTGACACCCACACAAGTTGGGAACTGGTTCAAAAACCGGAGACAGAGAGACCGGGCGGCAGCAGCCAAAAACAGGTCAGTGCCATGGACTTGAAGTGCCAAAAAGTTTTAAGGAAAGTTTATAGGATCTAAGAGTATGTTGTACATAACAAACTCCATCCCCTGGTGGACGTCCAAGCTTTTACTTCAACTAATGTAAACTATATACCTTTTAAATTTAAGCAGTTTTTCCTCACAGACAGCAGAAGCTGAGTGTTAAAGGATCATTCATGCGTAAAAGCGCACAGCCATAAAATACACTATTTGTTTTTATGCGTTTTACAGTGTTTTTGGGGAAGTTCAAAATAAGTTATTTCTATTTAAGTCAACTCGTATGATTTTCTTACAACATCTCCCGTCTATCTTGTTTGCAGGTTGCAGCACCATCGGATGTGTTCGGACGGGGTGCGCGCACTGAGCAGAGGGGACTGCAGTCCAGCCGGGAGCGCAGAGCGCGCCGATGGTGAAACTCTCCTCTCAATTACGGACAGTGACTCTGACTTGGATGTCTGAGACCTTTTAATCTATGAAATGGACCTTGATGGACCCTTGATCCTTCATCAGGGAATTGGGATTTGCGGACAATCGACGATCAGGGTTTTGATTACAAAAAAAAAAAAAATGTTCAGGGAATCGAATACAGTCATCCACCAGGCAGGAAATATACACGTAGCTCCCCCTCTTTTGTTTTCTGATATTTAATTTTTGTATTTTTCCTGCTGGTGGTTTCTGGGTGCAGCTTTTGAAATAAATCCACCTTTTTATTTGTACCTTTTCCATTGAATGGTGACGGTCAGTCCAATTAAATAGGCATCAGACCGCGGACCCCTGTTGGACTTTAACCCAGGAACCCCCTCAAAGAAGAACCTTTATCGACCCAATCTTGCCAGTGAGGAAATCACTCCTATTTTCAACCATGATGTCTCATCTTTTGAATGAAATAGTTAGTTGTTCGCCAAAGTCCTCCGGGGACTGCATGTCCACTGCTGTAGACAATCAATACCACTGAATACTTCCTTTCTGGCTCTTTGTATGTTTACAGTCTTTCCCATCTTTTTTTTTTTTTTAAGTTCACTGTGCAGTCTTTACCCTTTTATGTGGTTTATGTTCTACAAGATGCTGAATAAATGTTTTAGTATTTTATATAAATAAAAGTATTTAATATATGACTGTTAGTTACTTTTTAAAGACCCCACTTCTCTTCAACATCCCTCCGAGGAAAGTGTGTCTATGTGGGTTTGTGTAATCAATACTGAGTTTATAACGATTTTGTCCTCTTACAATTCATTCTTGTTTGGGTCAAGTCGTTTCTACAGGGATTTGGTGATGGTTGGTTACTTTTTAGTCAAAAGTTGTCAGAAAATCTAGTAAAAACTTATTTTTTCTGTTGCCTGTAAGAGTGAAATCCCAGATACTAATGCATAAAGTTATGACGACACCACAGACTTTACATGGTAATCTAGAGCTTAAAAGAACTATCATCAAGGATGAAAATGCAGAATGTGCTGTGGGAACAGATTTGCCTTTTAATGAGCAAGTGACCATTCTCAGCAACACTCTCTTCTTTCTGTTTCTTTCAAACTAACAATGACGAATACGAATGGACAACCACAGACCAGATTGCAATGTGAAATCTTTGCAAAGGCTCCTTCTAAACCCAGATGGTTTGATGCATGAATCCATCCAGCCTCTAAACGGCTTTGTTCAAATCAGGATCACAGAGTGCTGACGCCATGCTGTCTATGGGTGATGGCGTGATACACTCAGAAGAAGCCATCAGTCTATCTCAGGGTGACCAGACAATCAAAAAGTGACAACCGCAGACTTAAACAGAGAGACATTCAGCAGTTAGGCGAGAGAGCCAACCTCTACACCTCTGGGCATTAACTACTTAATACATTTAACTAGAACATATAAAAGAAATCTGTGACACCACATTCAATCCCAGCATAAATCAATTGACATGTTTAGCCACTTTTCTTAGATCTATCACATTGGATCATAAGATAGTAATGCTGGTTGAATAGTATATGAGATGTGTTTGAGGATTTTATAACTACTTGCAGAACTCTGATAAGAAACATTTTCTATTTCAGAGACAATTCCAAGCATTTATAGGAAAGGGAAGGCAACATTATTGATAGAGCATCATTCAGACACAAAAGAAATCACAGTCCTTTGCAAAGAAATAACAGAAATACATTAAAGCAGGCAAATCAGAATCCTAATTTTAAGCAATTAAGAGTATAAAATACTTTAAAACCTCTCACATTCTCTCTCGCACACTTACAATGTAATGAGTTTCACCCTTTCAAACAGAACTTATGATGTGGAAATCCCAGAAATGGTGTTTATTCTTCAATTATTGTGATTTTAGAGTTTATTAGGGGTGAAATTAAATCCTTGAAATGTTTTCAACTTATTTAATTTTAGTGAGCACCCTTTAAAAGAGTTTGGAGTGTTATTGTTGGGTGAATAATCTGTCCATATGATTTAAAAAAACAACAACAAACAAACACATTTACACATAATGCAGTAAATAAAAGCAAAAATTCCATTTAAAACAATTCAATAGCGACTCGGTTAAACATGTTTTTTTCCCTTTTGTGAAAAATCATTGGATGACTGACACACAAAAACTACAGTGAGTTCAGGACTTACTTCTATGCAGAGTCTGACTCCTTTCATTGATTACTAAGATGTATTTAACCGGACTGATAGATCCCTTGATTTAGCTTTAATTTACACTGATAGGCGTTTTTCATACCCCGCACACGGCGCGTCCATGTACGGACACACAACAGCGCCACCCAGTGGGAATAGACAGGTCTGCGCTATAACAACTGAATATTTGTAGGGATCAGGGACAATTCTATAATGAATGAACTTTATTCCTTTTGTTTTATTGTATGAATAACAAAGCAATAGACTGTCCTGCGTGTGAAACTTAGGAAGCAACATTTAATATATTCTAATTAAATAAATGAGTTAATCTACTGTATACCGTGTTAAACAGGAACATTTACAATCTCCGAGGAGTACCTGAATGCAGCGCACAGTGACGTCCTGACGTGGTTGCGTCATCGCTCAGGCGTTACGTCCTCTTACCAGCAGATGACGCTGCACACCAGAGCTAATGGTGCAGCTAATGGTGGCAGTTCAGGTAAGAAACATATTCACTCATGCACAAATAAATCATTTTCTGGTTTCAATATTTTCATTAATGTAGTGGCATATTTCAAAACTAACAAATTGTGGTACTTATAAAGTGTACTTAAGTATGAAAAAAATACAAAAAAAAACCAAAAACCCCAACAACAAATACACCCCCTGGTAAAAGGAAAAGTTTCCTCCTGAGATTCAGGAGAAGTTAACATTACAAAATATTCACTTTAAAAGTATAATCTCGCCTTTGTGTTGACCTATGTAAGTGATGACAACATCATTTTTAAATTTTAAGACAAAACATACCTACAAAGTTAAATGATTAACCATTTTAAAAGTTGCAGCCTCAAATGTGTAATGTCTAAATTGATTTATAATTTCAATTAATACCTTTTGAATTATACCGTTTGAGTGAATGAGTTTGTGAATAACTTATGAGAGAACATTGTTGTTTGCTTTTTGTCTTATGAAGGCTCCAGTCTGACAAATAAGACTTTCCAAATTTGTAACTGTCAAAGGTTTACTTAAATTTACTGTCCAATCAAAACCTATTGTCAGAGGTAAGTCTTTAATAATATTTCCATTCATTGACGAGCTACATCTTCTCTATCATGTTTTAACTCTAAATATTTCTGCCAGAATTTTGAGAAGAATTTGACCACATTTTACCAAAAACATATGCAAATGTGTGTGTGTGTGTGTGTGTGTGTGTGTGTGTGTGTGTGTGTGTGTGTGTGTGAGAGAGAGAGAGAGAGATAGATAGATAGGTGTTTTTTAAGGGAGGATGGAAATCACCCGCAGGCCTGAAGTGTGTTTGTGTGTGAGCGCTTGTGTCATGGCCAAACATCCACCAGAGGCAGTCAATCAGTCAGAATTTATGCACGGTCTCACACACACACACACACACACACACACACACACACACACACACACACACACACACACACACACACACACACACACACACACACACACGCACGCACGCGCACACACACACACACACACACACACACACACACACACACACACACACACACACACACACCAATATTGGCCTGTAAACCTTCTGATGCTTCCATGTGAAGTCGGACCTTTTGTCACACGAACGCACCAGCTCTCCTGACAGCATGAACGCGTTTGTGCCGAGTGAAGTTGCATGAGCATCTGGCTTTCTGAACTATTATTCCCAGTGTTTTCAGCTACACCCATCACTCACACACTGGTATACAACCACTGATGACATGATAGAAACATTAAAACCCCTGAATGATATTTGAAGGAGTCACAATGATCCAGAACGATGCGTTCTATTGCATTACGCGGTGACGTTGAAGCACTATCTTTGCTGGCAGACACAAATTGAACTGTTAAAGAAATAATTTGATGAGTATTACTGTAACACTCACGGTTTCTGTTCTGAAAGTGAACCCTCTTTCCTTGTCTCTACTTTGAAGATGAAACTTATAACCTTCCTATTTAATAAGCTTACAGTTCAGTCTGATTCAGGTGACGGGACTATTTTCTAGTTAAGCTGCTCTAAGTTGCTGGGAGACCTCGAATGAACCGATTCTCTCTTTTCTAACTTTGACTACTTGTATATATAAGTATATGTAAGTGTATACACACAAAAAACTAGAACGGTCACTCGGTAGAGCGCATACCTTCGCCAACATCTCAATTGTAACCATGGAAACCAATGGATTTACAAGGTTATTTGATCCAACACACCACAACTCCCGTCGTTTGTCGTGGTCGGTTGAATGGCTTCATGTTATCGCTATTTGACACAGATGTGCAATTTCCATGTGACCCAGCCCTGACCTTTGACCCCGAACCACATGTGGCATATCAACCGAGTTAGCATCGCTGGCATGATAGCGATTAGCTCATATCGATGCTAGTGACTTAGCTACCTGATCTCTTTCACCTCTCCCATCCGCTTTGTATAGGATTGTTTGTTTGTTTATGTTTTTTGGGATTTATTCGATGTAGAATTGAAGTTAGTTTCAGATAAAATCCCGGAAGTATCCGAACCTCACTGAGACAATACTGTTTGTGCGTTTGTGTACGTGACTTGTCCCTATGGAAATGGCTCAGCTTCCAGGTTATGGAGAGGCTGCAAGGCTTTCTGAGAGATGTATAAGTGCTATTATTACCAGAAAATGTCCAAGGAAAATTAGTGTGATGAGATAAAAGATGATGCAGTTTCTTGGGATTTATTCTGAAAGGATTAGCCGATAATGTCCCGAAATCTAATCGATTGGTCCTTGGATGATGACAAATCATCCCTGTAATTTTCATGCAATTTTGGTGAGTAGTTTCTGTGAAAACTTGGTAAAATACATACAAACCAATAAAATACACACAGACTAGCACATCAGCTTCTCGGCCATCTTCCCTGGTCTCCAACTTTTGTTGGCAACTGTAACAATAGTAAATCATTGCAAAACAATATTTTCATTCAGCACTCTTACATGACCGCTACCGAAGAGACCAAACCTGCAATTATTTTCAGGATTTTAATCCATCAAATGGTAGTAAATGTATTTGAAAGTTGTTATTATTTAAAAAAACAAAAAAAAAAAAACATAATTTCACTGCCTTTACTGTTTAAAACCATGTATTTTTTTTACTTTGAAGAAACATACATTTTTTTCTGTTTTTTCTGTATCACATCTCATGAAACCATTTTCATAATAATAATCTCTCTCTCTCTCTCTCTCTCTCTCTCTCTCTCTCTCTCTCTCTCTCTCTCTCTCTCTCTCTCTCTCTCTCTCTCTCTCTCTCTCTCTCATCCGGCGCATGAGCTTGGCGGCGCGTGTGACGCGTTTTGCGCATTTCCTGCAGCTCGTGCTCACTCGCGGATTCAGGAGCGAGGGGGACGGGAAACGAGGGGCGCGCGCAAGGACCGACAGGAGGAAAAAAAAAAAAACGGGAGCGGAGCTCTGTGATGTATTCGGGGTGCTCGAGAGCCCCCACCCCCAGAAAAAAGACTGCGTTAGGGGGGCAAAAGGGGGCATTGATTTCCGCCAGCGGGTGCAGATATCGCGGCGTCGTGAGATTTGTAGCGAGGAGATAATCCCGGAGAGGAGCGGAGCCGCGACTGGCTGGAAACAGAGCACCAATCCCGGATGGCTAGGCGCGGCTTCTCGCGCTCTCTCCCACCCTGACCCGGGAGAGACACGCACGAGAGACTGCGGGAGAAGCTCCGGGGGCTTCACGTGAACGTGAGCGTGTCTACCTGCAGCCCCCCTCCCTCGCAACCCGTTTCTATCCCGGCCTGTTTCCGCCGAATCGGGATTTTTTTTCTTTCTTTCTTTTTTTTTTCTTTTTTTTGCGTGGCGCACGGGACCGACCGTAAACAAACAAGGGAGGCAGCCGCTCCGCTCGGCTGGGAGGGTCGTCATCCAGCGACCCCTCCAAGGCTGCGGCTCTGCCTGATTACTGCGCCTTTCAGCCCCGCCAGAGGTTCTCCAGCGGCTCGGTGAAGTGAGCGCGAGCTGCGCGCGGATAACACCGTGTTCCGATATGGCTGCACGAACCTGAAGAGTCCACGGAGCCAGCGGCATTATGGGATGTAGCAGGACTGTGCAGTGACCCCTTCATTGGAAGGAAACACTCTTGTGTACAGGAACAGCGTAGACACACACACACACACACACACACACACACACACACACACACACACACACACACACACACACACACCTCCCTGCAGCCATGCCTGTGTTCAGTGGTCTGTTGAAGGTGCGAGTGTGTGAGGCGGTGGACTTGAAGCCCACCCCGTGGGCCCTGCGTCACGCTGTGGGGAAGAGCGGATCCTTCCTGCTGGACCCCTACCTGGCCCTGAACCTGGACCACACCCGGCTGGGTCAGACCGCCACCAGGACCAAGACCAACAGTCCGGCCTGGCACCAGGAGTTCTGCACCGAAGTCCGCGAGGGAAGGAGCCTGGAACTGTCCGTTTTCCACGACGCCCCCATCGGGTACGATGACTTTGTGGCCAACTGCACCATCCAGCTGGAGGACCTGCTGCAGAATGGGACCCGGCACTATGAGGACTGGGTATGTTGTGTTGTCTGATTCTGTGTTGGGGGTCATGGAAGCAGTCGGGTCGCATGAGAATGCCAAAGGGAATTCAATCCCAGGCAATATTCATGGAGACGAACATGGTTTCGTGGGGAGTCTGTGCAGTGTGTCTCCATACCCTCGATCCCTGGTTCAGTTCATACGCTTTGCTTGAGGGGTTCCAGTGCCTTGCTCAAGAACGGAAATGTGCTGTTTTGATTTGCTTTTGTCCAATGCAGATATCTTTTACCACTTAGTAGCAAGATCATTCTGTAGCTTTCAACCCCCGAATTAAAAATATTGCACCAGTTCTTTTCTGTTTAGCAACTTTTAAGATCAGTTCTTGTCTAATTTACAGATTTTAAATCTCCACTTGAAAATAATTCACAAGTGTTTTTATGAAGAAAATCCAATAATCCTTTGTCGTGTCCCCCCAGCTGTTCTCTGTCTGTATGACGACCCCTTTTCCTGTCCCAGGGACTTTTTCTTTCACTGATCAGGCTGGACTACAACATCAACAGTAATTTGACTCCAGCCTCATCCTCTATTCAGCTTCCACGCCAGTTTATAAATCAGTAAATTTCATTCACTGCAGCCTGTCAGAGTCAAACACTCACATCAGTGCAAAGCAGACATAATGAACTGACATGATCCACATGTGGCCCACGTCACCCATCTTTTCAGCCCGCATGACACTATTACGATTCATTTGAGCCATAATTCCTAATTATCCATGTGGTGCACATACTCGGAAACAACTCGGCCCTTTGATAGTAAGTGTGACATTTCTGTGGCACTCACAATCTGGTCTGAAGCGTAAGCTTGATCCTCAGCACAGTTACTGAAGCCTGCCTCAATTTCAGGTCATTTGATATGAAGACCCGGGGTTGTTGCATTGTTTGTGACTGAACACATGGAAGGAGATAACGGGAGCCTTTCACTGCCACTACAAAAGCTGATAACAGCCCAGTTAACTGCACATCTCAACTCGTGTAAACATTTGTGGATTGAGTTGAAAACATTTATCTGTTTTTTCGGTCATACTGACTTAAATAACCTTAAAACTTTGCACTTAACCGTGGAGGTCCTTAAAGCCATCATCGCCTCAAGCACCTTCTTTCACTTGCTTTTATAAAGTAGTGTAAGATAGGCTCCCCGAGGCCAATCTTAAACTGAACCGGTTCTGATGATGTGTTTTTGCTGAGACTTTGTGAAATTGTCCAGTTTGGCAAAATCAAATAGTCTTATTTATTTTTTATTTTTTTATTAGTGTCTTCTTCAGCTATAAGGAGAAAACGCTTTCTGCTCTATTTGTGACAGGAGCTGCTTGAACTTGAGCTTCTCAAGTTTGACCTCTTTTTAGTTCTGTTGCTTTTCTGGACGGGATTAAATAAGAGGCCCAAATAGACTTGCATTAAGAGACTGTTTTATTTTGTTTTGATAGAAGTTTTTTTTTTTTTTTTTCCTTTGTCATGCTGTCCTGTCCTTGCATTGGGGCTTCGTTGTGTGCATGTTCATCTATGTACAGTATGCAGGCGCATAAAGAGCTGTTTGTTTCTGGTCTTTGAGTTTCCCCTCCACTTTTAACATGTGATCTTGGTCACGGTTTGAGCTCATTTGGTCTCGACTCGCTTTAGGTTCCATGAAAGACTCAGTGAAACGGTTCTCGGACAAATTCATCAAGCAGAGGATTTTAGTTCTCTGCAACTTGATAATATTTCATTGTTTTGGAGTCTATTTTGAACTTGAATATCAGGAAAGTTTTGTGGTTTCCTCAGTTTTTCACACAGTGAATTACATATTTTTGCTAGTCTGGAGAAAAACAATATGTTCTTTAAGGTATTTTGAACCAAAGCAGTTCACAGATGAATAAATAAAACTATCAACAGTTAAATTATTTCAACTTCAGTCTTTAAAATTTAAATGAAACCAGCAGATCAGTAGAACAATGTAGATTAATGAACTGACCAGGCTGTACTAACAGTTACATTAGGTCTTACAGCTATTGTATTCACATTACTGTGGAATAACTCTAATAATACCCCACTGTTAGAGGTATTTTTTCAGTAATCTGAAGGATACCAGCAGGTATGAATCTAAACTTACTGCGATGCTTGCGTTCCACTCTCATGGCTCCATATTGTATCTTACAGCACATAATAAACATTCACTGTCAGACATTCAAAACATTGTGATAAATGACTGCAGCCATTGTCCCCGTTTCTGTTATTCATTTTGCTAAATGGTATTTTTGTTCTTTCTTAAATGTCAGTATTTAATACAGGCCGAGCTCTCAGCTGGATTAACATCTGACCGTGATGTAATGTTTGAAAAAAAGAAAAGAAAAAAGAAGACAACAAAATGTTCAGTGTGGGGAATTAATGTCATATAATGTCTCCAGAGGATTTATTTTTTTATATTAATTTAAAGTCGTTATTGCATAAAATTAAAGGCCGAATTTTACAAACTGAAGCCATGTGATTGGTTGAGAGGTCGTTCAATTCATACGCAGTTGCATAACTTGCATTATTTCAGCGTACGTAGGGATTTATAAATAGGTGCGCACATTCACCTCATCCCGCCGCCGTGCAAAGTAAGGTCAGAGCGTATGGATCACTCTGTTGATTGACCACATCCCATCGATCCGCCAGCCGGCCCGCCGATGCATCGGCCTGGTCCTCTCCACTTCCCCTCCATCCTTCTCCCTCCGTCACTCCCATTACTCACCGCCTCTGCCTCCCGCGCCTCCCTCATCCTCGCCTCTCCAGCTGAGAATTCTTCCTCCTCCTCCTGCTCCTCTTTTTATTTCCTTCTTCCTGCCCAACTTGTGAACCACCAGTGCCTCGTTCATCTGCTTCCTCCCGACGCCTCTTCCATCCAATGGTGGAAATTATAGGATTACTTTATTATATTTTCAAAAGAAGTCTGATTTGAAATGGGGGCATTTTTTTCTTTTTCTTCCCCTTCTAATTTTCACTTCACTATTCGGCGTCAAAGTGGTGAACATCTGCGATGTGCAACGTCATTGTTGAATGTTGTGATTAGAATTTCACATGTGACAAACAGGCAGACATTGAGCAGTGCCTGTCGACTTTAACCAGTTTTATTTCACCACAAGGTTTTCCTCTATTGGTTATTTTTACCTTTTCTCCCTCAGTGCTCAGTCAGTTCTAACAAATGAATCAAAACTGTTTTTTTTTTTGTTTGTTTTTTTCATATCGAGGAGTCTTTGCAGCTTGTGAGTGTTATAACACACAGAATTTTATGATACAACCACAGACATGACAGACAGAGCTGCTGGGTTCACATGGTTGAACTGTTATGTTGAGTTCATCAACCTCTTAATAAGACCAACACGCTGCCATTAGAATAAACATGCAACTGTTATTATTAGAAACACGGTCGGTATATCAGAGAAGGCAGTTTGTGTTCAGGATGTACAGACGAGTTTGGTCATCTGAGTGGAGGAAGAGATTTGTGGCGACATTCACGGAGACCGGGATTGGACCTTTGTTCACCTCGCCGTGGCCTCGGTGAGGATGTCACCAACGTGATGACATCACGGAGGGAGGGACTGCAGCGCATCGCTTGTGATTTGAACCCGGGTCCCACTTTCATGTAAAATCCCATCAAATAGCAAAGCGTCACACACTTAGACCTGTTTCGACCAACAATCCAAACTGACGTGCTAAAACCCGACGGTGAAGCTAAACACTGTCGGTTGCTCTCTCTCTCTTTAATTATTTGACGTTTACTAGAACAGTGCACTTCATAGGTTATTTATGTGGCTTTTGTTTCTGTTGTCACGTATGTTTATGTGTTGATTTGTTTTTTTCCTAGTGCTTTATAATGTCCTTGAGTCTCACAAAGCAGAAAAGACAGTTTTTAGGTCTGTTTTCCATCGGCGAACATGTGTTTTTTTTTTTGTTTTTTTTTAACTTGTTCAAAGAAATCTAATCTCCACCATGATTTCTGGCTTCCGATGAGGTTGGGAACCTCGGGAGCAGACGCAAAAACAGCTTTTACTATAATAGGTGCATTAATATGTTTTGTTATTTTTATTCACAGCGTTTCTTTTTTTTATTGAAATAACATTGTGTTGTAGATTTTATCAACAGGTCAAAGCAGGTCTAAGTACCATAATGGTCCGGTAATCTCTTGGTATTGCAGCTAAACCAAGCAAATGTTTCCAAAATTTGGGTTCGGGTTGGATGACAATAACATTTTTTTGCATATTTCTGCTACAGTTGATCGACTAATTGCTAAATGAGCTGCTATTTCAAGCTCTGATAATAAACATGGACATTAGCGAAATCCATCAACAGCCCTAAAACGTGAATCATCGTAACTCGTCATCTTCTGACTCACATAAGTCTGGTCTGAATTTATGTGAAACATTTTAGCAGCGATGCGATCGGATCATCATATGAATGAACCTACGTGCCTCCTTCAAGTTGTTTATCATTTTAACCACGGCCAGACTTTTCATTTACCGTCATCGTCATCTTCGTCCAGAGTGTGGTTTGTCCGTTACTTCAGTTGATTGAGCAAATACATTCCCATGAGCCTCATAAGCTTTTCTGTTTATTCTGTGTTCAGTGTGATTTGCTCGGCCCATTATGCCACTTTAGCAAAACACCAGGAAGTTCGGGAGAGAAAAGAAAAAGGCATTTTCAAGTTGTTTTTTTAAACTCATATATCACGTTAGAAAGCTCACTAGTGACATCTGTTACCAACAATCACAGCTCCACAGAGTCAACAGTGTTCATCTAACCTTGGACGGAGACGCGGAGCACAACAGCTGAACAAACCATTCCGGGTCGCTCAGCCCAATAATAATTAAGGCAGCGTTACTTGAACTCACGGTGAGAGTGGCTGGCTGTATGTGACACAGGTTTTTGTCTGTTGGGAGTCTTGATCGAACTAATTTAGAATGTTTGAGAAAGAAATGACACATTTTAAGGAAGTTCCCGAATGCAGGTGGTAATTCAGGAAGATTTGGTCCCCTCCAGGGTGTCATGACTCCCAGTCCAGATTCATGCTAAGTACATCGTTTATTTCATTGTTTCTGATGTTTCTGTGTAAATTGTTTTCAAAACATTGCTGTGAAAATGAAGCAAAAATTCAAAGACGATGAGTTTTCACTTGTCAAAATGTTGCCGTATAGAAAGGGCCTGATACTTCATGAACAATTTAGGAATAGGACGGGGGGGGGCGGTCTTCTCGCTATGACTCGAGATACTAAACCACTACTTCATTAAGCAGCCTTTAATCCACCCAGAATTCATGGGTTAAAAACATTGATCAGCGTGTATAATTAGCAATGCCTCATGTTGGATTGCAGAAAGTTTCATGTGGTGAATGTTAAATGTTTCTGTTGTGACGTCTTCCTCGTCTGTCGGCTGCCTGTACTGTCACACCAACCGTCCTTCATTCCATCCATGTAACTTCCCCGGGGATTTCCTCTTGTGCTCACTGCTCCACCTCAGCCGTCCATCTGAGCTGTGAGTTTTAACGATGGGAATGAAGCGTCGTTTAAACGGTGCCGCCATCCCTCAAGTCAGATCTTTGCTGACCTGCCAGTTACACTGTGCATCTCAATTAATGACATGATGATGTTAATGTTGCTCAGTGTGGTGCAAGACACTAAAGAGAGAAGTCACAGTGAGACTGAGCCTAAAGTCATCTTCCTACTGTTCAGATGAGAGCCCAGGCTCTCCTCTCCTCTCCTCTCCTCCTCTCTCTCTTTCATCTCGTCTCTCTTGTCTGGCCGCTGTTGTCTCCATCGCCGCTGCTTCCTGCTCTCTTTTGTCTTCCACCACCTCTCCTGTGGACCTGAGCGCAGGTTCCCACTCGGCGCCCGCCGGTGAAATATTAACCAGGCTTTGATGCTTATTAATTGTCCCACTCAGTAATTGAGATGCTCTGCGGAGCCCATCCCCATGGCGACCATGACAGCCCCGTCCCCTTGGTGACAGCCTCTCACCCACAGAGGGGTGGGTGTAAGAGTGAAGGGGGAAAGAAAACAAAACAAAACAATGAAACGGCTCTTCTCTACAGCTCTTTAAGAAGTCATTATCATTGAAATGTGAGGCCTTCAGTGTTTATGTGCAGCCAAGTTTCTCTTAAACAGGAAATATCCTTTTACTCACCAACACGATTTGTTTGGAGATGGACACAACAGAACGGCATGGTCTGCTGGACTCAGTAACTCGAGCCTCGGATAGGATTAGACAAGTTATTTATGCCCTTTTTTTTTCTTTTTTTTTTCCTTCTTTTGAAGGTGAGAAGGCCAAAGTCGCAATGTAATGGTGTCCGCTTCTTACATACCTACTGAAACAACATAACGTCAATCATTGCACACACTTTGATCCATAATACGATATTATACCACATCCTCTTGTCTGATATTGTAGTTTTTATAAAGCAGTTTGACACTAGTCACTTGCTGCTGGATATTAACTCCAAATATGTTGGATGATGACAAAAAGTGATCAAATGTGAGGCTGGGCTGTAATGGACAAGTTGAGGTTACTCAAATATAAGGCCTGTAGGCCAAAACCGGCTCACAGGAGGCTCCAATGTGGCCCGCCAAACCACAAATCAAATAGTAAAAATTCCAAAGAGAACAAACAAAAAAAAATTCTTAAGAGTAGCAGACACAACAGCGACACCCGAGCTGCGATATCGGAGATGCTGGCCACTTCATTGATATCAAACTAGTCTCAAAGCCATGCTGTCAGGGTGAGTTTGTATAAACATCCATAATCCAACAGCTCTCGGAGAAGCTTTTTTGGAACATTTCACTGTATTTTGAGCCAGAAGGTCTCATTAAAACTGATTTTATGTTGAGATTGTAGTTATTTTTGTTTAGCTTTTGCAAAAAAATAGAAATTTTCATCACGTATACTCTGCGCCACTACAAAGAAAAAGTTTAAATCTAAAGGTTATTATGTGACTCTTTTACCAGTCCCACCCTCTAAAGATTAAATCGGGCTGTTTGTTGGGCCCTCAACTAATGTGTTTGACACCTCTGGATTAGAAACTCATTTCGCCTGTCTTCACCTCACATGTTTTGGTTAATTTGGGACTTCCTTTTGCAGAAAGATTCAAATTCAAATATTTTGTTACACATTAAACCAGGTTATTACATTATTGGATCTCACTTGGCAAAGGTTTTTACTGACTCATGATGAATATAATATATATAATAATTTCAGGCGTTTAAGTTTGATGACCTTCCTGACGCACTTCCTCTTTCACCATCCGGGTATTTCTGTTATGGCATATTTGTGACAACGCAATGCAAAAAGTCATTGCAACTTTTGGTATTCTTTTGCTCTTAAATAAGGTACAGGCCCTATTATTAATCTGTGAACACAGTTCAGGAGGCACCAAAAACAATATTGTTTATTATGCACCTTGTTCATTTGTGATATTTTGATAATTACCAAGTTGAAAAAACAAACTGTTTTGTCCTGGGCTGTCAATCTGATATGTCAATATCAGACGTGTCAATATGTGCCAGTGAAGTATTTAACCTTTGTAATTAGTATGATATCCAAGGGTATTCTCCAATAAAATGTATTTCTCAGAATCTTAAATCAAAGAATAACTATTATGGAATCACCTAACAAGAGAATTTGAGTTTGATCATAACATGGTATTGAATCCAGGACAGAGGAATCAGGGTCAGCACAGTCATGCCTCCTCTATTTACTTGAGCTTACATGAATATTTTAAGTTAATATGTTTTGTAGTTCTGAACCGTATTAGCAAAAGGTAATGTTCTATAGTCATGCACTAATCATATCAAATATGATCAAAGAAATGTTATAGTTTTTGAGTGCAGTTAACTTGACCAGACATTCAGAAGTGGCGCCGTTTGCTGACCTAATAGTTTTGGTACATTTTCCTTTATTTCTGTGCCTCTGATTTCTTCCCCTTGGCCAGCATGTGTGGTGTGATTAAGGCTGCAAATCAATTAGAATCTAATAAAATATTAACTGCTAAGTGAATTGGCAGAAAATGAATGCGGAGTGTACAGAAACACAATATACCACAGTTTGGTTCGTCCTTTGTGGTATGTATTTTGCACATGCTGATATTGTAATAACAATAAATTAGCGATTTATTGTGCAGCTTGAGTGTTTTGTATGGCTCCCACTGGTGCCACAAACACTTCCCACGTTGGCCGTGATATCTCAATCAGAGAGGGAGACACTCCCCAATCCACGAGAAAATCACTTCCTGTTCTCCAAAGTAAATCTCTATTTGCATTTTTCATCCACGGCTTGTCTAACTGACACAGACAGTTTGTTGTCGTACGCAAATATCTCTCACGGTCTGCGTTTATGTTTGGGATTAAATCGTATTGGAGTAATGGATTTTGTTATGAGGAAATAATTATGTTGCTGTTTTGCCGTCTGAAGTTAATGCGGTTTCATTTCAAATAAAGCAAATTAACCATTTAAGAAGATTTTCCATAAACCACCACATTTCCTCTAACCTGATAGGGGTCGGTTATTGACACTCACAGGAAACACGTTAATAATTGTAAATGTTGTTAAACATGCATCCAGTGTGTCTAGTAGGTCCTCTTCATTGTACTTTCTTGATTAATAAGATGAATAACCTATAATATTGTAGGAAAGTAACACACTAGTATAAGATGTGTCAACAGGATGTTAGAACTGTTCACAGAAATCCTGATCATAAGAAACATTTTTAAGTTTTAAATGGTCGCTAGTGTGGGATTTTAGTCCGTTTTGGATTTTCCAAAACATTTCATTATAAAGAAATATAACATATAGGGAATTTTTGTATAACCGTACATCCTCATTTTCATTTTCCATTAATTCAGGGTTGAATTAATGTATTTTATTAAATGCCCTTTAAAGAGTTAATACAGCAATAGGTAATTAGTTTGTTCAAAAATGATCATTATATATTCATTATATATGCACTTTGTTTTTGAAGTTGAAGAAGGTGGAAAAGAAATGGAAGAAAAGCAGGAGTGATGAAAGAGCAGCAGACGAGCTGTGGACATGACCTCTGCGTCCATGTAAATATAAGAGGCCGGACGCTGAGAGCTGTGAGGTTTCCAGAAGCTCCTGAGGCATGAAGACCACGCGGTGTAACGGGTCCCAGGGACCCATTCCATGCCAGCCACTGTGTGACACTCGGTATCGGCACAGACTCGCTCCCATGTGCACACAGCAGCTAGGATTAAAGACTAAAGGACTACAATTTATTTATTCATTTATTTTCCACTTTAAGTCTATTAAGAATGTTTCTGATGATCAATTTTCTGTGGTTGCATTTTTCTTCAGTGGAACAATTATATGGCTATTTTTTGTCCAACAATCTATATGGTACCTTGTTATGATTTTTAGATGAAAGTATGAAGATAACTAGCTTTGCAAGGTGACATATCTATCATATGTCTACTGCTGCAGCTGTCTGTTCAGTAGCCTTGTAGATGACGAAAGCCCTGAACAAAAATTTAGTCAACTTAACATTTCTGGTACAAACCAGTGAGGGGTTCCATATTTAGTAGTGCAGCGACTTCTGATTGACCCACCCATCGTCTACACTGCTTCATCCTGTGCAATGTCCATGCATGTCTTTAGACTATGGGATAAAGATGGGAGAAAACCTTTGCATGCACAGGGAGAACATGCAACTCCACACAGGAAGGCCATGATTTGAACCTGTGACCTTATTGGTTTGACCATGGGCCAATCAATGCAACCGTGTCGAGTGAGCTCTCTTAAGAGATGCAAAACCAAAGAATGGGTTTATGTGGATGCTGTTAGAAGTCGCTTGGACTCAGTGAGTCTTTGTCTCCTGGATGCACATGTTTAAGAAATCCGTAGTGCGACGTCCGAGAATGGAAATCTGTTCTGGGAGAATAGGTTGGTCAACATTTGTTCAGATCAGCAGTTCCCAGCTTATTTTCCTTGGATCCCCTCAAGACCGCCTCTGAAAGACCCTGCAGACCTCGTCTCTGATGTCTGATTGTGCAGAACTTTAATGCCAAATGCTGATCGACCCACTGTCACAAACGTACTTTCCCAGATCTACTTTACATTATGAAGAATTGCTTAGTGATGTTTTCTGTGCTCATAAAACTCTGGCAACCATCCTGCAGGATGACCAGTTGATTTACCACTTATATGTACGTAAAGCACATACGTGTTTTCTTGTGAACTGGTGCCGGTTTAGCAACTTATTACGTTTGTTTATTCTTTGTTGAGTGAATTCACTCAGTCCTCTGCCCCGCCCTCCCACTTTTATCTTTGAAGACTCTGATTAACCACGAGGTCACAGCCATGTTGGCATTGTCCTGTACTTAACTGCTGACCCCCGTTCGCTCGCCGTGGCCAGCTGCCGGACGGTGACATCACGGGCTCCACCCCTCGGCGGTGACCCCGTCGGCTAAGTGGGACAGACTGGAGTTAAGATGTAACTGTTGTCACCGTGACAATGGACACACTCGTGTACACAAAGACAAGCACAGCGCCCGGCCAGCTGATGCCAAATCAGGTCAACCTTTTGGGGGGTGTGTGTGTGTGTGTGTGTGTGTGTGTGTGTGTGTGTGTGTGTGTGTGTGTGTGTGTGTGTGTGTGTGTGTGCGTGTGTGCGTGTGTGCGTGTGTGCGTGTGTGCGTGCGTGCGTGCGTGCGTGCGTGCGTGCGTGCTGCAGGGCTTTCAGTGCACTGTCCTCAGTGGGAGAGAAGAAATGGGAGGATATTTGGGTATTTGGGGACAGCAGTGGAAGTGTCCTCTGTTTGTCCCCTCACTTCGCTTCCTCTCCGGGCATGTTCCAGACAGATTTAGATGTTAGTTTTCACTTCAGGACACGTTTCATACTTCAGAGTGTGTGACTTTCGGCCGCAACTAATTTTTATTTCTGATGAATCCAGTACAACCGGTTTAGTCTTGGCCTTGAGTGAAGGGGTTCCAGGTTCAAGTCCCAGTTTTAGGAAGCAGGAAGTGTGTCCAGTGTGAAAACTAACCAAGTCTTCGGTGCAGATTGCAGTGACTTATAGTGACAACCCCTGTAAAGCAGCAGCCAAGTAAATGTTTCTGTTTTGCTGCTCTAAAGATGACTGGAGGCTGCACAGTGGAGTAGTGGTATAGTGAGACATTCACCAGTTCATGTCCAGACTTGATATGGAGTTTGTCATTATATAAATGTAGAGATGAAAAGGTAGAAGAGTTTTAACATGTCATTGCATTTTTTCAGGTTTTTAATAACAGGATAGGTATAACATTTCTCATTTGATGCTTTTGATCAAAAACACTTAATAATTAATGAAGAACAATGGCAACACAAAAAGGCAATCTATTATTTAATTAGATATTTTCCTCCAATGGTGTTGCCTCAGGACAGAGTCTTTATGAAGTGTTTTCATCCAACAGCGGTGACTGTCTGATCTGCAGAGGCTGCTAATCAGACCGTCTGCCAGTCCATCTGGATGTCACACACTCCTCCTGAGTGTGTGTGTGTGTGTGTGTGTGTGTGTGTGTGTGTGTGTGTGTGTGTGTGTGTGTGTGTGTGTGTTTCTGTGCCCACATAGCATGTGTGTGTGTGATCTCTTAAGATCACCGAACAGGTGGGATCGTTCGATCGGGGGTGGGAGTGGGGGTGGCGTCCATTCTTCTCCTCTCGCTACGCCACAGGGTTGTCGGACCGCTCACCCGAACACCGCTTTGTTGCAGTCGAGCACCGACTGAGAACCCCCCCCCCCCCCCCCCAATCTCCCTCTGTCACCACCACACAGCTCAGCTCTTCTTACATTATTAGCCGTCTGCGATGTTACATTAAAGATGCATGACTCTCACGCTGTCTCACTCAGCATGGGCCTCCTCTGTGTGTGTGTGTGTGTGTGTGTGTGTGTGTGTGTGTGTGTGTGTGTGTGTGTGTGTGTGTGTGTGTGTGTGTGTGTGTGTGTGTGTGTGTGTGTGTGTGTGTGTGTGTGTGTGTGTGTGTGTGTGTGTGTGTGTGTGTGTGTGTGTGTGTGTGTGTGTGTGTGTGGTCGAGTTGCTGTGTGATGGAAGACACACACGTTGTCGTGTGAATGCGGCTGAGCTCTCTCGGAGCCGAAATTTGTTATTTGACAGATGGATGTGGGAGGCTGTCACTGAGACTAAACGCTCCTGAGAGAGACGGAACGAGCCGTCTGGTTGGACAGAGAGAGTGAGCTCCATGGACGCGGAGTGGGAGGGGGTTAGCTCCACAGTATTGATATAATGCAAGCTTTGAGTGCTTCTCTCTACTGCTGCATATGGTGTGTGTGTGTGTGTGTGTGTGTGTGTGTGTGTGTGTGTGTGTGTGTGTGTGTGTGTGTGTGTGTGTGTGTGTGTGTGTGTGTGTGTGTGTGTGTGTGTGTGTGTGTGTGTGTGTGTGTGTGTGTGTGTGTGTGTGTGTGTGTGTGTGTGTGTGTGTGTGTGTGTGTGTGTGTGTGTGTGTGTGTGTGTGCTTTATTCTAAAAATTTATTTTTGAGCTTTGAAGTGTGAGGAGATGGAACAAACCCAGTAGAGTTAAGCTTGAATGTGTGTTTAATGTTAACCTCCCTCTGAAGTTCATTTTGAAATCCCTAGATGCTGTGGGAGCAAACGCACTTTTCGTGTGTGTGTGTGTGTGTGTGTGTGTGTGTGTGTGTGTGTGTGTGTGTGTGTGTGTGTGTGTCACCCTCTCCCAGGCTGTGTCGGTGTCCTAATTGGACTAACAAGATTAATAAGACGAACTCGATTCTCCGGCTCCCCCCACCTTTTTCTTGCAGCGGGTCAAATCAGAGTCACGTTCTGGTTCATGTAACATGTACTGTATACCGATGTACATAAAACCCTTTATTATGATATTTCATTTTATTTGAACTGTAATCCCAAATTATCCAAATAAAATGATAAAGATCAGCATGTAATTACCAAATGTCATTAAAATTCAAGCTGATTTTACTGCTTATTCATTGGGTAAATAAACAATATTATTGTAAGTATATTGTTGTAAGTTCATTGTAAATGTTCGACTGTTTTTAACCCACCTGATGGATTTACCGCCAGTATTCAGTCTTGATTTAGATTAAGTTTGGCCTCATTAAGAGAAACCCCGAAATCTTTCCTCTCTGAATTCAACGCTATGTTGGTGAGCCCTGTCTGACTGTGGCTTAACAGGGCATTGACCCCAAGTAAGTCATTTAAATATATGTATATATCAGGAATATCCTGAACTTTAAACAAACGACCATCAAAACAACTAATTGATATTTAAAAAAAAAAAATGCCAAGGATGTGTAAACTACAATGCCAAACTGATACAAAACAAGTTTTAAATGATTGTGTAATTAATTTGATTATTGTTTCTGTTTTCAAGCCGCTCAAGCTGGTTTGAAAAGCATGACTCACTGCGTGTTGATATTTGTTTTAACCCTGAACAACCTGGTGCCATAAGGTGGGCAGCGCAGCTCGCTTCCTGCCAGTTCACGTCGAGCCAGGTGAGCTTGGAGTCGCAGGAAGAGGAGGTGCAGTCGACTCTGGGGAAGCTTTCTCTCGACAGACGTGGTGACTTGTCGGAGCAGGAAAAAAAAAGCATTAACGGCATTTCAGATCGTCGGGTACTTCCTCAGTGAGAAACCAGCATGCTCAGCACTAAGAAGTAACTACAGCTAAAGCAGCGCCAGTTATGTAACAATTAATCATGTTTTCTTTATACCTCTCTGTGGAGGAAAAATAAATAAATATATATATGTTCTGGAAATACAGCATGATATGGGGGTTGTGTTATATTTGTGGTCTAATATTCAGCTTCCGGTGTTATACTGTGCTCTGCATATCAACAGCATGGAGCGTTATTTTCAACAAGCTGTACAAAGGCTTCAGAAGGCTGTAAACGGAGCAGGTGGCACCGGAGCGATGGTAGCTGGAGTGAACCAGTGAGGCAGAATGTGTGTGTGTGTGTGAGGAACAGACTGAAGACCCTGGAAACTGTGTAAGACTGGAACAAGGAAACGTCGTGTGTGTCTGTGTGCCGTTACCGGAAAGTAAAAAATGCAAACAACTGCTGTTTCATGCAACGTGTTTTTCTTATCTTCATTTATCAGGGCCGTCTTGTATTCAAACCAATACAATCGTATATGTGTGTTCATATTAAAAGGGGAAAATCAGGCTAATTTCACATTTCAATACCATTCTTGTTTTTATAATATCATATCCCTCTCCTTCTGAAATACATAGCTTAAATAATAGATCTTCCGACTCATAGCAGCTGAATTTCCAGATGAGTTGTGACGCATTACTAATTAATGGTGGATAAAATATCACAGTGTTACACCGAGCAGCTTTTACCTGCAACGTCCAGTCAAAAGCAAAGAAGGCAAGAGGATTAAGTGATGGCAGCTTTTCTGGAGATTTGATGAGTACTCTGTGTACCTCACTTCTCTGTGAGGCGAGGAGAGTTAGAACTAAAACTAGCCTGTCTTTCGGACTTGTCGAGGTAGATCAGGTCTCTCCTTTATCCCCTTACCGCCACCTGACAGCTGAAGCAGTTACGGTTAAGCGCCGACCGAGCGCCTACCTAATGCAAGCCTTCATCGCACTCTTCATTTGACCTGCTTACACAGGACTTTCTTTCTATTCACGCCCAGAGAAAATGCTGGCTACAGTGGGAATCATCCTGTCAGATTGAGGAACTGCTGCATGTATTCTTTTCACTTATTCCTTCTTTTGCTGTGATCACACTGTACTCAGGAGATCAGTTTCTTACAAGAGCCGGTCACTTCTGATTAAAATGAAAACTGTACACCTGTAACCTCTCCAAGTAAAGGCAAATATATACGGCAATTAAAACAAAGTGAAATCTCAAACAATTACTTTGTGTTTCTCTGGTATCATCAAAACATTTGACCAGTCAATTTCTGTTGCTCCTACATGAGCATTTCTGAACATTGTTTTAGTTTGCAACAGACGTAATTGATCCTTTCACCGTGGAATAAAAGCTATAGGGAGTCATTTGTTTACTCTGCCAAGAAGAAGCGTGTTCAAAATTGTGTATCTGTGTGTATTTGTGGCCTTTAACTGTTGATGTGGAAACAGCTGCCTGTTTTTTGTTGCCGTAGTTTTTTGTTTAGACTGGCGTGCCACCTCGGGACTCGAGCACTCAATCAATGATGGCGCCATCCATTTGCTCCACTCTATTCTAAATTACTCCGAGTCCATCTTTTAACTGAAATCCCTGCTGAGATGCGCTGTTATGCAAGGGGTTACATTTAGGGATTAGCACGTCATTTTCAAGGGTAGACATCAAGAATCCAATGGCGTTTATAGGTCACAAATCCCATGCAGTGCATAATAGGGACAACAAAGGGGACGTTGCTGTATGAACGCTCCTGTTGAAGACATTGTAGTACACAGTTCATGATGAAATGAGAAGAAAGCATCAGGTTCTCTCTGTTGAAAGAGCTCACAAGATACAATGCGAAGTTGGCATTTTTCCCAGTCTTTGATTAGGAAAAACAAAACAAAAAAGGATATTCATTCATAAGAAGTGTTGGAGACTCACCCGCCATTCATAACAATGAATTTCTGCAAAGTCAACAATACAAAAGACTTCATACAGAGATAAATGATGTGAGTTTAAATTATAAGCTGTATCTTTAAGGAAAGGCGAAAAGTTACATTTTCTCAGGTATAAGATGTCACATTAAGGCGTCAGATACCGTTTCTTTGAATTCCTGTGTGTGTGTTCTGCTTGCGATGCAGGCGCGGGGGCTGATTGCCAGGGGATGTGGTGAAGAAGGGGGAGGTGGGCTGGTGGGTGTGGATGTGCAGCGGTTGTATGGACTTCGTATGTGCTTGTGCTCTTTGTGTCTCATGCTCAGCGATGCAAAGAAGCCGGTGTGTGTGTGTGTGTGTGTGTGTGTGTGTGTGTGTGTGTGTGTGTGTGTGTGTGTGTGTGTGTGTGTGTTTTGTTCCTGTGTGCGAGTCTGACTGTTGCATAAGAGGATCTGCTGCTGTCCCAGAGCTTAACTAAGGATTTAAAGCTCCCTTTCTCACTCTCTCCTGCACTCTCTCCTCCTGTGTTGTCTGCCTCTCTAGCGCTCTCTGTTGCACTCCCTCTAATCTCTGTAATTGCATGTATATTGTAGGCGGATGATGTCATTATTTGTTGAATAAGTTTCTGTTGATGCGGCTTGTCTGTTGTTTTACCTATTAGCTCCATTCTGTCGAAACCGCGAAGCAGAACTCACCGTAACTTCCAGTTTTGCGAGCATATTTAATTTATGTTTATATATTCCGCTGTAATGTAATTATAATTTATGCCCTCATTATTGATAGATCCTTTGTACTTCAGGGTGCCATTGTCTCTGGTTTCCGCCAACATTAAGTTTTAGTGACTGTTCATCCCTCAGAGTACAACCATTATATTAGTATAGATATACATTTGTATCCCATTTCACGCAACAGATCGAGTTTCTGATGATCTAAAAATAATAGGTTTGGATGAGATGTTGCCTGCTCCAACACGCAGCGCTACAAATTTATTGGCTGCAAAATCTTCGCAGCGCAGGAACATTTTGTCAAGGAGGTGATTTTGACTCAGTTGTGATGAGGGATTTGAGAGTATTTATTTGTCACTTAAAATCTTAAAACTTAAAAAGGTGCAGTTTTGCTGGAAGGGCTGGGTTGAATATACCCTCCCTCTGGTCGATGTGATCCTCCTCTAGGCTATTTTTTTCTATATTTCTTTCTTTGTCAGGGTAGAGATTGTGATTGAGGGTACTTCACCAGAAGATGACACAAACACATCAATAATGTATATCGTAAAGCGGAGCTGTCACCTCTCACACATCGCCAGTGAAACTCAAATATTAACTCGAACCTTACTGTGATTTCATTCTAGTTTGATCTCCTGCACCACATTACACTTATCCAATGACTGGCTTAAGCTTTATGTAACTCGTGTTTTTGGCTTCTTTGACTGTAATGAATTTGAAAAAAAAAAAAAACCAACCCTGAATTAATGAGTAACTCTGTCATTTAAAAAACAAATTTGAACTGTTTTCTCTTTTTTTTTTTTTGACAAATTTCTGGTGTTGCTCTGTTTTTGTTCTTATTGATTTGTTGCCAACATTGATTTTTAAGTTGAAATAAAGTCAAATAAAGTCACAACACACAAAGCTTTTCTTACACCAAGTTGCTTGAATGTGGAATTTTCACTTTATCATATATTGTTGTTAACAGGCAAATTTCCAAAACGGTTATTTGTTGAGGTGCTAGTTGAAGCTTTTATCCTGCGTCCTGTAACTGCAATCGCTACTAAAACAGCACATTTGTTTCCTGTCTAGAAATATGCAGAAAGTTAATATTCTACTATCTTAAGCTCCGTATGAAAATGACGTGCTCCTGCAAACACCGCACAGCTCCTGTTATCCAACAGCAGTAGGAAAATTCACCTTTAAAAATAAGATAATTACAACGTGGCTTCATTATTTATTAGTCTTCTTTTTCAGAGATAAACAAGCTGCCACACTGGGTCCTTTGTTGAGAAGAGAGAGGGAGAGAGAGAGAGAGTTTAATCGGCTGCTCACTTTTAAAGAAGTCCTTGCACTACGTACTCTTTAGTGCAGATATCGGTTTCTCTCAAAAGCCAATTGTGAACCCCAGTGAGCCGACAGGGACTCGTCACCGGATTCACATTTGGTTTAAACACCAAGAGTAGTAATGGCCTGCAATGATGTTCACACAGTAATGAGATGGTAATTGTGCTAATTGTGTGTTAATGATACAGATGTTAGGGAGGAGTGTAATTCTCGTGACCATAATGGCCTCTTGCATGCGCTAGTATGTTTGTTTGTGCTGAAGGATAAAGGACCCCCCCCCCCCCACCCCCACCCCCACCCCACCCCACCCAACCCCCCGCATCCCTATATACACTGTTCAGCTGTGTTATTTTTTCTCCGATTTACCCTCCGATTCTCTCTCTCTCTTCATCCCGACAGATCGACTTGGAGCCGGAGGGGAAGGTGTATGTTGTCATCGATCTGTCGGGATCCTCCACTGAGGGTAAGATCACCCCAACACAGTATTTCACCGCATCAGAATCACACTGTGAAACAATTTGGTGCATACATGAGTCAGCATGGTGCGTTATCGAACAACAATGTTCAACAAATAATAATTTGATATAGTTTATTGTATCTACTTCAATTTAGATTGATTTTACACACAAGGTGTTTGAAAGTAAGGTGCCATCACAGACTTTGTCTCACCCCAATAAGTAATATTTAATTAGATCATGCTGAACTAAATTAAGTTTTCCCACGTCCCAAGTTGTTATCATTCATTTGCTATTTAAAACTAGTCTTGTTGGATGCCTTCAACACCTGGTAAGTCTTTCTAAAAAATCTGCAACTATTCTAACTAAAACTATGTTTAAATGGAATAAATAAGTGTTTTTTCTCATTTGGACCCCCATTTTTTTTTCTTTTTACGTAATGTGTTCTTTTCCTCCATAATGTAATGGGGAAAAAAAAAACATACTGTGAAACGGCATCCCCGTATTCCAGAGTTTCTCCATTGCCTTGCTCGTAAGGAAGCGCCCCACACACACACACACACACACACACACACACACACACTGGAACACTTAGTGCCTACATTTTGCAGAATTTTTGTTTTACAAGCATTAATAAAAGATTTGTTTCGTCAACAGAGGAATTACTTGCAAGGAACATCCTCTAGTGCACACAGTGTGCGATGGAGGGACGAAACATAAACCCAGAGGCTTTCCTGTTTTCCTAGAAAGTCCTCATGGATTGATGGCTTCTCTCCCTTGCTTTCTCTTTTTCCATCTCCTATCTTGTATCATTAAACGTGCGCACATGCAAAATATCTCGGTAGATTGGCCTTTACACACACACACTGACTCACACACACACCGCCTGGAATAAGTGATTTTCACCTGCACCTGTGTGTCTTCACACCTGGTTAAAAATAGACGGCCTTCCAGTGAGTGTGCCTGCTTATGTATCGGCTATATTTCTGTGTGTGTTTGTGTTTGTGTTTGTGGGTGTGGGTGAGGGTGAGGGTGAGGGTGTGTGTGTGTGTGTGTGGGTGTGTGGGTGAGGGTGAGGGTGAGGGTGGTGGGATAGCCTTTGTAGAGGAGGTTGCAGCAGAGAAGCCCAACAATACACCACAGAGTGCATTTCTCAGTGTAAAGACCGATCAAGAGAGCGGCGGAGAGTGAAGGGAGAGGGAGTCGATTCCTAAAATAGTAGGTGAGATTGAGCCGCAGATTACACACACACACATACACACAGGGGCGCGCACACGCACACCGAGACGCAGGCGTCCTTGCCTTGCCCTCCCCGTCGATGATTGGACACTCTGCGGTGACCTAACGACCCACTCTCCGCCCACTCCTGAACTTCCGCCCTGAGTTCAGCTGGCTCGAACACTCGTCACGTTAATGTATGCTGATAAAAACAAGTGGGGCGTGTGCGTGTGTGCGTGTGCGTGTGTGCGTGTGTGCGTGTGTGCGTGTGTGCGTGTGTGCGTGTGCTGTGTGTGTGTGTGTGTGTGTGTGTGTGTGTGTGTGTGTGTGTGTGTGTGTGTGTGTGTGCGTGTGCGTGCGCTGAGAGGACTGGAGAGGAGTAAGGGATGGAGAGATGGAGGGTGAGAACTAGAGGAAGAGGTGGTATTTTTAGCAGATTTTTTTTTCCTCCCCTGCTGCAATCTGTTCACTGCGGCTTTAGAGGCTGGAAGAATGCGTTTCTCTTTTACATTTGCTTCCTGTCGCTCGTCTCCATCCTCCCAAATCTGTTTGTCTGAAGAAAAGAATAAGAGTAATCTGACCTAATCTGACCATCTGCACCGTTCTCCCGCTGGTGTCTCTCGATTTACTGCCCTCATCCGTCGCTCTCTGTTATTAAAGTGTTTTCACTTCATTTGAAGCAAGACTTGAGAGATTATACGTCTGCTTGTTTGATTTTTTATTAAAAAAAAACACGAGTAATATTTAAATTTCATTTTTGAATCCATTTTAAATACTTTTATGATTCCTGTACTTTTGGAATGAAACAGAAAGCATGCAATGATACGAAATAAATGAAATAAAATCATTAAAAATAAAATCTTTTTAATCCCTCAATCTAACTTAAGTAACAGGTTTCATTTCTGAAGTCATTGTTTAGTGAACCTTTAATGTTGTACTGAATCACGAACGTACGAACACATTATTTTCACTGTTAGTACTATTTATGCACATGTGCATAATGAAAATAGTCTTGCTATATCAGGAGATATTATTTATGGTATATCATGAATAAGCTAAAGAAAATATATTTTAAATTGCCTTGTTGTTGATGAAAGGTGTGTGTGTATAAAATAGGTGTTAATCAACCAAAAGAATCTAAATTACAGCAGAGAAATTTACTTTATGAAGACTCAACAATGAAGTCGCTCACAATTATTTCAGTGTCTTAAATAGGTTTGTGATGATGTAAAATAGAATTTTAACATAAGTTTCTGAATTTGATACAAGTATTACATATCTTTAGTATTGTAATTTTCATGCTTTTGCAAAGACAAATTGTAAAGGTCTGACTTGATATTGTTATATGCTGGTCCCCCTCCGTGGAGCTTCTTAGTAAAATAAATAGAAAAAGACATAAACACCTTTCAAACACCTTCTAATTGCTGAAAAGATAAACTAATCATAAGTTGATCAATAACAGTTAAAATATGATGCCAAAATAGTTGGTAAACTGTTCTAAACCACAGTGAATCCCCTTGAAACCCCATTTAAGAGGAGAGTGGAACCAGCTCAGAATGGATTCGGTTTGAAAAAGTGTTGATCTGTTAAACAATGGTGGATAATTGAGTCTTAAAATGAAAAGTCTTAAAACAAAAAGACTAGAAAGAGTGTAAATGGTAGTTCACACAGTCCAAATCAGTCAATAAGCTGTTGGAATGCTGTTGGAAATCAGCCCAAACCCACATCGAAATTTCACAAAACAGCCTGATGCCAGCCAAAACCCACCACAAAAAATGTGTTTTTAACTACTACAAAGAGAGATTCCCAAATTCACAAAAACAAACCACAGCTGGAAAGATGTCAGACGTGACTCTGAAGCTACACGTATATACAGTCCAAAAGCCCGAGTCCGAAATTATTCAAGGTAGTCCGAACACCTGATGGAAAAGTAGTGACGTTACTGATTTTACTGCAGGTTATATTCATAATGTGTATTGGAATGTGTTCCTGCTCGTTACGTTTTTTTGTGTATTGTGTTCCAAAATAGTTTTAATATCTGTAGGAATTTTATGAAAGCAGGTGTTACATTTTAATGGTTACTGCTGATGTTATACATTTTTACTATATATATTATATTTGTAAATATGTATTATTATGTTGTGTGCCTGCCCGGGGACTGCAGATGGAAACGAGCTCCGGCTAAAATCTGGTCCGAAGCATTTTTTCTTCAGGATTGTTTTTGTACATGGTCCCTTAAAAAACAAACTAGATAAAAACAAATAAATGATATTAAGCACTGAACCTGCTCCCTGCTTTCAACCCCATGATATAAACAAACCACATGCTGTACAGCTGTCGTGTATTCTCTGACCCTACTTGCATAACTTGCACAACAATGCAGCCCAGCTGGGTTAAGTGAAACAACAATGCATGTGGGATTATGGCAGTCGCATTTTTTCTTTCTTTACCAGCTGAGATCTCACCAACAAGCCTAAAAACTTAAAAAATAAATGTCTGTGTCCTCCAAGTAGACGGTCACGTCACGTGCTTGGACACTTTACCGGTCTTTCGATTGTGCTGTGTTTGTATTACAAACTGCACTCCCGCACAAAATATCACACTTGACTTCACTTAAACTGAATCAGAGTTTAGATGTATGTAACCTTTATTTACCGTTGGTGAAGGTTCATATGTATTTAGAAGAAGAAAAAATCTTAATTGTTTGCGTTGTTGAATCCCTAGTTCGTAGTGTGTCTGTCTCCACCAGGATAACTCTTATCTTTGTGTGTGCAAGGATGTTTATTTATTACTGTTAAGGGGATTAAGTCACATCATAGAGACTTCTTGTCCTTCTGAGGACAAAAGTCACTTTTCCATTCAATTAAATCAGTACTTTTTTTTAATACTTCCAAGTCAGACTAACGGTAGTTAAAGTTAATTTAGGGGTAGTCGTGGGATTTTGGCTTAGAAAAAAATATGCAGAAAATCTATGAAAGCCAATGCAATGTCCCCCTGAAAGCATGAGAACTCTGTTGAGAAGGTGTTTTGAGGTGACTCGAGGGTTGGGTTATGGTTAATGTGAGTGCAGTAGTTTGGTTGTGTTTTGAGAAAGTCTGCAGGAAATCAATGTGAGTCAATCCAGTGTCCCAACATGTGGTTTATTCTTCTGGGTGCGGACTCATGCCACTATAGGTGTAAAACATTAAAGTCCTCAATAGTAAAGTCAATTCAGTCTGAAGTGAGGACATGCTTTATAGGGTTGCGTTAGACATGTGGTAGTTACAGCTGAGTTTAGACTAAGTCTGGAGGAAATACACACAAGTTGATGTAATTTCTATAAAAGGTGTGTGTGTGTTAAACTGATTGCACACATACCCGTGAGGTTAGGGGTTGAAGGTTAGGCGTTATGACTGAGTTTGAAAAAGTCTGCATGAAATTCATACACGTCTGTGCAGTGTCCCTGGAAGGCATGAAAACATAACCGTGTGTGTGTGTGTGTGTGTGTGTGTGTGTGTGTGTGTGTGTGTGTGTGTGTGTGTGTGTGTGTGTGTGTGTGTGTGTGTGTGTGTGTGTGTGTGTGTGTGTGTGTGTGTGTGTGTGTGTGTGTGTGTGTGTGTGTGTGCGTGCGCGCGCGCACACCAGACAGATGGATGATGTATTATGTAAAATAAAGTGATCCCAGTAATGGCCTGTTTAGCTGCCCTCCTCCGACCAACACACAGACGGAAACACAACAGTACGCACTCTGACACACACACACACACACACACACACACACACACACACACACACACACACACACACACACACACACACACACACACACACACACACACACACACACACACACACACACACACACGTGTAAAGACGCACAAAGAATCTGTGGACATCGTGTCTGTAATCAAACTCTGGAGTGGCTCAGCAGTAACCACATCTACAACGCACCCTGGAGAGCGACGCTGGGAGAGTGAAAGACAGGCAAACTAGGACAGGAGCGCTGCGAGAAGCTGTGTGTGTGTGTGCGTGCGTGTGTGCGCGTGTGTGTGGGAGGCAGCGTGGAGGTGGTTCTCTTGTCTTAAGGTTACTCTCGGAAAGCATTTATCTTTCCGGGGAGATGCTGAGAGGAAGTGAACGACTGGTTGGATGATGCCTGCTGAGGAGGAGTATTTTAATATGCTGTCCTTCGTTTTTAGTGCCCACACATGCAAGTATAAATAGCAGCTGCATGTACGTATGCACAGGCCTCTGGTAGGTGTGGGGTGCTTGTGAGAAAGTGAGCTGGAGGGCGGGGGATAAAGGAAGATGAGAGGCCGCTCAATGATTAAACATCCTAAGAAACATGATGCAAATCGTCCTTGTTTGTACTAAGGAAGTAAAATCGATGGGTGTGAGGAAACATCAGTACCTCTGCGACGTCTGAGTGAATCCCCAGCTAAGAATTACAATATTTCTTGTTTTCTTTCTTGAGTTTGTATAATTTTTTTGTCTCCCGACAGCCTCGGGTACCAATGAGAATGAGGAGCGGGTGTTTCGCGAGAGGATCGGCCCTCGCCGGCGACAGGGCGCCGTCCGAAGGCGCGTCCATCAAGTCAACGGACACAAGTTCATGGCCACTTACCTGCGACAGCCGACCTACTGCTCACATTGCAGAGATTTTATCTGGTAGGCAACGTACACAAACACATGGGTTTTGATCCAACTTTCTTTCTGTGACGCTTCATTAAACCTTCATGAAACGCTGACTCGTCTCTGTTTGCGATCCGATAGGGGCGTGCTGGGCAAGCAGGGATACCAGTGTCAGGGTGAGTACTTTTCTCTAACAGATTCCAATTTCTCAAGTAACATTGCACTTCATTTATTATTTAAATGTGGGAACACAGGAGGGATTACTTGTTACTGAGTGACAGCTGTGATTTGGTGGCACGCCATCACCCAGAGTCAAACATTTACCGCATTACACCAGCATCTGTGGGGATATCACAATCCGTAACTGTGCAGGAAAGAAGTCTGTCTCTTATCTTCTCCACTGTTACTTAACCAGGGTCTGTGTATCTGCAGCCTCTGCCATATGATATATATGCTATGCAAATTGCAACTGCCATACCTGTTGCTCACAGTTTCATTTCTTTTATGTAACATTCCATGGAGTAGCTTTCTTCCTTATTCCTTCATCCTAATTTACTCTACAAAATAAAATTTAAAAATTTAAAAATGGCATGAAAGAGCGTTTTCTGTATTTAACAGTCCGTTTGCTTTTCAGTCTCCGACAGTCATGCAGAACAAGACGCACACTTAGTCAAAGCATTTAGTGGAGGTCCAGGAAGCCGTGCTGTGCTTTAGCAGTGGAAAAGGTGATGGTGTGGAGGTGGAAACTGTAACTGGTCGGCCAGCAAAAGCTGACTGAACCCACCTCACACAGCAAAAAAACCCACATATTCCCTAGTTTGTACAGTCACTGTCACATGAATACAGATACATAACTTTGCTTTAAAATCCTCTGCATCCATGAGGGTTATGAACTCTTGTGCCGAAGTAATTTGGCCTCTCATAATGCATTCATCTGCTACTGCAACGGGACTTAATGGATCATGTTTCACGGTCTCACCAGTTACTTAAACACAATGTTCCCAGCAGCACCGCAGCTCCCTGCGTTTTATTGCAGAGCTTCCTTCTGTCCGAGCAAGACGGTCTAAGAAATAATGCTGCCTGCTTTAAAGATTTGACCATGTCGAAGATGTCCAAGCTCCTTCGCCGTTTTATCTCATTTTTCTTTTTGGACGAGGTCACAACTGAAGTCATCCTTGATTGTTATTCATTTATTTATTTTTTACCTGTATGTGAGGAGGCGTGGTCAACCCGCACTCCAAATCTGCACTTTAAGACATCATGTGTTTGAGATTAAATCCTCACACATTACTTTCTCCTGCATTGTGACTGACCTCCAGTATAAATACCATATTAATTTGAATATAAAACAACACTGTGTGTAAGATATGCATCAGGCTCTTATCTCGGTTGTAGCAAGTAGCAACCGGTCATATCAAAATGGCCAATAACGTAATAACTGCCAATAATCTTTACACCCATAATTGATAGACTGTTTAATAGTATGAATCCCTAATGAGTAACTATGTTGACGATGCCTATTATATATTTATTTTTGTAAGCGAACTGCACAAAACATGCAGAAGCAACTATTATTTCCAAGAAACAAAGTCCTATTTATGTATTACTGTGATATTAGCTGTATATTTTTAAAAGACATACTCCTTGATCACTGTAAAAACGTATTAGATTATATGTAGTATAAGATTATTGGCAAAATGTTATTGTGACAATGGCTCAAAATATCTCATTACACTCTTGGTAAGTTATTACAGCTTTGGCGTTCTTACATTAAAAATAGCCCAAAGATGAACATTTACTTACATCATTGGCTTTGCAGACCAAATCTTGTATTTATTAAGACATTATTATCATTTTCTACAAGAAAAAATAAATGAAAACATGTGGAGCTGATTGCCATTGGAGTTTTCCAGAATAGTGTCCAGTAGTGACAACCAGCAGCTGATTTTTGCAAATAATGGTTGCAGTCTTAACATTTTATTTCAAATATAAAACAAGAATAACATATTTGAGATATCAAAACAATATTGTTGCATAATAGATAAAAAATATTAGGAAATCAGCTCAGCTGTCACTGAATATCACCTCCCCCAAAGGGTTTTACTATAATTTCCTTTAATTAAAACCCAAAGTATCAGCCAATGTATGAAGTTCTGAGGTTGAAACTCCACAACCCTGCAGTAGACACTTTCATACATTCAAACTTGTTTGTTGTATTGTTGTTAGAGTTTTATATTGACATTTAATGTGGGTCAGATGCATTTGGCAGATGCAAGGGCCTTTAATAAGGTCAGTGTTGACATAGATGCTAAACCACTGTATTGATGAATCGCATGGTTCAACAGTTCAGCTTTTGTTTTTAATCACAAGATGTAATCAAAGCTGATTTCTTCTTCAGCTGATTTTCATTTTAAATAAAGGTTGATTAAAATATTCCAGACTGGGTGTCTCTTCACCCTCGGTGTGCAGCAGACTGAGGGAATTGTGTTTTGTTTCGACTGAATTTTACCAGATGTGTGAACGTGTGACATTGATGTGCTCTTTCAGTGTGCACATGTGTTGTCCACAAGCGTTGCCATGAGCTCATCATCACAAAGTGCGCCGGGATGAAGAAGCAGGAGGACACGCCAGAAGAGGTGAACACATTTTCTTAACACACCGGGAAATCACGTTGGTACAAATCTGAGGATTTTCCTCAAAATGTAGAGACACACAAGAGATGCTCTTGACAGTTTGTGTATAGGTTTACATGTGTGCACATGGTGCACTAACACTTGAGATCCGCTATTTGTTAAGGTGACAGTGACCTCTTTGTAACACCTTTTGTTTGTTTTGTGTGTGTCTCCCCCTGTAGGTGGGCTCGCAGCGGTTCAGTGTTAATATGCCACATAAGTTCAGTATTCACAACTACAAAGTTCCCACCTTCTGCGACCATTGTGGTTCTCTGCTGTGGGGTCTCATGAGGCAGGGCCTGCAGTGCAAAGGTGAGCTCATGTGTGACATCAAGTCACGCACACACAACGTAAGAGTAGAACAGAGGTAATGTCTACATAAATTCAAATTAATAGGTCACAGTGTTGGATAATTGCCCGATCACGGTCTAGTATCAGACCGTGATGCTTGAATAGTTGTAAACAGCGGCGATGCGTTCATGGCCGAGTAGCTGTAATGTTGTTTTCACGCCTGTTCATATTGTTCCGGTGGAGCAAATACTATTTTAGCGTCATTGCGGTTTCTGTTTCACGTTCACGCAGACTTTTTGCCGACAACATTGGGTACGTCATGTTCCCATGGCAACTGATCATACTGTCATGGGAGGAGTTATGTTGCCATGACTACTGGGCATGCCTAGTACATTGTCTTGCTGGGTAGTCATGGATACACGACGCTCCCCATATCACCACTCTGTCGTCATGAAAACAGACCACCTCCGATGTCGTCACTGCAATGCTTGACACTCCTCATGGCGACGCGTTTCCATGACTACCAAGTGTGACAAAATGGGCATCGTTGTGTTTCCATGACAACTGTGCACAACGGGCACACCATGTTTATATAGTTTTTCTTTTTTTATATATAGATATTCTACATTTATGGCACTGTTCTACAGAGCTTTTGTAGCCCCTGTTTATACACATCTCTGTTCTTTCAGCTCAAACTTTTGAAGTAAATGAGGCATTGTGTGCACCCTAGTTTCATTACGTCCACGTCACACTCGCATCACAACAAAGTGCAACTGCATCTTTTCATTCATTTTTAAAGTAAAACAGCTTACTGGCGTAGGTTTGGAGGCACATGCCAAAAACATCAAAATCTGAATGAAAAGTTGATGTTTTGCTATTTTTGTTATCGTTACACTCAGCATTCAAAAGTCACATATTCTCTGTTCTAATGTAATTATGGGAGCGTTTCTAGAGGTGCGTCTCTTGAAGGATATTTGCTGTTATGTATTTAGTGTTTCAGTATAGTTTTAAAGTCTTAAAACCCCTCCTAGGTTCAACCTCATCTTTATTTTTATTTTTCCCTTTTTTTTAATAGTGTGTAAGATGAATGTGCACAGGCGTTGTGAAACCAATGTAGCTCCTAATTGTGGCGTGGACGCCCGGGGTATCGCTAAGGTCCTGTCAGACATGGGGGTCACGCCTGACAAGATCTCCAACACAGCACAGCGCAGGAGGAAGGTAACAACAGTTTATAAATGATGCCTGGAAGTGGATATCTGTCCATTCATATAGCTTGCTGGAATAAGATCTTTCGAGGACTCGAGGACAGCCCAAACCTACGGTCACGTTGTTTCTCTCTCGGCAGCTGACTCCAGGGCAGGACCCTCCTCAGTCTCCTCCTGAGCTCTCCCAGACCGAGAACAGCTTCAGCCAGCCAGCTGTCCCCACCTCCCCCTCACAGCAGGGTAACACAACACACACACACACACACACACACACACACACACACACACACACACACACACACACACACACACACACACACACACACACACACACACACACACACACACACACACACACACACACACATTTCAAAGTCTTTTCAGATGGCTTCGAAGCAGCAGGCGGTTTTAATGTGTTAATTCAACCAGTAAGAGGCAGTAATCCGATTTCAGCAACAATATTGTTGTTCATTTTAAAAGATATGTAGTTAGCTGCGTTATTGTTTGTTGTACAACCAAAACCAAACTTGAGTTATCCACCACCGCCCACCACCATTTGGTTGTCACAGTTAGTCACGCTATTATCACACTCTGCAAGCTGAGAGAGGAAAAGTTAACTTTCTCTCGGTGGAAGTCTTCCCACTTTTGTGCTTTATGGAGCCACATGGCGGTGACCGCGGCACCGGTCATTGCTGTTATTTAGCCACCGTGGTCTGAGATAGTGCAGCTGAGTCATATCAGCTTTCAACAGTGGAATTGATCATCACTTTTTAACAGTTTATTGAAAAGCACCGGACAGTGTTTCTTAAAAGCTTTGTAACTTTGGCATTTCTTCCTGCCTCTCACGAACTTATAGTGTAAAGTTGAACAAACACCTCATGCTATTAATGAGTCATATCTACCAAAAATAAAACATGGAACTTAGTAGTGTGGAGGCATTTGTTGTTGTTGTTTTTTCATGTGAATTCTGTGAGAGATGTTTCCAGTTTAGAGCATTTCATAAATAGAAATAGGAAAAGGTAAGTGATTATGGTTATTATTATTTTACTTTTTATATCATATGCACGTATCAAAGTGGCTCTTGTGGGAATTTAAATATGGTTTAATCACACTGTGGGGTTGACATTTTCTTTTCCCAAGTATTTTAATGAGTGCCCAATGAAGGGTTGAAGAGCCACACATTGACAATTTGAAAAAAGAAAAAGAAAAGGCTGCCAGCCTGTTTTCACTGATGTCTGATCTGCTTTTCCGATGACACCCACAGACTTGGCAGAGTTAGATCGCCTGCAGGACGCACTGTCACTCGACCAGCAGGGTCCCCAGCACTCCACCTCCTCCTCCACGTCCTCTTCCTCCACTACCTCCTCCTCCTTGTCCTCCTCCTCAGCGGGCAGGGAGAACGGACAGAGCCAGCGGAGGAGCCTCAAGGACTTCAATTTCATCAAGGTTCTCGGAAAAGGCAGCTTTGGCAAGGTGCGGCTGTGCTAAGGAGGAGGACGTCTATCTCTGTGTCGCTCGTTACGTTTATAATTAAACACGGCTCACTGGGGTTCCTATCATTATGCATAACAGCTGCGTTATCAGTAGAATACAAAAATATTTAGTCAGCTGCTATTTTAAATGCGAATTTTCGTCATCAAATATACTATGAGTATTAGTTAGTATGGGTTTCCCACCACTCATTGGTTTCATTTTAATTTACATTAACTGTGTTTTTTTTAATGACAGTAAAATTATTATTATTATTATCATTATTATTATTATTATTATTATTATTATTATTATTATTATTATTATTATTATTGTTATTTCTGTTATATTAGCCAATATTTTACTATCAGTTTATTTGCCAAACAGAATCATCATGATCTGATGTAACTGGTGTAATGAAAGTCATGAAATCATCAAATTCTATAGATACACAACAATATCACAATAACAACAATATCACAACAGCAATAATAAAGTGTGAGATGAGGTGGTTTCTCCCGCTCCTTTCAAAATCATATCCAGTGCTAAATGGTTGGCTGTGATTGGTGGACTGTGACAGTGACAGATGAGCTGGTGAACACAGAGAAGCCAAATCTTATTAATAGTGGTTGATGAGCAAAACGAGAGCAGTGAATGAGTAAATGTTGATTATAAAATCTTAACTTGGCTCTTAACACATACTTGTGAATGCTTGTGTTTTAAATAGTGTTATTGATCAACTATTGGTGGCTGAAACACTCAAGCACCAACAGATTCATTTAGGACGGTGTTGTGAAACTTATTGTAATAAAGAGGCTGCATGCCAGCCCAGTTTGATGTGGTGTCAGACGAACCAGTTAAATGGTAGAAGAACAACTCTGAAATGCAAATTTCTTTTGTGTGAAGAGGTATAGCAACCAAACTGGTAGCTGATGTGAGTTACAGTGACATTTTTGCTGCATTTTGCAGCTTCAAACGTCTGTTTTTACAAATTCCAGCTCACAGTACATCTTTGATGTTTAATTAAAACACTGCAATCTCTTGTGAATAAATCACTTTTCAAAATGATCCCAAAGTAATCGCACGGTAAAAGTACAAGGACTTTTTGTTTGCGACAAAATAAAAAACAAATTATATTATTACCACCAGCACAAGTATGTGAAAACAAGAAAGTCTCCTTTCAGAGGAGGCCAGCTGTGCACCGGCTGCGATCTTGGCTCCTTTTGTTCCTTCAAGCGTGGCCAATCAGCCACCGCTCATCAATCATCCACTGACGTACACAGAAAACAAAAAGCACAAATACACACATACCGATGAACCGTTAACTCATAAAAACAGGTTATAAACAGCGTAAAGTCTTCCCTTTAAACCAGATCTGTCACACTCTTTTTAGCCCGTGGGCCACACACAGCTGTAAATTAAATAAAGTTATAGCTTATTAAAAGTACATCCAGGAAATGTTCAAATATAGTGCACTTTTTTCCAAAACTCAAAAAAAGTTTTATGTGTCAGTGCGGCATTTTGCATTAGTTATTGGAGCAAAGCGACTCCCAGTGGACAAATCAGGTATAGCAGCAACTTTAATTAAAAAAATTTAAGTCAGCGTCTTTAGTCTATATTTTTTTTAACACTCTGGAGATTAGACCTTCTTCCATGCAGGATTCCACCTGCTTTGAATCTTAACAGAAAATCTGAACTCATGTAAACTGTGTTAAGCATATTGATCTAAACGGTCGAAACTTCTCTGGTTTCTTGTCCAGGTAATGTTGGCGGAGCTGAAAGGGACAGAGGAGGTGTACGCTGTCAAAGTCCTGAAGAAGGACGTGATCCTACAGGACGACGATGTGGACTGCACTATGACCGAGAAGCGCATTCTGGCCCTCGCCCGCCGCCACCCCTACCTCACCCAGCTTTACTGTTGCTTCCAGACACGGGTACAAAGTCCACAACACAAACAGACAAACACATTTAAAACTTTTATGTCCAACTCATAGCTAATCCTCCTTCCTCTCGCTGCAGGACCGCTTGTTCTTTGTGATGGAATATGTGAATGGAGGAGATCTGATGTTCCAGATTCAGCGATCCAGAAAGTTTGACGAGCCTCGCTCACGTTTCTACGCGGCTGAAGTCACTTCAGCCCTGATGTTCCTGCACCGTAACGGAGTCATCTACAGGTAATGCTTCATATTCACACTCCCAAGACCCAGCAGTTTGAACTGTGTGACTGTCAAGCAGGTTGCTCCACTCCTGCGCTTTCACCCACAGAGATCTGAAGCTGGATAATATCCTCCTGGATGCGGAGGGACACTGTAAGCTGGCAGACTTCGGTATGTGTAAAGAGGGCATCATGAACGGAGTCACCACCACTACTTTCTGTGGCACGCCTGACTACATCGCTCCTGAGGTGAGTCCAACTCAGGGGAGTCCACGGGTTGCTCCACTGTCTCATACATACCAGGTCTGACTGAGGTGCTGTCACTTCATCTAAAATACTGAAGCAATTGGTTCCACCATTCTATTAAACTAAGAGGTCTTTATGAACATTAAAAATGACAATAATTTAATACGAAATTTTATTCGTACAATCATCTGGGGGACGGGGGGTGATGATTCCAACCAATATAATGATACTACATAATGTTGAATAAATGATATATATGTCGTGATGGTAACCCGATGTTTAAACAGCCTTCCATAAAACACATAAAGCAAGTGCTGAGTACTTTCCACACAAAGTAAAAGAAAGATACACATAGTAATTGTGACGGAGCGCTCCTGAGCGCGCCGTCATGCCCGGAATGGAGCGCTCTTGAACGCACCGTCATGCCCGGAGCGGTGCGCCTTTCCTCTCTCCGCTGGCGGAGAGAGCCGGTGCTGGGAGCGCGCGCACAGCGCTGTCAGTGTTGTGGGAAAGATCAACTCCAGAAACTGATCCCGGGTCCCTGGACATGCTTCCCTGCTGTAGGCAAAGTAGGGTGCACACTCTTTGCCTACACGTCACACAGACATACACGTCACACGCACACACACACACACACGCGCTTACCTGTGGCTGGAACTGTCAAACGGAGGTACTTCCGGGTTCTCGGTTAAGAGCGCCTAGTGGCGCGCAAAAGGAACGGGGTTATACCATTATAGTGCGGATAATTGGTATACCCTATGGTAACGGGCTTAAACCGGCCTAGAGCAAACCGGTATAAGAAGAGCTGGCCCGAGGCACAATTATGTGAATGTTTCAAATCACGTGAAGAACATTTGTTTTACAGTTACTTAAATTGTGGGGAAAAAACCCTGTAATAAATAGTTGGTTTACCCGAGGGAGGGGCTTATAGTATAAAGGAGAGCTCTGCTCACTTAAACGGGGCTGTCGCTGAGCCTAGGAGTATGGTGGGTTGTCGAGCTGGGAATAAGAACATGAATGTCCTCTACCGAACTAGTTGTTTGTTTGTTTGTTTTGTTTGTTTGTTTCGTTCTAGTTTAAATCCTGCACTGTAAATATGAGCACTTTGGTGTAAATAAAAACCACCTCAAACTGCAGTTTGCCGACTGGCCATCATTTTTGCATCGTGTTCTCTTTCTGAAAACTGGACCCGTGACATTTGGTGTCAGAAGTGGGATGGCCAGTCGACGAGGACACACCCGGTTCTCTGGACAACGATCCGGGCTGCGCTCGCAAAAACAGGAAGCGGCGCAGGGTCCAGCTGTAGATGATGGCGCCTGGGACACAGAGGAAGAGGACGAAGGGGGTGCTGCTGCTCGAGCTCTACAAGTACCCCCTGGAGCTCCAAGTGCAGGGGAGGAGCTGGTGGCTGTTATGAGGACTTTCTTGGAGGGACAGCAGAGGCGAGAGGAGGGGTTTCTGGCTGAGCTAAGAGGACTCCGTGCTTCATTCCCAGACCAGAGGCCAGTAGCACCGAGCCCGCCATCAGCCAGGACAACGGCGTCATCTGAGGAGTCATCACTGAGCCATAGTCTGGACCGGCCTACACCACTTCCTCGGCAGCGCTACAGTTCACCCATGGAGGCGCCAAGTCTAAGGGTGAGCAGTGGTGCAGAACTCCCTAGGCCAGAGACCAGACCCTATCGCGACCCCAAGATACCACAGTTTATGGACGGAGAGGACATTGAAAATTACCTGCTTCGCTTTGAGCGTATTGCCAGAACATGGGGTTGGCTAGAGACTGAGTGGGCGTGTCGCCTGGTGCCTCTACTCACTGGGAAAGCACTAGAGGCCTACACGGCCATGGACGAGGAAAGGGCTCACTCGTACCCGGACCTGAAGGCAGCTCTCCTGAGCAAGTTTGACGTCTCACCGGAGACGTACCGTCAGCAGTTGCGGTCCACAGCCGTTCCACCCGGAGAAAACCCGACAGAGACTTACCACCGCTTAAAGGGCTTCTACCGGCGGTGGATCCGGCCGGAGCAGCACACCAAGGAGCAGATGGGCGAGCAGATCATCCTGGAGCAGCTTCTTCGTGTCCTGCCGGTGGACATTCGCACCTGGGTGAAGGAGCACGAGCCAACGGATGGGCTAGCTGCGGCCAAGCTGGCGGGGCAGTACCTCAACGCACGAAGGGGAGGTCCAACTGCCTACCACGGTGGTCCCGGTCGTCAGCTGTCTTCACAGCCCAGACCAGCAACCAGAACCAACCCACATCTGCCTGGAGAACCCCGGACTGCACCCAGACCTCGCAGTCCCGGTAAGGAGTTCATCTGTTTTTACTGCCAGCAGCCAGGCCACAAAGCATCTCTATGCCCCCTCAGGAAAGCTAAATTCAACGGTGCCTGTTACACACCCCGTGCCGAGGATGTTCGTGCTGTTGGGCAGCAGCAGCGTTATAAAGACATTAGGATAAATGGGGACCCTGTGACGGCGTTGATTGACTCTGGTAGCTTCCTGACGCTGGTCCGAAGGGATTTAGTGCCAACGGGCATTGTGGACTATAACATACAAAAAGACATCTTGTGTGTGCATGGTGATAGCCATTCCTACCCTACGGCGGAACTAACTGTGGTGGTGGATGAACAACCCTATTTGATGACTGTGGGAGTTGTGGAAAAGTTGCCAGTCGCTGCCATTCTGGGATGGGACTTACCGGTACTGCTGGACGTGCTGCTGGAAGCCGGGGACCAAGAGATTGACTGTGGTCAGGGTTTGCTGGGTCAGGTGATCACCCGTGCCCAGGCCAGAGCGAGGGTGCCGTCTGTTCCAGAGCAACAAAAGGGGCCCGATCTTGAACCCTTCTCAAACATGGACAGTAGTTTGTTTGAGGGGGGCACAAAGGGCCAGAAGAAGTCTCGTCGGCAGCGGCGTTTTGAAAAGCATCTGCAACCCAGGGAACCAGATTGTAAGGATGCGGGAGAAAAAGACTTGTGGAATGTTCCAGGGGACATTGGGGCCTTGCAGAGAGGGGATGAGACTCTAAAGCCGTTGTTTGCTAAAGTGGTTGGGGGGCTGGAGATGGCAAAGGGGGACAAAGAGTGCTATGCTATAGACAGGGATGTTTTGTATGCAGTGGCTGAGGGGGTTAAGCGCCTTGTGGTTCCGGGTTCATGTCGACCGATGGTAATGCACTTGGCACACACCTTGCCATGGGCTGGGCACCTTGGTCGCAACAAAACATACTTACGAATAGCCTCCAAATTTTTTTGGCCTTCTATGTACACAGATGTTAAAACGTATTGCCAAACCTGTCCCACCTGCCAGAAAACCTGCTATGTCCGTCAGTCAGACCGTGCCTACCTCCAACCATTGCCTGTGATCTCCACTCCATTTAGGCGTATAGCCATGGACATTGTTGGCCCACTAGTACGAAGCAGCAGAGGGCACCAGTACATTCTGGTGGTCTGCGATTATGCAACACGTTTTCCAGAGGCTTTCCCCTTGCACACCATCACTGCCCCGGCAGTGCTACGTTGTCTTGTCCAGTTGTTTTCCAGGGTTGGCGTGCCGGACGAGATCGTAACGGACCAGGGGACCAACTTCACCTCCAGACTCCTGCAGCTCTTCCATCGACAACTGGGGATTTCTGCACTTAAGACCACCCCGTACCACCCTCAGACGGATGGCCTGGTCGAGAGGTTCAACCAAACGCTAAAAAAGATGTTACAGAAGTTCGTGGCCGACACCGGGCGAGACTGGGACCAGTGGCTGCCCTTCCTCCTGTTTGCTTACCGGGAGGTCCCTCAAGCATCCACAGGTTTCTCCCCATTTGAGCTGCTGTACGGCTGGGATGTCCAGGGGCCATTGGACCTGCTGTTAAAGACCTGGGAGGCTCCTGCAACCAGCGCCAGTGATTGCAGTGTGGTCCGGTTCGTGCTGGAGATGAGGGACCGCCTGGCAAAGTACCGAGATGAGGCAGAGGTCAACCTACGGGAGGCTCAGCAGGTCCAGAAAAAGTGGTACGACCGACAGGCCAGACACAGAGAGTTCCAGCCAGGCCAAAAGGTGCTGCTGCTCCTGCCATCCTCCAGCCACAAGCTGCTTGCGAAGTGGCAGGGGCCATACACCGTCCTCAGGAAGATGGGCCCCGTGACCTACGAGATCCACCATCCGGACAAGAAAAAGGCAAAGCAGATTTATCACATCAACCTGTTGAAGGAGTGGAAGGAGGCTCCAGTCCAGGTTCCGGTGGCATCCCTGCTGGTGACCCAGGTGGACAGTGAAGGGGAGGAGGAGCCGTCCCTTCTCAACCTCAACCAGTCTGCTGAACCAGCGCTGAACCATCTGACAGGCGTCCAGTCCAACCAGCTGGGCCAGGTGTTCCAGCGCGTCTCCAAGCTGTTCGTGGTCAACCCGGGAAAGACTGACCTTGCCGAGCACGCCATCATCCTCAAAGACAAGGGGCCAGTACGCCGGAGGTCCTACCGTGTGCCTCAACACCGGGTGGCAAAGCTCCAGGAGGAGGTAGAGGAGATGCAGCGCTTGGGGGTGATTGAGCCATCGCAGTCCGAGTGGTGTAGCCCGGTGGTCATTGTGGCGAAGAAGGATGGCTCACTGCGCATCTGCATCGACTTCAGGCAACTGAACGCAATGTCGCAGTTCGATGCCTACCCAATGCCCCGGATCGACGATCTGTTGGAGAAGATTGGTCGAGCTAGGTTCATTACCACCCTTGACCTCTGTAAGGGATACTGGCAGGTACCCCTTGAATCATCAAGTCGACCTTTCACTGCTTTTCAGACACCTGCAGGTCTCTTCCAGTTCACGGTGATGCCCTTTGGCCTCCATGGAGCACCAGCCACCTTCCAGAGACTGATGGACCGTGTCCTGCGGGGGTGTGAAGACTGCAGTGCTGCCTACCTGGACGATGTGGTCATTTTCAGTGACACCTGGGAGGAGCACCTGCATCATCTGGAGCGAGTCCTTGGCCAGATCCAACAGGCGGGCCTGACACTGAATCCTGCCAAGTGTCAGTGGGCCAAGGAGGAGGCGCTGTACCTAGGCTACCGGCTGGGACAAGGCAAGGTCAGACCACAGGTGGACAAAGTCGAGGCCATCCGCAGCTGCCCACGCCCGCGCACAAAGAAGGAGGTGAGGTCCTTCTTGGGCTTAGCCGGCTGGTACAGGAGATTCGTCCCACAGTTTGCCACCATTGCTGCTCCTCTGACGGCGCTGACAGCGAAGGACCAGAGGAATCCCGTCACCTGGAAGGAGGAATGCGAGACCGCATTCCGAACCCTCAAAGTCAGCTTGTGCTCATCGCCAGTGTTGAGAAGTCCAGACTTCAGCCAACGGTTCTTGGTCCAGACTGATGCCTCTGCAGTGGGCCTGGGGGCAGTCCTGGCCCAAGGTAAACCTGGGGAAGAACAACCGGTGCTGTACCTGAGCCGCAAGCTGCTACCACGGGAGACCAGGTACTCAACGGTGGAGAAGGAGGGCCTGGCTATCAAATGGGCCCTGGAGAGCTTGAGGTACTACCTGCTGGGGAGGGAGTTCGACTTGGAGACTGACCATCGGGCTCTGACGTGGATGAACTCCATGAAAGACCATAACAGCCGTCTGACCCGCTGGTACCTCTCTCTCCAGCCATTCAAGTTTCAGATTAAGTATAGAGCTGGCAAGACAAACGTTGTGGCAGATTATCTCTCCAGGTTGCCGCACATCGCCAACCTCGGGGAGGAGGGGGATAATGTGACGGAGCGCTCCTGAGCGCGCCGTCATGCCCGGAATGGAGCGCTCTTGAACGCACCGTCATGCCCGGAGCGGTGCGCCTTTCCTCTCTCCGCTGGCGGAGAGAGCCGGTGCTGGGAGCGCGCGCACAGCGCTGTCAGTGTTGTGGGAAAGATCAACTCCAGAAACTGATCCCGGGTCCCTGGACATGCTTCCCTGCTGTAGGCAAAGTAGGGTGCACACTCTTTGCCTACACGTCACACAGACATACATGTCACACGCACACACACACACACACGCGCTTACCTGTGGCTGGAACTGTCAAACGGAGGTACTTCCGGGTTCTCGGTTAAGAGCGCCTAGTGGCGCGCAAAAGGAACGGGGTTATACCATTATAGTGCGGATAATTGGTATACCCTATGGTAACGGGCTTAAACCGGCCTAGAGCAAACCGGTATAAGAAGAGCTGGCCCGAGGCACAATTATGTGAATGTTTCAAATCACGTGAAGAACATTTGTTTTACAGTTACTTAAATTGTGGGGAAAAAACCCTGTAATAAATAGTTGGTTTACCCGAGGGAGGGGCTTATAGTATAAAGGAGAGCTCTGCTCACTTAAACGGGGCTGTCGCTGAGCCTAGGAGTATGGTGGGTTGTCGAGCTGGGAATAAGAACATGAATGTCCTCTACCGAACTAGTTGTTTGTTTGTTTGTTTTGTTTGTTTGTTTCGTTCTAGTTTAAATCCTGCACTGTAAATATGAGCACTTTGGTGTAAATAAAAACCACCTCAAACTGCAGTTTGCCGACTGGCCATCATTTTTGCATCGTGTTCTCTTTCTGAAAACTGGACCCGTGACAGTAATAATAACAAATCTATTGAATTGTAACATTTAAAATATAGTGAATATATGGAGGCGCTTTGGACAACTTCAGTAATTCAATAGCTTTGCTAAAACAGTGCGACCGATTGATAATAATAATAATAATAATGTAGTAGCTATCAATATTAATGCAGCCATTTACTCAATAAGTAATAAAGTGCTTTAGAGACAAAGTAAAAGCACAAATGCAATATGAAAACAAGCATAAGGATTTTTTGTCAATGTTTACAAAATGTTAACAAAATGTCAAAACTTTATTTGCTGTACAGACAGTGTGAAAGCTGACATTTCAGTCAACTTCAAAAAGATTTCTGAAACAATGCAAAATATATCCCAAGCGATGCTTTGATCTGTTTGAGATGGCGTTCATAGCGCCTGCGTGCCGTTGTTGCGTACAGATCTTGCAGGAGCTGGAGTACGGCGCCTCGGTGGACTGGTGGGCCCTGGGGGTGCTGATGTACGAGATGATGGCCGGACAGCCGCCGTTCGAAGCCGACAACGAAGACGACCTGTTTGAGTCGATCCTCCACGATGACGTCCTCTACCCCGTGTGGCTCAGCAAAGAGGCCGTCTCCATCCTCCGAGCAGTACGTTGCATCACTCTGCTCTATTTTTTGTTCTTTGTTCTTTATGAGGTTGTAAGACTCAGAGGAGCTGATAAATGAAGAATGGTTCAAATTTATTGCGCGTAACGCTCCTCAATGGTCAAAACGGTCAAATCGACTTGATCCAAGTCACAGTATTGTACTGCAGAGGCCTCATTATGAAGTTTACATCTGTGACTAAAACTTCATGTGAAAAACCTGCACTTTCTGCTAATTTAGCCGCTTAAGAGTTTTAAACTTGAATCTTTGTCCCGCGCTCTTGCGGCCATTGTTGCAAACGGTATCATTCATGTTTCTGAAAGTGCACTAACTGCAGAGGCGTTCCGATGCATCGAAGTCAAAAGGGTTAGAGTCATCACAATGCTATCATAAAACCAGCGTAGATGACGGAGTGCTCTTACAGCGCGGAGCAGAATGAAAAGCGAGGCGGCTTTCAGTCTCGGTACAATAACACCGGCTGACCCCTTGTTTCATCACTCAATCGCTCCGGCTTTGTGCTTGTAGCATCCACAAAGCCATTAACATTTCAGCTCTGTTATCAGCACTGAAATGTGTGTTGTTGTTTTTTTTTTCCTGATCTACCCTTGCTCTCTTTCTCTCCTCTCGCCTTTTTTTTATGGCTGAAACCACATCTGAGCGTCCTGAAGGGCGATTTGTTTCCAGGCGATATGATTTCCGATCAATCGTGTGTGTTTGTGTTTAGTTCATGACCAAGAACCCAGCCAAGCGTCTGGGCTGCGTGGTGAGCCAGGGCTGCGAGGAGGCCATCAAGACCCACGCCTTCTTCAGAGAGATCGACTGGGTCCTGCTGGAGCAGAGAAAAGTCAAGCCGCCCTTCAAACCCCGGATCGTAAGAAAACACACGGTTCACATCTCAGAAAACACGACGTGAAGATCTTATGTGAACGAGCTCACCGAGGTTTACTTGAGCTTCAAAGTGTTGCACGTTATTTCAAATGGATCCGACAAATTTGCTCCTGTTGCAGCTTTTTTGATGTGCGCCGCTTTCAATATTGATTTTTAATAACAAACCGCCGGTGTTGGTTTGGAAGCCGATCGGGTCTTTCGGGTTTGAAGTGGCAGCGTTCATACTTCCACACGTGCGCCACACTCGGGTTTATTTTAATCGCACCAAAGTTGACAAGTGTGAACTCACCCCGAGGTGTCGCGTGGCAGTGTGATCAAAATACCAGGATAAAACTCACTAGGTCAGAGGCTAAAGCTGGTTGAAATGACGCTCTGAAACCCATGCAGAAAGATTCATTCAAAACAAAGTGAGAATAAACGATTCAAGAAAAATGATTGAGAAACAAATTTCGGCTACATGTTTTATCTTTTGAAGTCATTTCTAATTCTTTGTTATATTTCAGAATGATTCCTTAAAATAAGCAGCTTGTTTTTTGTTATCGCTCCTTCCCAAAGTGTCAGGAAGTTTCTCACTCATTTGTAAAATCAACAAATCATCCTGCCTTTGCAGACTATTTAGTCACATATCTTCCACACACAATCCCAGCTGAGGCACGCAGTTATCGTCGGTGGTCAGAAGGTGTCGCTGTACAATCACTTTCAAATTTGATTAAGAGCTATCTTGACACCATTTCTGTGTGTGTGTGTGTGTGTGTGTGTGTGTGTGTGTGTGTGTGTGTGTGTGTGTGTGTGTGTGTGTGTGTGTGTGTGTGTGTGTGTGTGTGTGTGTGTGTGTGTGTGTGTGTGTGTGTGTGTGTGGTCATGCAGAAGACCAAGCGAGATGTGAATAACTTTGACCAGGACTTCACCAAGGAGGACCCCGTGCTGACGCCCACAGACGAGGCCATCATCCGACAGATCAACCAGGAGGAGTTCAAGGACTTCTCCTACTGCGCCCCCGAGGAGACACAGACCTAACACACACACACACACACACACACACACACGGCTCCATCAGCACTGAACCTCCCATGCACCAACACACATCACACTTATGCTGAAATAACACAACTCCATATAAAAGAAAAGAAGACACACACACACACACACACACACACACACACACACACACACACACACACACACACACACACACACACACACACACACACACACACACACACACACACACACACACACACACACACACACACACACTCCTTTACTTTGAAGCTATTGGTTGTTGTTACTTTTGGAATATTATTTACTTGCATTGTGTTGTTCTTGTTGCCTGGGTTTATTATGAATATAAATATTTGAATATGAATATAAATATGAATATGTACACCTGCACATGCTCTCACACCCACACACACACATGCACACAGGCACTGTCCACAGACAAAACCTTTAGCACAGATTAAATTACACGGACACGACAATCCCAACATGCTCTCAAAACACGCTCGCCGCACATGCTCAGACAACCAAACACACTCGCACACAATCACACTGACCCCCGCTTCTCTACCTGGCACCTGTGGACTTTGGGTGCCGGGCCCAGAGGCCTGTAAATAGCCTGTGTTGAGTGGCTGTATCGTGTTGATATCGTCTGCTAGTAAAGGAGCGTTGTGGCGCATGGACAAGCACCCTACCTGTGTTATTATTACTGTCCTTATTGTGGACCAGTTAGGGCCAAATTCCTTTTGTGCAATACCCTGACTATCTATATATTTTATGGTTTTTATGTGTTATTTTTTGTGCAGGTTTTATTTTTATTTTTTTGTGGTATGATTGCAATACTGCTCTCGCTGTCCGACACTCTCACTCTGTGTCCTTGTGCCCTGTTTGTATAAAGTGAATGTCGAGCTTACGAGTTACAGGCTATTGAACTAATTATGTGGAGCAGAGTGTTACAGACAGCCTGTGTAGCAGTGAAAAGCCCGGTTTCCAGCCATTTCATCCATCTGTTAGTTTTCCACAGTCCACGTCTGTCCTGCCGGTGTGAATGCGTTGGCCCGTGGGAGTTTTTTTTTTTTTTCTCTCTCTCTCTCTCTCTCTCTCTCTCTCTCTCTCTCTCTCTCTCTCTCTCTGTGTTTGGGATGTACATTTTATGTGTATGAACGTGTGAATAATTTTTTTCCCTGTCTTGTGTGACTTCTCAGCATGTCTGTTTCTATAGCGACCATCAGTTTCTCTTTCCTTGCCCACACCTCCAAAGCTCCATTTCCCCTTTCCCCTCTCTCAACAGCCGTCTCGCAGCCAAAACCACTTTCTGACTTTTGCTTTTTTCAAGAATGGCTTTTCTTTCTTATTGCTCTTGTTTTCTTTTCTTTAAAAAAAAAAATTTATTATAGTAATAATAATTATTTTTATTATTATTGTAAAGTGTATCTGGAGGAAACCTTTGTGTATAATAATATAACTATACTATATTAGGTCTGTTACAGCCGGGTGGTGAGGAATGTGGATAACCAGCAGCTGAATTACCTCTCATTTCAAGCACACACACTTGCACATACAACCAAACCATCACATACAGACTCTGTCCTCCTTCTTCTCACTGTATTTCCTACAAACACACACACGCACACACACACACAGAGAGAAGGACTGTTGTATGGCGTGTACTGTACAGTGATCTGAAGGCGAGCGGGTTGCTCTCTGTGCAGTAGAGTCGGTGTGTAGTGAAGCTTCGTGCACCCAGGGGTAGGGCTGTTCCCGGTCACACTATCTTACTCTGTGCCAAAATGTAGTGCAACAGCCGGGCTAGTCCTGTCTGGTCTGATTCCAATAAAACACTGAGCTGTCTACATCAGTGCTGGAATGCTTTTCTTTCTTTTGTTCATAAGAGAATCGGTAGGATGCTCAAAAGTCTGAAGCAGAAGAAGAAAAGAGGGAGGAGGAGAAAGAGAAAGAGGGTGATGTCTTCTCCTGGCCTGCTGACCTATCGGTGCTCTTAGCTTTGGAGGCCTGGAGGTGATTTGCATGCTCTGTGGGAGGGACGATGCTCCACCGAAGGCACTTAAAGTCCTCTGAGCTGCAGGGGGGTGGGGGGGGCCCCACTTTCCTCCTGTCGTCTGGTGCTGCTAATTGGACTACCTGTGATGGTGCAAATTGTAGCGAGGCGGTTCCCCGCCGTGCTGTGAACTCCTGCCTGCTGCCCCCATCTCGTCTTTTCTCAGCCAGCCTTCGTCATGCCGTCAGATAGAGACGCCCGTGGGACACGATGACGGCTGACAAGGAGAAGAGAAGGTAAAGCTGGATGCAGAGATGAGCAAAATGATACAGTTAAATAAATTCAGCCATTTCTGTGTTTGTAAAACAGCATAAATGAAGTATGAATGGAAGTTTGGTGGTGGTGTAGTAAAGATTATATGCACCAGTTTTCCTTGATTTCAAAAACACCTCGGTGTAAAAATATGTACAGGAAATGCTGTAGACAGAAAAAATAGTCTTGAAAGTACAATGATTTATGAACAGCCAAAACAATTGTGCGTGTGACGGCGTCATGACTGATTTCAAGGTTCCTGCAATTAAATAATTTTTATTTTCCCAAGTGTTACTGCTACTTATATCAGTGTAAACTTATGTACAGAATATAAATCTAAACATTAGCAGATGTGGCATGAGAATAATTATTAAAGGTGAAGAAAAAGTGAAAAACTAAAATTGTTTAAAACCAAGTTCACATTCTTTATATGAAGAGTTAAAAATTTATGTATTTAATATATCTATGTATTACATACATTATAAAGCTATATATTACAGATAATATTATAAAAACATGTTTTTTTATTGTAATCAAGTTAACCTGTAAAGCTCCATGAAATTATTTTCAGTTTGAAAGTTATTTGCACTTGGAATGTTTTACAGCGGCCTGCGACTTGTCCATTGCACCCTGAATTCCTCTATTCCAGCATCGTGCTGCTGTGAGTTAGATGACGCAGTATAAAAAAGGACGGGTAGATGGATCTTAACATAATATTGTTTTACATGCAGTGGATAACATTTTAAAAAGTGTTTTGTTTTACAACAATGGAAAAACACTCTGTTGTGATTACAATAGTTGTCACTCTAGGTGAGAATGTGAGTGTGTGAGGTTGTTTCTTTCTGCGTTAGTGATGAATGCTGGCCACCCGGTTGAGAGAAGCAGATCTGAGGTTTGCAGGTTTGAATCCCACAGCTGACAAGTCATCATTGTTGGCCCCTGAGCAAGGCCGTTGACCCCCAGCTCCTCTCGGGGTGCCGTAGTGTGGCAGCACCTAGAAATGGCGTGGGCTAAAAAAGCTATTCTCCTGAAGGGATTAATAAAGTATGATTAGTTAGTTGGGAGTGAGGGAAAGGACCTGACTTTAACTTGACGATGATGAAGGGGAATATTAGTGGATGGACTGATGGCTACGCAGACGAATACACAGGTGTGGCACTTGAAGGACACACACTTCCAAACAACATGGGGGAATCGAAGCCACAGAAACATGACGGATGTGAACAATACAGAGAGCATGAGGTAAATGACAAGGCTGCAGCAAATCCAAGGATCGGGGAATAATGTAAAGAGAAAAACAAAAACAAGGTGCACAACCAAACACGCACTTACACAAAAAATTAGTCTGTGTGATTAAGAATGTATTGTATTACAATATAAAACATTTCTACACAATATGCCGATACATGTTCGAGCAGTAATACTTCACTTTTAGCCCCTTATATGGATCTCATTGTAATATCTTAAACTTTTATCAGGTCAAATGAGCTTGAAATTATGGAATTTTTAAATATGAAAATCGTTTTGAAATTGAAAAACTGTCCAAAGTGAGAATATTTTACAATTTATAGGTATTCTTTTCAAAAACAGGGAGAATTACCCTTTAATAGGGCACTCATCAAATACAAGGTGTAATTAAAGGATATTTGAGGAGTTTAAATCTTTAAAATATGCACAGAAATGACACAATTGACATTTTCTAAATGAAAAAAATCTTTATATTCAAAACATTTTGGATCAAGAAGGATTGGCTGGAGAAAACCCACACATGCACAGGGAGAACCCGCGAACTCCACACAAAATGTTGCACATAATGTGTATTTTCCATTAAATGAAAGCTCCAGATCTGCAACAAATGAGTTTCTCGCTCATCCTGTGCAGAGCGATCAGCCGAGAGGCGGCAAGGAGGAGACGGAAAGTGGAGTCTGATAAGTTTGGGGAGTTGTCGGGCCTCCTGCCGCTGCAGCCCTCCGTCCGAGCCCACCTGGACAAGCCCTCCATCATTCGACTCACGCTCAGCTACATGCGCATTCACACACTCCTCAAAGGTGAGAGGTCGTTACGAACACTCAACACACACCTGAAAGCATGTTTAGAAAGATATATGTGGAGTTAAAAAAGGGAATTTTTCTCAAAAATATTCTTACACCCTTTTTTTTTCTCTTTCAGAAAATGTAGGATTCTGTGCAAATGGCAGTCATGGAGTGAAATCTCACCACGTGGTGAGAGCGAGAGAGAACTGTCAACCCGGATGGTTTGAGGAGTCCCAGGACTTCAGGGTGTTGGATGAGAGGAGCATGTACCTGAGGACCCTGGAGGGGTTTCTGATGGTCTTGTCCTCTGATGGGAACATGATCTTCCTTTCTGACAATGTCAGCAAGTACATGGGCTTGACGCAGGTATGGAAACACGCACCATACCTTTTAGAGAGTCAACGTGAAGAATTAGAAGATCAATATCAATTGCTTTGGTTTCTGGCAGACTGAGTTGATGGGGCACAACATTTTTGAGTACGCTCATCCCTGTGATCATGAAGAAATCAAACATAATCTACGAGTGACTGCAGGTATGGGAAGGTTTTCTGGTTTGATTCCTTCAATATTTTACCACAAAGTCCCATTGAGATCAATGTGTCTTTTATAACATCAGCAGATCAAGTACAAACAATATTAAGATCTCTTTGCAAGTGATTCCTAAACTGAAGTGACTATTGTGTGTATTTTTCCATATCTGTTGAAACACTGGCTGCAGTCTCTGTCGGTTATTGTTCAGGACCTCCGAAGATAGAAAACTGTAATGAGACACTTTGCTTCTGCACGTTTGTATACTGCGATTAACTTCACTGTAAAATCAGAAATTGAAAAAGGGAGTCTGCTGTATATACTGGGATGACTGGTTGAAATGATCCTGAACTGTTTGTCCTTGTCTTTTATTAAACACACTTGTGTTTTAGAGGGAGCTTGCTGTGGTGAAAGGAGAGACTTTTTAATGAGGATAAAAAGTGCTCTGACACACAGGGGAAGAAGTGCCACCCTCAAGTCTGCTACGTGGAAGGTTAGAGTGAAACACAAAGAACCCTTCATTTCTGTATACAGTAGTCGCCATTGACAGGATGTCGCGTGTGCACGTCTCATCAGCAAAACTGGAATTTGAAAAAAAACAAAACAACCAGAAAGGAGACAAATTGAGTTTGATGCTCCTGTATTAACCAAAGATTCAGCAATAATAACATTTTTCCATGAAGTCTAAATAAATCCATGTCGTCTTATTTCAGGTCCTGCACTGTCAGGGCAGAGTGAAGGTCTGTGTGTTCCGCTCGTCAACCTCCTGTCTGCTCTTGACCTGCCGACCTCTGCCCCTGTCACACACACTCCTCAACACACACACCTTCGCCAGCCAGCACAGCATGGACATGAAGTTCACCTACTGTGACCAGAGGTGTGTCCTTCCTACTGCTGTTGATTGTGTTGTAGCCACGGCAACATGATCACCCAATGAACCGTATTTAACGATTAGGATTTTATATTATCATATAATTTCAATTGATTTGACTATAGCTCACAATATGATACAAACAGGTACTTTTCAAATTACTTTTCTATGCACTGTAGGACTTTATTGAGTTTTTTAAACTTACTTGGAGGAAAATCAATACCTTACATTGATTTGTAAAACTACAAACTGGTTATTCATTACTATGAACTGATTTTCATTCTAAATCAACTTTCACCTCATAGAGACCATATTCCAGGTTTGGCTTTGTGGGCCTTTTTCTATAGAGTTTGCACATTCTTTGTTTTGAATCTGGGGTTTCCATACATTTCCTATACTTATGAAAGTGAGTGTGTGACTGCCTGGATGCAGTTCATCTCTGTGCACGTCTGTGTAGCCCACCACCATTCAAACTAGTTGTTTTTTAAGTCTTGAGTTTCCATAGATACCAAATATTTCACATGGAGTAATCTCATGTGACAAAGAGGGAACAAAAGCATTCGAAACTATGATTGCTGCTTTTTAACTTCCTCTTTTTCATTTGAGACCCTTGTGCCGAGATCATACAAGTGTGTGCAATCAACCAGTGTGTGGCCGTTCGGTGCTTCAGTACACATCTGTTGAAAAATGTAAATAAATAATAGTAATTATGATAATGGTGTTGCCTTTGTGTGTGTGCGCAGAGTGACTTGTCTTTTAGGTTACAGTCCAGAGGAGCTGCTGGGTCGTTCCGTCTACGATTTCTGTCACACGCTGGATGCAACCTGCTTGCAGAAAAGTCACTTCAACTGTGAGCACTCACACACACACACACACACACACACACACACACACACACACACACACACACACACACACACACACACACACACACACACACACACACACACACACACACACACACACACACACACACACACACACACACACAGAGGATACAACTTTGTGCAAACAGCTTGTGTGTGTATGAGTGAATTTACCATTTGCGTCTGTCCGCAGTGTGCTGGAAGACTCAGTCAGTCAGCGGGCAGTACAGGATGCTGGTGAAAGGTGGAGGTTACGTCTGGGTGGAGAGCCACAGCGCTATCATTCCCTCCAAGTCCAGACCCGCTGCCCACCAGCCTCTCCTCATCCTCTGCATTACCTACATCCTCAGGTGTGTGTGCCATTTAACTAAACTCCACACATCGTACATACATTTGTCATTTTAAGGAAAGAGGCTGAAGACAGGCATTGACTTCAAGTTACTTTTTTTGGCAATAATCACTTGAAATGATCGTTTCAAAGGGGACAATTAGGACTGCTCTGTTTCTAATGTAACTCCAAGAGTTGCTGTTCACAGATGTTTAATACTTGTGTGTGTCACAGTGGTGTGGAGGAGCCTTTCCTGCAGCTTTCTGTGGACCAGACCAGACTATACTCCAAGTGAAACAGTCTGAAGAAAACCCTGCAGCACCCCCCCGCCCCCCGCCCCCCACCCCCAAAACAAAAACAACAACACAACAAGCTTACCTCTGTGAATTCCTGTCGCCTATTTTTATGAATCTAACTTGCATTAAATATAAAACTTTCTCCTTGAATGTAGTTTGCTGTGTGTTTCTGAGGACACATGCACACTTTTCACAAGCAGGTGGAGAGCTGAGCATTTACCTCTACCAGGGTGAAATAAAACAAAGAGTTTCATTTGTGCTTTGTGGTCGACAGACGGTTGAAGGAGTGTCGGAAGATGTGTAACTTGTTGACTACACCAGATAGTTTGACTTCTTCATGACCTTCCCACGTCTGACCTGACTTCCTGTGAGGTTTCCTTCCGAGCCACCTGACACGTGGGCCCACATCTGAATGTTAAACTAGCACATATTGTACAATGCACACACACACACACACACACACACACACACACACACACACACACACACACACACACACACACACACACACACACACAGATAAACATATATATAGAAAGAGACAGAGTGATAGACATTCGTTCTGACGGAGATGTGAGTAGACGCAAGTCGAAGCCACAGCTTCCTGAATAGTGACATCGACAGGAAAGTTTCTCGTGTGAACTTTGTGAACTTTTCACCTCTTGGCCACTGGATGCACACACACACACACGCACGCACAAACCACCAACTTTTTCAAGTTTCACTTCAGGATGTTTGACTGGTGTGACGCGTGAATGAAACAAAAATTACAATCGAACTAAATGGAATAAGAAACATATAAAGCATTCGTGAATGCTGCTGACATTATTTCTTTCCCCATTCACTGGCTCTACATTCAGACTTTGCTGTGAGGAGTTTTCATGTTCTACTCCAGCTTCTGTGCCTTTAGGGTGGGAATTTGATTGTCTAACTATAATAAGCTCCATAGAAGGCTATTGAACAGACGTGAGAAATAAGAACCCTGAGATGTTTGAATGTAGATACAGCTGTAGATACAGATATTTGTGGAGCAAAACTGGTCTATTTGAGAAGGATTTAAGAAAACATGTCACAACCGAGAACCTAAAGTGTGTTCATCAATCTAAGAGACCCGTCTCTGCTCCTGGGGCTTGTTATGAGGTGCATTCAGGTTTATTTACTTCATCATTGCCGGAGCAGCGATCTGATCTGTGTTTTTAAGTATCTCCCTGACTTCGGTTTGTGTTCCGAACAAAAACATGCTGTGAAGTGCATGCAATTGTTCCTATTCTTCACATGTCATTTGCCATCCTAAACATCTTTTATCTGTTGATAAAATAAGACGCTGGCTGCACTGTTAATTGATCTGGAATGTCTTTCTAGGATTTATTCAGCTTGGCTGAATCCAACATCAGTTAAAATATAAGAATCTTATTTATTTAGCTCGTTATTTAATTTTGGAGGGCTTTGTATTTGCATTCTAATCCTGACGCGGCTGCTGTCAAACAACTTGTTAGAAAGATACTCACGCCATCTAGTGTTTAACTGCAGTCATTGAAAGAAAGCCCACAGTCTGCAGCCTCCGCATGGTGCAGAGTAGAGTGAAAAAGCCTCCAGACTGCATTTTACTTCAACCTGTCTTTCATCATTTCTTTCATAAAAAGATTTTTAATTATAGTTCAACATTTCTAATGAACTGAACCAAAGAGAGACATTTGGAGTTGTTGTACTGTAAGTTACCGTATTTTCAGGATTATAAGTCACACCTGAGTGTAAATTGCATCGGTCGAGACAAAAAAAAACGAAAGACGATAAAAGCATCTATGAGTTGCGCTCATGTAAAAGACATTCATTTTAACATGCACAGTCGATAAGCTTCATCCTCAATGTCAAGAACACAGTTTCTCTGCTTTTCTTCAATCACAAATTTCTCAGACACTCGGAACTCTCATTCTGATGCTTTATTTCCATTTTCTGCTGCATATTTTCCATTTTTTTCTCTAATCTGTGTGACTTTTTCTTTCGGCTGATTTCGGTTTTGCTTTGTATGTCAGTTAAACGGGTTATTTCACTTTTACTGCGGCAGCATTCAGTTTTCATACTGCACCATCTTGTGGTCCCAGATGGTATGTAAAATCATATTTTGCTGTACTTCTTAATATACACTGGATGACCAGCCAAAGAACTGAAAAAAATAGAACCGGTAAGCAGCTTATCACCAGTTAGTTTACTGATTCATCAAGTGCAATCGTTCCACCTAAAGGATGCAGAGATGGAGGCTCTCTGCAAAGGCATGAGAAGAGCAGTACTCAGACAGGAAATCACCAGCCTGAGGAAGACTGCCAGGAAGCCATAGACTGAGGCTGCAGCTATCAAAGAGAGCATCATTTCCTGCAATTTTGTTGGAGAAAACCGAGGTTAAAGGATAGAGAGGACACAACTTCCAGCGTGCATGTCAAAGCTAACAAAGTTAGTAACACAGCTGTCCAAGACGGAGGTTGAACGGAAGATAAATATCAAGTTCTGGAAGACCAACTGAAACTCGAGATCAGGGCAGAGGAAAGTGTTGAGCTGAGAGAGGAGCAGTTCAGAGGAGGACCAAACAAGACAGCAAGGTCCTTACTGACACATTCTTCCAGCTGCATGAGCTTTACTGCAAAAGTGAGAGAGAGAAGGGAAACATGAAGGCAGAGATCAGGAGGAAAGAGGAGTGGAGTAGTGGTTTATACTGTCTCTTTTTCTCCAGGAAGCGCCAGTTTCCTTCCACCATATAAAGATGGTTAGATGGAGCACCGGCCTCTAGTGTTTCTCATCCTGCCATCATCATCATCTTATCAATTGATCAAACACATCTAAATAACTTGTTTCTATCTGATTTCAACATGTGTAGGATTGTAGTGCTTCTTTAGAACTAGACACTCGTATCCTGCAGGGCTTCCAAATATGACCTGAAATAGTAATGTTGAAAGGGCTAAACAGCCCTTAAACAAATCTGTTTGTTTGTCTGGAGTTAAATGTTTCTCTTTAGCTCGTGGCCTGTACAATTCATTCTGAATGAAATGATTATTTGTCCGTACCATCAGTCTATAATGTTGTCCTGCCTTGACATTAAGTCATACTAAAGCTTGCATTCGCTCAATGTAAAATAACTTGAAAATCAACGCAATGAAACCACAGTTTGTTAGATGTGTATTGCATTCATTAAGCACATGTTAACTGAACACTTACTTCTATGTGTTTTATGAGAAGAATCTCCCAGCTTGTATATTCTCTGGCTCTTCATATTAGTTCTATAGGACAAAGGAATTAAACATATTGAATGAATGAAAGCTGAATATTGAACAGATTCCCCTTTTTTATCGTGGATACACTGCAGATTTGGGTCATTGGCGATAGAGCTAAAACCCAATAAAAGGAGCCCTTGAATGCAACACGCCAGGTTGTTTTGAGGCAAACTGTAAGGGCTCTGACTTGTTATCAAAATCTGTCTCTGAGTTCATTTTTTGACCTTTGATCTCTACTGTTCATTCACCGCAAAAACAGAGCAAGTTTAAATGTTAACTCTGTTTCTCTTTCATTGAATGAACATTGTTTTAAAAACATTCGGTAACTCTCAATTCATCCGTGAAATCACCGCCCGTCTGAAGATACTCATGATTTATGATAAAAATTAAAAAAGAAATGTCATGAAACTGTGTTTTTGTCTTTTTGTTTTTTTTAATGCAGCTCAGCTATATCTTGAAAGTGTTGTTGGATAATCTGGTAAATTGGTGTATTCTGACTGGCTGTGGCTTCACTGGTTCTTCAAGGTGACCCTGGCAGTTGCTCAGGAAACATGTGGCCTTGCTTCATTTTTACAGGCCTGATTGCTCCAGTATGAGCGGGTCTGAGGTTTGACCTCTGAGGGCGGGGTCAGTAGGTTGAAGGGGTAATATTAGTAGGTTGAGGATTACATATCATGGTGAACGCTCTATTTAAAGGAGGCGCAAACCTCCGTCGACTCAGACACAAAAAGTTTCCTCTGGTGAGGTGGGAAGATAATCTTCGCTACTTGTCAGACTTTCATTAATTCCCCGTGAACATACCACATGACTGATGTATAAACTGGTGTTTACTTCAACGCTCAAGCTGCGTCTCCTCTTACAGACCCCCTCCTCCCCCACAGTCACACCCCCATGGTAGGGTGGGTGTTGTCAGGCTGTCATCCAATCACATCGCAGTGTTCAGCCTTTGGAACAAGCCCCCGATAAATCAGTGCAGAGAGGAAGACAAGGCCGAGGTGAAGAGCAGGGCAGTGATATGATTGAAATAAACTGGACAAGCACAAGCAGCAAGGAGCAGTGGACACTCATAACCATTAGTTATTCTGAAATAGTCATTAATTGTTAGTTTTTTTTATATACAGTATTGCTTTATTAGGGCCATGATAAGATAGAAGGAAGCAGAGTTGACTGTAACAGACTGCTGGAACAGAGTTCATCGTTCAAAGGGTATATGATTGATTTATGCTTTGCAAATGAATTGAAATCAGTTATATCAGTACAACGATTAAAAACACACGCGATAAACTTCCCATTGAATTATATATATATATATATATAGATCTTATTTTTCTGGGTTATCCATTCTCATTCTTTTATCTCACTTTGAGATAGCTGGAGATTGCTCTGGTCCGGCCACTTCATTTAGTGATTATCTACTAGTTGATGTTAGTTTAGACAATGAGGGTTTTGCCAATAGTGACTGAGATTAAAAAAAAAAAAAAAGACTAATTTGCATTCCAGTTTAAACAATACAAACATAAACTCTCTCCATTTAATTTGGCTTGCTTTTTTCCTTCCATGTTTATGTGTACATATGTGTCGCTTCACATTATCTTTACTGCTGTCTGCTTATCTTCTGAAAAGTACCAAGAGGACAAACACAGTATAGACGCCACAGACCATCTCTTTGATTCTGTAAATTCCAAGAAACTATATTTGCCGGTTTCCATTGAGCTTGTTGTTCAGATATCAGCTTGAAGAGCCAATAAACCAATCTGGTTCTGAAGGACAAAGACAGGACAATGAGGAGATAAGCTCAGCAACTATTGCATTAGGAAACATTGGCTTGATTGTGCGCTGGTCGCAACGAGTAACGTGGTTACTATTGATTATTCTGTCCAACTGACATCAGAGTGACGTTACAGGATGTGGAAAACATCCACTTTCAAAGTGTGTACTTCTGTATTTTGCACACTATTTGTACCTGATGACACTTTATCGAACTATTACTCACCTTGTCACCTTTCCGTTGTGTATTGTGTAACCGCTTATTTGGCCTGGATGGATATTTGTACCTGCATCTCAGGGAGGAGGATCTAATCTTATCTCGTGTGCAGAGTCCACACTTTCGAGCCTGGGTCAGGGCCTTATTCAGGCAAGCTCAGCACTGAGATCCAGCCTGTGACTGAGACATGCAGCGGCAGTGTTTGCTCACGCATGTTGCGGTGTTTGTTTAAAATAACCCTAACAAGTTATATAAGAATCATTACCATACCATTTCAGCTCTTACAGGGGAAACAGATGCACTGATGTGAAAGAAGTGGTAACAGCTCATTGGAAAATCCTGCTGTTACCCAACATGAAGAGTATTTTTTAATGTGACCTACACACATCATAAGTGCCATTTTGCCCTAAATTTCCTTTTCCATGTGAAACACACATAATTACATACACAGGTACACTTGCATGCACCTTATGAATATTTGCTTGTGAAAGCCTCAACTAATATGGGAATCATGCAGGCTGTAAATAAAATTGCACTGATTTCAGCATGTAATATGTCATCCATTTATTCCAGACCCCAGCTCCCTACAGCGTGATAACACAGAGCAAGCTCTGTGTCCAGGGCCTTAGTTCACCCTGAGGGCCTCATGTTAATGATAAATTTGGTGCAAATATGCTGCTATAAAGCATTCTGAATAAAACAGTCCAGAGTGGTTGATTTTACATCCTGCAAACACTCCTTAGTCAGGTGAGAAAAGATCCACAGTGAATGAAAATGCCTCACTACTATAATTATTGATGTAAGCTTCTGACCGATCAGCCTTTACAATGGATGCCTGTGCAGGCGAGGAGATAATGAACAAAACAAAAAAAAGAAAACTATTTGGGAACAGTAAAGATTCAGTCAGAGGTGGTTTATGTGAACAGTAAGTGTGTAAAGGTGTATCTGTTGTTTACTTTCTGTGCAATTATTGCCATGATACAAGGTTCCTTCCATTGGAGTAGCTCCAGATTCATCTATCCCTCTATCCATCCATCTATTTCAGGGCTGGGGCAGGAGGTTGGGGCCAAAAATGCTGTTTTTTAAATGTTTTAAATTGCCTCTTTTAGTTTATATTGTTGTTTTTAGCACTTTGAGAGTCACAAATGTAAAGTGCAACACAAATAAAATGCATTATTATTATTATTATTATTATTATTAGTAGTAGTAGTAGTAGAAGACATTATAGCCAACTGATAGTCATCAATCAACCTAATAAGCTTACAAACCTTGGAAGCCAAAAGTGGGAGAAAATGAAAACTACACCCTGGATTTATGAGGAGTATTCTTGCTGTCAGGCGGCAGTGTTAACCACTGCACCAACTTGCCACATTCCTGCATTTGTCCTGTGTATCTTGTTGGGCAGCAGAAAAAGGCAAATGTGTTCAGTTATCTCACACAAGAGTTTAGCAACTTGTACCATATATTTTTTTCTATGTGAGTTAGGGTGCCTAGGGACTGGGGTGTAGGATGGCCACGCACATCTGAACCTCTCCGCCATTGGCCATGTCATCCTTCCCTCCTTCTTTCTTTCTTTCTTTCTTTCTTTCTTCCTTTCTTTCTTTCTTTCTTTCTTTCTTTCTTTCGTAATGGTATGGATTAGCTGGATGCAGATGGCGGTAGTGCAGCTTCACCGATGCCAACTTCACGGATTGCTGTTGAAGAGGAAACAGTCATCAGGGACGGAAAAACTGCTGGCAAGAGAGAGGGAAACAGTCATCAGGGATGATGAGAGCGGTGAGAAACAATGTAGATAGATAGAACCAGCAGATGGTGGTAATGCAACTTTATGGATGCAAACTGCAGTGAGAAGAAGAAGAAGAAGAAGAACTGCCTGAAGGCATGATTTATGATTTGACATAGTCACAAGAGGGAGAAGTGCACAGGACACACAGAAATAACCACAGTCAGAACAATCATTTTTTGCAGTTTATCAATTTTAACACTTTTAATAGTTCCAGCTTTTCTTTTCTTTTTTTTTTTTTTTTTTAACAGTTTTAGCATTAACCATTTGAAGCTACTCGAAATTTATTAAATTGTTTTATTGCACTGTTTCAGTTGTTTGTAACTATTTAGGCAGCTTGACGTTTTTGAGCTGTTTTAGCCATCTTATGTGTTTTATCCTTTTTGTTTTTTATCCATATGTAGTTTTGGTGTATAGACCATTTAGCACAGTAGTATTTAGTTATCAGTTCCTCTATCAATCACACAGACAAACCTACATGAACATACCTGAATGAAACTCTCACAATTTTCCTTTTGAGGCAATGTTCTTTTTTGGTTTATGAGGTATTTGAGAGGTGCGTTTGGAAACTCAACATATATCACTTGCATGTAATCAGATCCAGATGACACACATTCTGACAAGGATCAACATTTTTAATGAAAGAGTCCCTTTAAAAAAAACGTGTATTTCGACATAATTATGTGAAAGCACAAGAATCTTGAACACTAAAAATTAAGGGATAAATAAATGCAATGATTTAAGTTAGTAGAGATGAGCAGTCGGGGCGCGGGGACGCGTCTTGTCAGTGGCACGCGAGCGCGCGGCCCCTGGCGGGGTCGAGCTTCCTTTAAAAGCGGACGGCCGACGCGCGCCCTCCCCCACTCAGCCAGAGGACGGGACACAGTGAGGAGCTGCTGTGTCGCTCATTCTAACCCCTCTCCTGTCGTCACCCCCATTGTCTTCGTCGTTTAGTTCTGTATTTTCCCCATTAGCTATCTGCTGTCATGTACCGCTATTTCGGGGAGTTGCTGAGCCGCTCCGCGGGCAGTGCCCTGGCCTCGGGCTGCGTGGACTCCGCTCTCCCGGCGTCCTCCTCCCTGATGAGGGTCCGTCGCTATGCCGACGCGGCGGCGGACCAGCCCGACGACCCGAACTTCTTCAAGATGGTCGAGGGCTTCTTCGACCGCGGCGTCGAGATCGTGGAGGACAAGCTGGTGGAGGACCTGAGGACCCGGGAGACCCCCGAGCAGAAGCGGAACCGTGTGCGGGGCATCCTGCGCATCATCAAGCCGTGCAACCACGTCCTGAGCGTGGCTTTCCCCATCAGGAGGGATAACGGAGAGTGGGAGGTGGTGGAGGGCTACCGCGCCCAGCACAGCCAGCACCGAACACCGTGCAAAGGAGGTATGTGACCGGGGGAAAACCCTCCCCAACCCGCCGGCCCTTCTGACAGCGAGCCGTTAGCTTCAGTTAGCTGCGACGCTAACATGGGGCGAAAAGTCAAAACACAGCGGCTGCTGTCAACAGCTGCCCGCACCGGAACACACTGTTTTACACTTCACTCCACAATTAACTCACTCATTTAACAACACGGCGACATGCTGGTTCATTGTCTCTCATTACACTTGTGTAGAAGTTGACTGACCTTCTGGAGGCTCACCTGTAGCTCCTAAAGTACTGCTGTCAAACTGCACCACCAAACTTTTAAATCCTCAAGATGTCACCTCTAAAAGTTTATTCTGGGTGGTGTTGCGATCTCACCACCTCCGTCAAGTGTGAATGTTTAAATCATTCTGTATTATTGTGCCTGATGTTAAAGAGCAGCAGGTGTCCTGTCATTGAGCATGTCAGACCTTGGTGTGTCATCATGTGCCTCACAGCTTATCATCAACTCGCTATTATTGCATTCATGCAAACACAGGCAAGTGTCGGAAAGCATTGCAAATACACACCATAAAGCCCATGTCAGCCTTGTGCAGAACAGGCAGGTTTATGACAATGTGGTCCTTCATTTAAAAGTTCAAGGTTCACAGCAGAGGCCCTGGCTGCTGCTATGCACCCTGGGTAAATAGTGGATGGATATGATGTATAGGAAGACAGGAGGCGTGAAAGCAGGGTAGGGGGTGGTTGTGTTTGCAGGCTCTCCTATTTGTCAGCAGTGTGACAGGTGGGGGAGGGTTCTCTGGGGAAGGGGTATTCTCAGCAGAAAGACAAGTGCTGTTTGGCGAGCTCGCCAGTCAAAGGGCGTGTTTGAGCGGCGTGGAACAGTCGCAGGCCTCACATTAACACAGTTGAAAATCCTCCACAGCACCTGCTGGATGGAGACCTTTTCTGGAGTGGCATGTTTCTGTTCAAGACTTCAGATGTTGCATGCTGGCTCTGTGCTATATTGAGAGAAGTTGCTTTAAAAATAATACTTAGCATGCTGCTTGAGAAGCAGACTGATACTGCTTCTTTGTTCCTGCCCCCAAACTAAACGTCTATTTCAGATCATTTCCTAACATCACTCAACAGTGAATGTATCGCTCACTGCCCAGCCAGTTATCTACTTCTGAGGCTGCTCACTTGGAACAATCAATACCATTAAAATGATCTCGAACAAATCCGAGAAGAGCAGGGCAGGGCATCCCCTTTCTTTCACACTATACAGAATGATTTTTCAGTACATCACCCTGCCCTTAACCTTCTTCCTACAAGCCTGCAACTAAAGTTTGTTTCCAGGTTTCCAATAACCAAATACAAAGGAGCCTTTTCAATGAAAAACCCAGTATAATGGCAGAAATGAGCCGTTATCGTTCAGCAGGTTTAATCATTGCTACAGTGCATGGACTCCTGCTGAGTGTTCAGATCAAACTACAAAGTGCAAAGTCGGTTTTGTATGAGTGCATGTGGTCCTTTCGCTTTAAGAGCCACACAGTGACGGCTGCCAGTCTGGGCCACACCAACTTGCTGAGCATTTATTAATTGCTGTATGCGTTGACACACCCAGAAAGCGCTGCACAATTTCAGTTTAATCCGCTTTTCTTATTTGGAAAAATTCTTTGTCTGGGGTCACTGTGTTTACATGTAAACCAAATATGGCTCTGATTTAATAAATTCACCTCCTATGCATGGCTCATGATTGTTAGCATCATTAACATGCCACACTGTGTGTATTGATTACAACTGGAGGGCTGCTGAGCTTGTCCATGTTCAGTCTCCAGACCTGAATGTGGAAATGAAACTCCCCCGACTTCTGGAAAATCTGCCCTCCATTTCAGAGGAATGTGTTTACAGTTCTGTTTTGGTTCCTGTTGCTGTGGTGGGCTGCTGGTTGGGCGGATAAATGAAAGATCGGACGGGGGATGGTAAAGCGGTTTTGCAGGGTTTTTTTTCTCCATTAATTTGATCAGTGAGCTGTAAATTTTCCTCTGCTGGCCTGAAGTAACCTGGCGGATCCGTGGATGAATAGAAGGAATAAAGAGGGAACACCACAGCAACACTCTGAAACATGATGCTTTGTTTTTTCTTTTTCCTCCCTTCCTCGTGACGGTTAGGAAATTCTGTAATTTGTAACTGCAGACGGAGGCTGGGACGCTGGTTGGTGGGCGCACAACTGTCATCAGCTGACACTTGGCGATGACTTCATAGTGGGAGGGCTTTTACTAGTGCTTCCTGTGCTTTTGCTTGCAGTCCCAACACACACGAATAGACCCACGCAGCGCTTCGCTCTCCGTAAAGCACTCTCCCGACTCCTTTGTGCTTTTTGCCCTTGGGTTTCTCTGTGTAAGCTAACCCTGGGTGTGCTATTTTTGGCATTACTGTTCAGTCTCACTCTTACGCACTCTGCTGCCGAGATGGAGTTCTGTGGCATCTCCAGCCTCGCTGTATGATCTCATGTAACCGTGCACATGTTACTGAGGGAACAGTAGTAAACACCCCGGGAACATATGACTGGAGCTCGAGGGCTGGTGTCGCTGTAGAGGGCTGCTATTGGATCGTTTGGTCTCCACCTGTACTTTTCCGCTCCCTTTCTGCCCTGTTCTTGTGGCTTTGAGTGTTCATATAACATACAGTGGTTTTTCGATCTTTCCAGTTTTTCCACCGGGGCTCTGTTTTCTGCTCTTTTTCTCTGTGCATGAAATGAAGGCTGTGCAAGCAGTTATCTTACCAGGCTACACAAGTACACTAGCTATTAAAACATTACCATATGAGATGTAATATTGGATGTTTTTTAAAATACAAATATAAACTTGCAGAGGTATCATACAAACACAGCCCACAAGAGGGTTCAATCTGGCCTGCAAAATACGCTGTAAAAATGACAAAAAAGCATTGCAGCAACCGTCTCTTTAATTTGTTTACTTGGGATTGATTTGCAGTGTGGTACATGTTGAAATCTGCATTGTTGTGTGTTTTACTCCAGGAAACATTTATTAAAAATGGCATAATATTAAAATGGCTAACTTCTCTTGAATAAATAAATATTCAATAAATGTAAACTCACCGTTGCTTTTTAAACCTTGCCATCTTATCGTTTCACTCGTCAACTCGAGATTCAAATGAACCTGGAAAAAAATTTGATTGACTAACAGAAGTTGACAGTGAAAGGCACCACCATGACGAGTCCTTCTTGCAAGAGTGTCTCATGTGATCACACAGCAGGCCTTTTGTACTTTTAGGCATTTTCTTTAGGTTTTTTTTCTGAATACTCAGTCTGTGGCTTCCCTTCAGGTATCCGCTACAGTATGGAAGTGTCTGTGGATGAGGTGAAAGCCCTGGCCTCTCTGATGACCTACAAGTGTGCTGTTGTTGGTAAGTATTCATGTCTTATCTCTCTCCAAAGCGTCCTTCTGCTTGTCCGCAGATTTCCACATACTTACTAATACCCTATGTTTTCATATAGTTTTGCCAGATTAAGATTGTAGGTCATGCGATGATGGTTGGTATTTATACATTTTTCTCTTTTCTGCACAAAAATGTGTGTACACTGATCAGCCATAATCTTCTGAGGAGTGAAGAGAACTGCACGGGATAGGATTATGTAGAAAACAAGTGAACCTTTAGTCTATTTTTGTGTTTAGAAGTAGGAAAAATGGGTAAGTGGGTTAAAGCATATCCAAAAGTGGTCCAAGGAAGGGTGATGGTATTGTGTCTGTCCCGAAGCAGCTCAAGTTGCTGCAGAAGTTATTGCTCGTTCTGATAGAAAGGCGTCAGACTATCGAGTGCATCTTGCTGCATGTGCAGCTGATTGCCGCACAGCAAGTCTGCATGCAGAGGCGGTCATGGTATTATGGGTAATTGGTACGTGTTCCTCTGGTTTTTCACGCTGTGATTTCCTCCTCCAGATGTGCCATTCGGGGGTGCCAAAGCTGGAGTCAAGATCAACCCCAGGAATTACACTGTAAGCCTTCTTATCTCAGGCTTCTGCTCCCATAAGCACATGCACATGTAAAGTTATACACGCTTATTTAAAGTGTGCTGCAATAGATGACAAAAATCATGAGGTTGGTAACGTCATGCATTTGATTTTTGTTTTTTTTCTCATCACATTCTAACAAATGGAACTACTCAGTCACATGGCAATACAAAAGGCAGCGCATGACTGCATTCCCCTAGTATTTGTGAATTGGGTGCAGTTAAAGAGATGGAAATATGTGAAAAGAACACAGGAGATGTACAGCTTTATCCTGGTTGTGCAGATATTACTCCATTCATCCTTTATATGTGTGAAGACGTATGAAAGGTGGGTTCACCGTGTCCGTCACAGAACAAACATGCAAGCATTCAAAAGAAAAGAAAATGACGGGCTTACTAATAAGTTACCAGTCAGAGAGAGAAGCAGATCTTTATTTGTTAAAATGTTTGTTACTCATTAAAAAAAATAGACCAGACTTTAATCCCCTACTATTGGCTGTAATGGGGAAAAATAAATGATTTACTGGTAAATGTCACTGGCCGGTGATTCTGAGGTGACTGGAAAACAAAATATCAGTGTTTTCAAAAATTTGAAGCACTTTTCCTAGAATCTGCTTTCCACAGTCGATTCATTGTTTTGTTTTGTTTTTCTGCTGGAAATAGTGTAAGCAGTGTGATGTTTAGTTTTTTTTCCTCCTTAAATCAATGCTTTGTAACAGGATAATGAGCTGGAGAAGATCACCAGGAGATTCACCATTGAGCTGGCCAAGAAGGGTTTCATTGGTGAGTGTCTTGTGAACATATACTTAAAGAAAATAAGTTTTGTTTCCTGATTTAATATTAATGTTTGTCCCACGAAAACTGCCTGGCTGGTTTCCTTGTGGTTTTTAACAGAGCTAAAGTGTCTGTCATGTTGAGAGCTGAATATTTCCACCCAAGAAAGTAAACACTTTTGTCCCTGTGTGCTGTTAATTCAGGGCATGTCTATGTTTGCTCAAGGGGGAGAGAATAATGTTGAACAGGGCTGGGATGGAATGAGGGGTGACTTTTCCATAACCACACGTATTTATCACAATTACGGCAGCTGCTCAAATGAAAAGGACATCTGTATGTCCTTAATAAAATACAACCATTTGACTCGTTTAACCCTTTTCTTACATTGACACTTTCGTCTTTGTCTTGTGTTTTATTTTAAATGGCTATTTTATTGAAACATCTGTCTTTATCTATCTTCTATAATAATTGGCAAGTTTAAATGGGGAAAAAAAGGCATTATGAAGCTCTTTATTTTATTTCAAATGGTTTGTCCACCTGGTTTTGTTCTTCCTGTAAAGCACTTTGAATTCTACCAACTTGCATGAAAATGTTTATAAATAAACATTTATTGACGTGATCTTTTAGGTAAAATTGCAATGCCATTTTGCAGAAACTCTCTAAAGCATTCAAATTCTCTTGAAATAACAACTCCAAATGTTTTGAGCAAAAAAAAAAATTTTTTTCCCATGTAATTTGAGTAGACTTACTTGGTTTCTACTCTCCTTGTGTGGTATAGTCGAATGGCATAAAATCACAGGGTCATGCATGGAAAAAGCAAACATGCACCTATTTTTTTACCACAAATTTTCCTCCAGAGAAGTGAAATAATCTTGTTGCAATGGCTTTGTTAAATGGTAAATATGATGTGAAGAGAGTTGAACTTTTTTTTTTTTTTGGGAGGAAATTGAATTATTAGTTGGAGCTTTGAACTCGCCCCACATAAATAAATATACCGGCTGGTTCAGCAGGTTGGCAGCCCCTATATAACCAGTGTGTTGCAAGATGTATGCAAGTGTTTCTAATGTATTGAGTCCAAACACAATAGAGATTAATGTCCCCATGCACTGTTAAGGGTCATGGTGAATCCGGAAGTGCAGCGCTCGCCACAGGCCAGTTTTGCATGTTGAGAAAGTCGTCGTCTCTCTTGGGCCTGACCCCACCTCCACTCATGCCTGCTTCTGTTTTTGGACCTCAAGGCCCTTGAGGGCCTACATATGTGACCCAAGGACACAAAGCAACATGCCCACACTTCCTCTTTTGTTAAAACTCTTAAAACGTTTTGACACTTTCAGGGTCAGTCAAGAACTGATAAGTTCTCAACACTCAAGCCATGTGTTTTTAGTAATATTCTCACTGTCCTCACTGCTCACTGACTCATGAGTGAAGTATGTAGTTTTGGCTAACCCCCCCCCCCCCCCCCCCCCACCACCACCCCCACCCCCACCCCCTTTTCCTCTCCTCTCCTCCCTGTTGATGTTAACCAGGACCTGGCATCGATGTCCCTGCCCCGGACATGAGCACAGGAGAGAGGGAAATGTCCTGGATTGCAGACACGTACGCCAACACCATTGCACACACTGTGAGTTCTCAGATGCTGGCCACACACACACACACACACACACACACACACACACACACACACACACACACACACACACACAAATGAAAATAATAGTCTCCGACTCGCTTGGGTTTTCAGTGCGATTTTTAAAATGAGCCAGATCAGAAACAAGTGAGTCACATGTAAACCACGAACAGTAGTTTCCTGCCTCTCCCTTCCCACTCGACCACAGAGGCAGTGCTCCTCTCTGAAAAGCAGCGAGTGTGTTTTTATCCAACAGTCATTCTTCACACTATTTCAAACTGTGCTAATTTGATCAAATGTGGAATGTATTTACCTACATGTGCACTGCACCTTTGTTCATGTCTGTGTTGAAACTTAAAACCTTCACTTGGTTTTCAAATGAGTTTTTATGCTCATAATCTGACACTATCATTACTTATTGAATGTTTCCACTTGGAAAACAGTGTTGAAATCTGAATCAGTCTGATATTCATTAAATCCACCAAATATCTTATAAATTAGATTTCATAATTTTTGTGGCTATATTAAGTTTGACAGTAAATCCACTATTTTACTTTTGCTCATCTTTCTTTAGTTTAATTGCGGCCATCCCTTTCTTTTTTTTGCTTCGGCTGTTCTGTTCTTACAGAAAATGGGCCAGTCAACTCCTTATTGTCTTTGCCAACATCTTGTGTCGTCACACCATTGCTTGGCTTTTTTTTTTTTTAATTCACCAGTTTGATGATGTCACATCTGACTGCTGCTAATGTGAGCTTTTAGCTGCTTGTTACGTTTTACTACACGCAAGCTTGGTCTTCATGATGACTGTATGAGATTTCCTTCCAATTCCTCGTCGCATCTAGTCAGGTGTTTCAGAATCCGCGAGTGCAGTTTCGGAGTAGGTGACACATTCCTGCTCAGGTTATCGACGGGGAGAGGATTATGGGTAGTACATACTGATGTTCAGTGCCCTGCTGCCTGCTTAACATTTTACCGTGGTGTTGTTAAGCAATCCGTGCACACAGGGTGTAGTGGACGCTAAAGATACAGTGCAACAAGTCAAAATTGTTTTGCATGTTTATAGGCTCTTGTGTGAAACACTGGAACAAACACTTACCGAAACGTACCATTGCCTGTAACACCCAACCATGTTGAAACATCCACCTCTGAGTAACACCTATGTTTAAATTCAAACTCAAAACTGGTCCAGGGACATCTCAAGAGCTCTAACTATGAGCTTTATGAAATGAAAAAGCAACTGAATGTGAAGTGGAGACGGGGTTACCCTCTCGAGCTGGAACTTGCTGCTGCTGGATAATTGGAAGCTCTGCCTCCACTTCTACTGTAGGAAACTGCAGGCACTCTGAGAACAAAGTGTTCCGATGGGGTGATGTGGCTTTGATTATTTTTGTCCAGTCCATGGTTCAAGTGGTCTGATCCTGCTTGCATGTGTGCACAGGACATCAATGCTCACGCGTGCGTGACCGGAAAGCCCATCAGCCAGGGAGGGATCCACGGACGCATCTCTGCCACTGGTCGTGGAGTCTTCCACGGCATTGAGAACTTCATCAACGAAGCATCTTACATGAGCATGGTGGGCCTCACTCCTGGTTTCCAGGACAAGACCTTCATCGTCCAGGTACACAAACACACACACACACACATTCTCTTACACATTCATATTATTCAAGGAAAACTCTAAGGTCCTGCGATTATTTCCTCACTGACATCAACAGGATTTAAGTTTCCATTTGATTGAAGTTGGGATTTTCGAGCCTCAATCAGGAGCAGGCCATCTGTTTACCATGACACTGACCTCCACACTGCGTTGACAACAGCAAGACACTATGAAGTCTTTGTGAATAACGACGATAGAAGAAGAAAACTGAGCAATCGAGTCTGTTTTTGGGCCGGAATGCAGAGTTTTTTATGTGAATATCTGTGAAATATGTGATGATAAACCTCACAACCTCAAGCATCAATCAGGTTTTGTCTTTAATATTCTTTAACAATTTAACCAGTAAATAAGTGAAGAGAAGTGCTTTTGCACACCTAAACATTTTTCTGAAGAGTTTCACTTCCATTTGTCACGTAGCCACTGTTTAAGTGTTTTTTAAGATTTGCCTTTACTGGACAAAGGAAAAGGTGTTTGACACAATCTTTTTTTTTTTTTAGACAATATGGCAAAGTCAGTGAAATTCTCCTCTGATATTTGGAAAGACTGATTTCTTCACAGCAACAACTAGATTTTGAGGAAGGCTTGCTATGTGTTACCGTTTCTTCATCTCTTCAATGACGTCTTTCGACCATCATTTCACTCAAACGGTGACGACAGAATCGTGACATAGATGTTCAAAAAGCTAATCCCTGTGTATGTGGTCAGAGATTACTTTGTGTTTGGATTAGATTTTCTTAGAGATTTAATCATTAGAAAAGAGGAAGCAGATCTCCAGAACAAGATCAAGTCAGCGTGGTGGCAGAGATGTGTGCTGGATAGAAGTTAATCTGAGTGCACTGCTGTAAATGGAGAGATTCTTCTTGGAGGTTGTCTTTTGTTATTTCTATTCCTCTGATGGTTTCAATTGCTGTTTGCAAGATTACAAATCAGAGATCTGCTTTGTGGCGAGAAGCTCAGCATCTGTGTAGAGAAGCATCTTGATTCATTTATAATATGTTGTGCTTTAATTGAGCATTTTTATAATATAGTGATTATATGTATTTTGTCAGTTACTTTGAATTGTAACTATTTAAAGGACCAGACTTTTGAAATGCTTCTATAAGAACACGTTGCACATGTACTGTTATTACGTAAACGACCCACATGGTGGTGCCAGAGGATCTATTGCGTTGTACTGAACAGGCACTTCAGGTTGAGTTTAGTTCAGTTCCAACCATGTGCCCACCACGGACGCTTTGAAATGCTTTGAGTTCGATGGCAGGTTGTTGGACGGTGGTGACCTTGCTGTGACCTTCAACAGGGCTTCGGTAATGTGGGTCTTCATTCCATGAGGTACCTGCACCGGTTTGGAGCCAAGTGTGTGGGTGTTGGTGAGATTGATGGATCCATTTACAACCCAGAAGGCATCGACCCCAAACAGCTGGAGGACTACAAACTGGTAACAGCAGAGTTATTGTGCTCTTGCTTCTGTCTTCTTTCCTTTTAATATCTTTAAAAAAAATTAAAATGTATTTTGTGTTGCTCACATAGTTGGAATGTGCAAAACTGACCAAAACAATATATTTGAGATTTCTGAGTGGGTCTAATCCCAAGGCTGAACCCCAGCTTTCCCTTGATGGTGTGGACGGGTGTGTGAGCCAAGGGCTGAATGAGACTGCCACTGGAGTAAATGCCCTTTTTTCCATTCATTTCCTTCCATCTCCGCAGCAACATGGCACTATTGTGGGCTTCCCTGGAGCCAAGCCTTATGAAGGAAGCATTTTGGAGGCAGACTGCCACATCCTGATCCCTGCTGCAGGAGAAAAGCAGCTCACGCGCCACAATGCCCCCCGAATCAAGGCCAAGGTAAACACTCATCCTCAAATAGTACTAAAATTCATTCTGCTTTGGAATTTAAGCTGGTAAATATTTGATTTAATTTTGTTCTGTCAGATCATTGCTGAGGGTGCCAACGGTCCGACCACACCAGACGCTGACAAGATCTTCCTGGAGAACAGCGTCATGGTTATTCCTGTAAGCTCACACAGATGAGTAGTAAATAGAGCGACTAGATTTAAACTTTGTAGCTGCTGCCGTTTAAAGAAAACAGAAAAACTATAAATGTTTTTGTTAAACTCTTATCTGTATGAGTAAGGATCAGTAAGAAATATTCCTTCATACCTGTTGTCAGACCAATATTGGCTGTTGTCAGTAATAATCTCACTTTAAAAAAGGTTTTATCGGGGGATGACGTGGGCCCTCCCTGTTGGAGGGTTCCAATACGGTATCGACGAGAGGGTGTGCAGTCTCTGCTGCAGTCACATCTCACCAGAATAACTCTCACATCATATTAATAAAGCAATATAGCTTGAGTGCCATAAGGTCTCTTCAAATATTAGTAATAACCTAAATAAGGAAATTTAAATGATGATTTCGACCTGTGATTCTGTGTGAAATTTCAGCCCTGATACTCTTACTGAGAGCACAATGTGAACAAACATGTTTTAACCAGGATTGCCAAACATGAGTTAAAATAATAAATGATCCTGAAAAAAAGAAAAATATGTATATAGATAATCCCAAAATGTGTTTCTAGAAACTTTAATCACACATTTAGATTAATCAAACCAATCATTTTGCACTGTTTTCACACACATTATTGTTAATAGTGTCTGTGTTTTACAGATCTCTTCTATATCAAATCTTAAGAACAAACATTTTTCGAGTACAGAAATTATTCCACAAACAAACATTATTTCCTCTGAGAGGAGCGTTTAAATGCAGTCTGGCTGTTGTCTCATCTTGCAGGACATGTACCTGAACGCAGGCGGTGTGACGGTTTCTTACTTCGAGTGGCTGAAGAATCTCAACCATGTCAGCTATGGAAGACTGACCTTCAAATATGAGAGAGACTCAAACTACCACCTGCTCAGTGAGTACAAGACTGCTCTGCCGTTTCTCTGCAACCCCGCAAACAGACAAATGGGTGTTATGGTCATAAGACACAATATACATGATGCATGATACATCCTTACATTTCCTTTACATTTTATATGGTAGGTAAATCCCTGATAACCCCGCTTAAAATACTACTGCATGATTAAAATACTACTGCATGATTAAAATACTATTGCATGATTAAAGGAAAAACCACAGAAAATGTTCATGATAGATCGAACACAGCCGGAAAATTGTAAATTTGCAACAACTTGTAAAAATGCAAAAACTGAACCAAACCAAAAACAATGAAAATACCATCGACCACATCAACTAGTTGAGCCGATTACTTTTTTTAATGTTTCATTCTTCATCTGGAATGTTAGTTTTCCCTTTAGGACTCTCGGTTTCCTCTTCAGGACTCTTGGTTTCCTCTTCAGGACTCTCGGTTTCCTCTTCAGGACTCTTGGTTTCCTCTTCAGGACTCTTGGTTTCCTCTTCAGGACTCTTGGTTTCCTCTTCAGGACTCTTGGTTTCCTCTTCAGGACTCTCGGTTTCCTCTTCAGGACTCTCGGTTTCCTCTTCAGGACTCTCGGTTTCCTCTTCAGGACTCTCGGTTTCCTCTTCAGGACTCTCGGTTTCCTCTTCAGGACTCTCGGTTTCCTCTTCAGGATTCTCGGTTTCCAGCCTCAGCTCTTCCATGATTTCTCTCATTCGGTTAAAGTTCTTGCCAAACATTTCGAGTGTGTCCTTTTTACCTTTAATCACACACGTCCCAGTGGAATATATGCACACAGTGCATTCTCTATTTTCAGCGAGTTTAAACTTGACTGTCACTATTTTACGTACAGAGCTTGTGTTTACCTGGAAGTGCCGGCTTATTGCACGTTCCCACTCCTCTTTATGGGACGTTGAGAAGATGAGGTTGCACGGTGTTTTCCGGTCCCAAAAGAGTGTGTCTGGATGTTGGGCCAACTCACTTTTTTTGAACGTTTTCATTCCATAACGTGTCATGTTTGATTTGTAATTGAAATCACGAGCAATTCCCTGAAATGAAACGAACAATACTTTTCATAAATTATCACGCTACTTTTATACCATTTGGAAATATGCTAACATATTTCACCTCTTCTTGCAATAATCTGTTTTTGTTTAACAAACTATATATTAACAAAGTACAACTTTTTTTTTTATTCTACCTTCCTGTGTGTCTATAGAGATGTCTGTGTGTGACTGTAAAGTCAACAAGCCTATATATCAAAAAGTCTTTTTCAAAATAACATTTTTTAATCTACTACTTCCCTTATTAATATACATTAGACACACAGTTAAAATGCAGACAAAACATTTTGCAGTGCAGATAAATTCTCACGTTTCCTTGAGCCATCGTGGTTTAAGGCAGAGTCCAAGTCCAGTCCAATCTGCAGCCGATTTGAATTCTCGGTCTTTGTGGATCTTCTTTTCCTTTTTATTTATACTTTTTTGTTGTTCACAAACAGCCAATCGCAGGTTGCCTTGTTCAGATCATACTGTTTATGATGCAATGGGGAGTTTCCATTCTCAGCTTTCAGACACTCCCATAGAAAGTCTGAGTGCAGTTCTAGATAATGTGGTGCTGAGTCAGAATCAATCTTTTTTGTTTGCTTTCTCAAACTTTTGGTCCCTCATGAGTGTCGATGCAGAAATAAGAGTGAATCACTTTCCTCCCCAAACTCAAATTAAACACCTTTTTTCATATTTTTTCCTGTCATCTTCGTCCTTTCTAGTGTCTGTCCAGGAGAGTTTAGAGAGGAAGTTTGGGAAGCAGGGTGGACCCATCCCCGTCGTTCCTACTGCTGACTTCCAGGCCAGAGTTGCTGTGAGTGACATCGTTCATCTTCCAAATATCAGAAGTCAACAAAACTGTATTTATTCCTGGAAAAATCTGCCTCCAGGATGGCGTAATACATTCAGCTTCTGGCTGAAGCGTCTGCTCGCTAACATCTAATCACCTTATGAGCCCGTTTGACTGCTGGAGAGACTTTGTTATAGATTTTTTTTTTAAACTTGAACAACAAATACATCAAATTCTTTTATATATATAAAAAAAAAAATTTTTGTATTTAAATTTTTGATTAGTCATTCTGGAGCTCGAAGCATTTTACATGTCAGTCACAGAACCATTTCAACTGATGACTATTTTTCCACAGGGTGCCTCTGAAAAGGATATTGTTCACTCTGGTTTGGCCTACACAATGGAGAGATCTGCCCGGGTAAGTGATCGGATATTCCCACAGTTCAACCTGTTTTGGAGAACAGGTTGTTTCATGTCGGAAGTGATCAACTCCTTTTTGATTAAACACTGTAAACACACCATGACAAAGCGCCTATGAATAATGCCGCTGAACGTTTCCTACGGTTTTTTTCGCAGAGAAATTAAATTAGTCGAACCGGGGAATAACCTGGTAATAAATAACGTCAAGTGGCAGGATTGGGAAGGGACAGTGCCAACATGTGTAGAATGTTTAACGAAGAAGGACATAAAGAAAAGCCAGTGCTAGCACAATGTAAGCGATTTAAAAATACTAAAACGACTCATAAATTCAAGTATAATAAATTTCCTAAAATTGAGTCGTGATTTAAAATCCGTCACTAGCTGGTGACGTGACCCAGGGGTAATATGATTAAATGCCAACCTGATTAAATTTGCACCATATAAACATTTCAATCTGATTATATTTGTATTGAAGTTACGATGGGATCATGTGGTCTAGTTTTTGATCCTTCATCGTCAATGGAAAAACACATCTGGTTGCTTCCTACAGTGGCAGCTTTGCGCGCACGTCTGTCCTCAGTTCACTTAACATCACAATGGGACTGTGTAGAAGAGTCATTTGTGCCACATCACGTAAAAAAAAAAAAAACCCCGTCTCATGCTCGTCTCTCCGATATTTTCAACCAAGAAAGTTTCTCAAGTGTAATGACTCATGTTAATTCCATGTTTGATACGGGCAGGATTCTGGGTAAACCTGGAATTGGATTTGTGCATGTCACAAAGAGCAAATGTTTCAATGCAAAGCATTATGGGATAAAACACAAAGACATTTTATTTGTGTAAAAGTGTCTTTTTACATGATTTTTCGTTTTGTGTTTGTCTGTGCAGCAAATCATGCGCACAGCAAGCAAGTACAACCTGGGTCTGGACCTGCGGACAGCCGCCTATGTCAACGCCATCGAGAAGGTCTTCAAAGTCTACAATGAGGCTGGGCTCACCTTCACATAAACGGCAAATCATGCAGCCGCCTCCCTCCTGCTCCCACCTTGGCCCGACTCCCTCCACTCCCTCAAACAGCCATCAGAACATATCACTGTTTACTGCTGCTCGCCGGCTCTTTTTCTCTCACGCAGCAACACGATGGCTCGCCTGGTGTTTATCCTGTGATCTTTGTGCCGCCATTTTCCATCCGCACTGCTCTGCTACCTACTGTCCCGCTACTTCTATTATCTCCCTAGATAAAAGCCGGATCCACCCTCAGAGACAATGAAAGACCGATTATGTCCCGCTGCCATCGTATAGGTGTTTGACGTTATTGTATGGCAGCTGTGTTGACGGCGCCCCCGTCTGATCGCTGAACACATGCGTGACCCTCCTGTCGTGGTTGCTTCAGTTGACACCACTGCTGATGCCTTATTTCTAAAAGAGGTGTGACCTTAAAGAAAGATTCTAACATTTACTGAAGAAGGTTTAGATTAAACTCCATGTGAATAAAAGAGAATAGTAGTTTTATTACTCAGACGTTTGTCCTCTCACTTCAGTTGTGAAGGTTAGTGGTGAAGTTGCCAAGGTTATTGATTCCTAACATGGATTTTTTTTTTCTCCCCTTTCGAATGACTGCTTTTATTTTTAATGCTCAGGATTCAGATGACGCTCCTCCTCCTCTTCGTCCCCCCCCTTTGTTTTTTTTCCTTTCTTGCTTTACCTTGAACTCCACGACTCCTCCGCTGGCTAATAAAGAGGAGTGAGGATGGGCTGAGGTGTCACTGTGATCGCCCGTTCCCTGGCTGAATCCCCCTCAGATTTAACCGTCCAGTTCCACAGCATCAGAATTGTTTTGGAGCAAATTACTTTATTTTTATTCAGTTCATTTTTTTTTGGAACCAATAAAACATTAAGAAAACACTACTAATCTTTTTTCCTGTCTTGTTTGCTCTAGTGATGGACCTGGGGTGGATAGCAATGTATGGAAGAGTCTAGAAGTCAGGACAGAATTGAACTTCCTTAATGAGTTAGTCCGGCTTAGAAAAGCAAAACAAGATTTAAGAAAAAAAAAAGTTTTTTCTCACATAAAACTCTCGACTCAGTCTTTGGATTTCAAAACTGTCACTCTACTGTAATTATTATAAAAATACCTTCAGATTTTTATCGTTTGCGAGCTGAAAACCTGAAAGAGTGTTGAGAAACACTCCCACTGATCCTTAGGTAATAGGAAGGACCAAGTCATTACAATGGCAATATTGTCACTGAAAAAAGGTTGTACAAATTTAAATACAACTCACAACACTTAAGTGAATGTACAACTTCAGTCAGTGATTTATTCATTTTACTTTCCACCTAAGAGAATGATCCATACTAATGTTGTAGCCCAGCCTGAAGCATCATTCATAATCTGATCCGACTGAGCTGCTGCTCATGAATCATCAACTCGTCTTTAGATGGACTGAGGCTGGCTTCCTCACCTCTCCTCCCTCCCCGCCCTGCTCCATCCCTCCATACTCTCCCTGCAAGAAGAAAAGACAAGAATGAGGGAAAACGACATGCCAAAGACAGGCGCAGACATCTAGTTTTGTTTTGATGATAGTATGAGGGGAATGTAGGGAGGAGGGCCACAAGCAGCACTGACCGCCTTGCTTTCGTTTTAATTCAGCTGTGGTGACATAAAGCAGATAAATATTCCATCAACCATGCACAGCAGAGCTTATCATGCTTAAACGTTCCCAGTATGGGGTGTCAGATAGTAGATTATTATAGGGTGTAATTATGAAATCTTAACCTGCCAGACTTCTGCTGAACGTACACACACAGCTACACAGTGCAAGAAGCTATTTTGGTGCATGCCTTGAATATATTCACAGCCTTTTTCTCTTATGCAGGAGACGGCTGAGGGCTTGTAAGTCACATCATTTCACATACGGGAGGTTCACGGTTAGAAATGGAGAGTTTTAGCACGAGTTTGGTCTGAATCGCACACCAAGTGGTTGTCAGAGAGGAAAATGTTTGCAACGTCAAGAGTGGACAGTCCTGGGAAATGTTGTCAAGTGTTTTTACTAGGGATGTCCCGATCACACTTTTTTGCCCCCGATACCGATCCGATTTTTCAGAATTGGGTATCGGCCGATTCCGATACTTTCCCGATCCGATACTCACATTGCTATTGCAAATATACTCTAATTTTTGGAGCAACTAAGATGTCTGAAGCTAAAAGCACTATTGGCAGAAGCTTTGTTTAGCTAGAAATTATTGTAAAACTCATTAATTGAATCAAAATTCTTCTCTTTCTCTTTAGTTGTTGTTGTAAACTGAGGGTACATCCACACGACAGAAAAACTATCTTTTTCCTCCCTGGCCTTCTCCCAAAAAACCTCAGTCCGCACCTCACTATGAACATGGCTCAACACGAGGCTTCAGGGCATGTAGTACACACGCCAGACCTTTAGGGGCGCTGTGAGTCACCAAACACAATAAAAACGCAGAAGAAGACAGACCACATAGAAACTTAGAAGTAGACTTCTACACATAAACAAATAAAACCACTATATATAACCTAGTTTTATAGGTCTATGGTCCCGCTCCGCCTGCTTCTAGCTTCTGCAGCTCGACCGGCGCTTCTAGTCCCTGATTGTTGTGGTTATTAGGGGACGGTGCGGAACGCGGTTTTTTTTTTTTTTCAGATCGGCGGGGTGATCGGCTGGATTTGGCGAACCCCGATCACTCACAAATCACTAATATCGGCCCCGATCCGATATCTAACGATCGGATCGGGTCATCCCTAGATTTTACACATTTGGCCATTTTGATCTGTGATCCAAGCTTTGATCCAAAGAGCTGGAATCTGACAACTTAAATTCACATTTTCCCAAACTGACGCTCACTTAGTTTTTCATCTACTATTAGCTAAAGTGCACCAGCACAGTCCAGAACAACAGATCTGCGATAACACACTCTATTACATGTGGTTTATCACAGAATTATTGGATTCAATTGTGCATATCTACATGACAAACTAGGTTTTATCATGCAGACTTTATCCCCTTTCTGCCCCCCCCCCCCCCACAAGGATGACACATGACCCCTGCACTGCTCTGTCCCCCCACAGGCACCTCGTATACAGGCTCCTCCTATCAGGGAAGCACAAACAAGACAAGACAAAAAGTGAGAGGAGCAACGCAACACAACGACAATACACGTGACAACAGCGTTGCCGTGGTAACACAACACAAGACACAGACACTGTAAGACACAAACACACGAATGTTAAATGAAAAACATTTAGCATCCGACCAAGAGTTTAACACATGAGAGCAGGAGGAGGGCTGATTGTTTGGAACTAAATCTGTATTCACTCTTTTTTATGTTTTAATGAAATCAGCCTCGACTGAATAACGAATCATTAAAAGATATTGGAAATTTTAAAGTTCTAGTCACTGACTTGGTGGAATTGGGAGTGAAAGTGGACAAAAGTGGCACCTGAATATCATCGCCTAGATCGATGATCATTGAATATTGTTATGAATTTAGGAGTATACACTGAGAAAGTGAATCATTTAAGTGAATTTTTATATAAATGTTATCAATGATCCTACAGCAACACAATCTTATTCTAAATCCTTTTCTCATTCTCAATCATCCAATTTACACTTTGGGAGGACAAAAAAAAAATCTTTGTCTTCATCTTGCATTATTGAGAAATGACTTGAGTATCTATTTGATTTAAAGACGTGTTAATGGAGACGTGATGAGGACAGTTGTGTGTTGGGTGGGTGCAAGTAAAATAATGTATTACTGACGAGTAAAGGATCACTTGAAATCACCTGCATGTGTCTGTTTGTGTAAAGACATGTTGTTACCAGTGTTTCCAGAGACAGGGGTTAAGTATTAATGAGTATAGTTGTGTTATACAAAGGTAAACAGCAATTTTAGGCAATTTCCTGTCAGATTTAATGACATAATCATGATCTCTTTCGTCTTCACATGAATAAGGGTGGGGGACAATACACCAAATCTGGTCCAGAACCACAAAGTCCCCTTTTGTATTGAGTGGATTATGTAATTCTCTCTGGAAAACTTGTTGAGGAGAAAAGGCTCCCCCTTTGTTTTTTTTCCTTTCTTGCTTTACCTTGAACGCAGCTTCACGACTCCTCCGCTGGCTAATAAAGAGGAGTGAGGATGGGCTGAGGTGTCACTGTGATCGCCCGTTCCCTGGCTGAATCCCCCTCAGATTTAACCGTCCAGTTCCACAGCATCAGAATTGTTTTGGAGCAAATTACTTTATTTTTATTCAGTTCATTTTTTTTTGGAACCAATAAAACATTAAGAAAACACTACTAATCTTTTTTCCTGTCTTGTTTGCTCTAGTGATGGACCTGGGGTGGATAGCAATGTATGGAAGAGTCTAGAAGTCAGGACAGAATTGAACTTCCTTAATGAGTTAGTCCGGCTTAGAAAAGCAAAACAAGATTTAAGAAAAAAAAAGTTTTTTCTCACATAAAACTCTCGACTCAGTCTTTGGATTTCAACAAAACTTTTTAATTTCACTGGTACTGTTTATAAAATCAGCGAGTCTGCTTTGATGCCAACTTAAATCATAGTGCGTGACATTTGTTTGTGTGTTTGTGGTGGGACTTGTGGTGTTTAGTGTGTGTGTGCGTGTAGATGTGTAGGTTCAACTGCAGTGTGGTGTGTATCGTTTGCATGTGTGTGGATGTGAGATTGCTTAATAAGGCAACATGCAGTCATCGGTTTCCATTGGCTTCAAAGTAAAAACACACAAACCTGCTCAAGACACAAACACACGCACACACACACACACACACACTTTGCTGGCTCAACCTGTCCTGTGTTGACACACGCAGATACTGTATTGTATACACACCCACATACAGTGCGTACAGACACACACTCTGATGGGCGCAGAAGCAGCGAAAAGGTGGCGTGACGCCGAGTGGCAGGACGAGGGGGGTCACCTGATTGGGATGGTCGATGGGTGAGAGCTTCAGAACAGCCAGGATAAGACTCGTTGGAGTGAAATAAGTTATTCTAGAAAAACAACCACAAACCTGATTTCAAGCAACACAAAGCACCCAAACCTCCATCTGCACACTTGGTTGACAGATTCCAGAAATTAAAATTTTTTTTTCTCATCTATGCCTCCATGATTCGTATCATCCAAGAAGAATGTTTCTTAAAATTTGGCACACGCTGCACTCAGTCTCGCTCGAAGATGAACTGGTCAGATTTTGGTGGCCAAAGGTTAAAAGTTCAGCGTCTCTGTGACCTTTTGGTGGCAGAATCTGAGGGAGGCCTTGAGAGAGTGGCTTTAAATTTGGCACAGATGTTCACATGTAGGATTAGAACTTCCATAGTTGACCTTCCTAAATCGACTGAAAGTTTGCTGGTGGGTTGAGACGTACAATAGGGAGGTGGCAATTGGAGTTTTGGTGTTTTAATTGCAGAAACGTGAACAACTATAGTGAACTGACCACTGTCCTGAATCACAGTCTCTCTCAATGGCATGCAGACCAGTTTCACAAAGACGAATAAGAAGCTACACTAATACAAGAGGAGATTGTATTTCCGCCTAAATGTCTTTTAATTCATGTTTCCTTTGAGTACATTTATATTTAGTGATCTCATAATAGATGAGTTTTGCTTTGCTTCAAACTCCTGTAACTCTTCGACTGTTGTTCAGGATCATGTTTCGAATTTGAAATAACAATGTTGGCCCCTTGGGCTCTTTGTTGGTGAATGTGACCTGTTTGTCAGCACAACATGACTTTGGTTTAAGTTTTAAGATTTTTTTTTCACTCTTGATGAAAGTTCAAAGAAAGCTGAGTCATGTTGGCTAAATTGGATTTCATGGAATTCTTTTTTCCCTCCACTAGCTGCTGTATGATCCGTCATCCAGTTTGTTGGAAATATTTCACATCAAAGAGTGATTTGAATCTTCTCCTTCTTTTCTCATGCATCACACAAACACATTGGAGGTTGAGCTAAATGAGCGCCGTCTACTGCTCCCCGCTGATCTAACCCAGTTTCTAATCGCCGAAGTGACACACACGGTAAAGCCATACAAAGCTACACAGAACGGCTGCTACTCTACGGTCCACAACACGTGACGAGTCAATCCACACATCTGTTCATGCAGTCTACTGCAGCTAACTAGTGCACACGTAACAACAATGTCTGTCCTCGACGCACAGTTCGCTGCGCACGCCTCTGGAGATTTACTTTATACATCAGCAGCTACACATGCACACGCATATACAAGCTAAGAGGGACACAAAGGCACGCTGACTGCAGCTCACACACACTCTCAGGCCCTGCCTTAGTCGTACAAAGGGAGGGGTGGACTGAATTTGACTTTCCTCGTTCTTCTCACCCGATTGCCCAGGGTGTGCGTCTAGCAGGCATTTGTATGCGAGTGTCTCATGCATGTGCCAAATGAAGGTGTCTTTTTTCTATTTCTACTTTTTTTTTTTTTTTATGTTTGTGTGAATGTGTGTGTTTGTGCGTGAGCTTTCCCTACGGTTAGGGTAACAACACCGGGGTTCATATCAGGACAACACTGACACACAGATGCAGCGGGGCTACGACGGGCAGTGGAGGAGAAACTACAGGCTGCAGAAAATTAGAAGAGAGAGGAATAGAGGGCGGGGTTGGGGAGGGGGCGGGGGGTGTAACTGGGGTGGCGGGGCAGAGGTCGGGGTCAGTGGGGGCTGAGGTGCGGCATCCGGAAGAGTCTGTTGTTGTTGATTTTGGTTCTGTAAAGTCACAAAAAATATGTTGAACATCTGGAGTCTGGTACAGCGAGGCATGGGTGGGGGCGGGGGAGGACAGAAGGGTCCTGAAGAGGACTAATACCCCTGAAAGACAGGAACAAAAAAGATCAAAATCAGGTTCAGAGGAAGATTCTTAGCTATAATTAAACAACACAAATATAGACATACTACAATATTTCTACAATACTACAATATTACAGCAAAACTGTCACTCTACTGTAATTATTATAAAAATACCTTCAGATTTTTATCGTTTGCAAGTTGAAAACCTGAAAGAGTGTTGAGAAACACTCCCACTGATCCTTAGGTAATAGGAAGGACCAAGTCATTACAATGGCAATATTGTCATTGAAAAAAGGTCGTACAAATTTAAATACAACTCACAACACTTAAGTGAATGTACAACTTCAGTCAGTGATTTATTCATTTTACTTTCCACCTAAGAGAATGATCCATACTAATGTTGTAGCCCAGCCTGAAGCATCATTCATAATCTGATCCGACTGAGCTGCTGCTCATGAATCATCAACTCGTCTTTAGATGGACTGAGGCTGGCTTCCTCACCTCTCCTCCCTCCCCGCCCTGCTCCATCCCTCCATACTCTCCCTGCAAGAAGAAAAGACAAGAATGAGGGAAAACGACATGCCAAAGACAGGAGCAGACATCTAGTTTTGTTTTGATGATAGTATGAGGGGAATGTAGGGAGGAGGGCCACAAGCAGCACTGACCGCCTTGCTTTCGTTTTAATTCAGCTGTGGTGACATAAAGCAGATAAATATTCCATCAACCATGCACAGCAGAGCTTATCATGCTTAAACGTTCCCAGGATGGGGTGTCAGATAGTAGATTATTATAGGGTGTAATTATGAAATCTTAACCTGCCAGACTTCTGCTGCACGTACACACACAGCTACACAGTGCAAGAAGCTATTTTGGTGCATGCCTTGAATATATTCACAGCCTTTTTCTCTTATGCAGGAGACGGCTGAGGGCTTGTAAGTCACATCATTTCACATACGGGAGGTTCACGGTTAGAAATGGAGAGTTTTAGCACGAGTTTGGTCTGAATCGCACACCAAGTGGTTGTCAGAGAGGAAAATGTTTGCAACGTCAAGAGTGGACAGTCCTGGGAAATGTTGTCAAGTGTTTTTACTAGGGATGTCCCGATCACACTTTTTTGCCCTCGATACCGATCCGATTTTTCAGAATTGGGTATCGGCCGATTCCGATACTTTCCCGATCCGATACTCACATTGCTATTGCAAATATACTATAATTTTTGGAGCAACTAAGATGTCTGAAGCTAAAAGCACTATTGGCAGAAGCTTTGTTTAGCTAGAAATTATTGTAAAACTCATTAATTGAATCAAAATTCTTCTCTTTCTCTTTAGTTGTTGTTGTAAACTGAGGGTACATCCACACGACGGAAAAACGATCTTTTTCCTCCCTGGCCTTCTCCCAAAAAACCTCAGTCCGCACCTCACTATGAACATGGCTCAACACGAAGCTTCAGGGCATGTAGTACACATGCCAGACCTTTAGGGGCGCTGTGAGTCACCAAACACAATAAAAACGCAGAAGAAGACAGACCACATAGAAACTTAGAAGTAGACTTCTACACATAAACAAATAAAACCACTATATATAACCTAGTTTTATAGGTCTATGGTCCCGCTCCGCCTGCTTCTAGCTTCTGCAGCTCGACCGGCGCTTCTAGTCCCTGATTGTTGTGGTTATTAGGGGACGGTGCGGAACGCGGTTTTTTTTTTTTTCAGATCGGCGGGGTGATCGGCTGGATTTGGCGAACCCCGATCACTCACAAATCACTAATATCGGCCCCGATCCGATATCTAACGATCGGATCGGGTCATCCCTAGATTTTACACATTTGGCCATTTTGATCTGTGATCCAAGCTTTGATCCAAAGAGCTGGAATCTGACAACTTAAATTCACATTTTCCCAAACTGACGCTCACTTAGTTTTTCATCTACTATTAGCTAAAGTGCACCAGCACAGTCCAGAACAACAGATCTGCGATAACACACTCTATTACATGTGGTTTATCACAGAATTATTGGATTCAATTGTGCATATCTACATGACAAACTAGGTTTTATCATGCAGACTTTATCCCCCCCCCCCCCCACAAGGATGACACATGACCCCTGCACTGCTCTGTCCCCCCACAGGCACCTCGTATACAGGCTCCTCCTATCAGGGAAGCACAAACAAGACAAGACAAAAAGTGAGAGGAGCAACGCAACACAACGACAATACACGTGACAACAGCGTTGCCGTGGTAACACAACACAAGACACAGACACTGTAAGACACAAACACACGAATGTTAAATGAAAAACATTTAGCATCCGACCAAGAGTTTAACACATGAGAGCAGGAGGAGGGCTGATTGTTTGGAACTAAATCTGTATTCACTCTTTTTTATGTTTTAATGAAATCAGCCTCGACTGAATAACGAATCATTAAAAGATATTGGAAATTTTAAAGTTCTAGTCACTGACTTGGTGGAATTGGGAGTGAAAGTGGACAAAAGTGGCACCTGAATATCATCGCCTAGATCGATGATCATTGAATATTGTTATGAATTTAGGAGTATACACTGAGAAAGTGAATCATTTAAGTGAATTTTTATATAAATGTTATCAATGATCCTACAGCAACACAATCTTATTCTAAATCCTTTTCTCATTCTCAATCATCCAATTTACACTTTGGGAGGACAAAAAAAAAATCTTTGTCTTCATCTTGCATTATTGAGAAATGACTTGAGTATCTATTTGATTTAAAGACGTGTTAATGGAGACGTGATGAGGACAGTTGTGTGTTGGGTGGGTGCAAGTAAAATAATGTATTACTGACGAGTAAAGGATCACTTGAAATCACCTGCATGTGTCTGTTTGTGTAAAGACATGTTGTTACCAGTGTTTCCAGAGACAGGGGTTAAGTATTAATGAGTATAGTTGTGTTATACAAAGGTAAACAGCAATTTTAGGCAATTTCCTGTCAGATTTAATGACATAATCATGATCTCTTTCGTCTTCACATGAATAAGGGTGGGGGACAATAAGACCAAATCTGGTCCAGAACCACAAAGTCCCCTTTTGTATTGAGTGGATTATGTAATTCTCTCTAGAAAACTTGTTGAGGAGAAAAGGCTCCATCTATTGACTGATGTTTCATTATCACGGTGACTTAACGTCTCAAAGTTACAGCTGGTGATTCGGGGTCTTGTCGGTCACCCACCTGGTTGATGAGGCCGGCGGATGCGGCGACGTTCTCCACTCCCTCCCCGGTCGCCTGCGACACTTCGTTGGCCCCCGCGACTGCCGTGTCCCCGACGATGTTGGCCTGATCCACAGTCCTGTTGGCCACTGAGACCGGAGGAAGGTCGGTGATCAAACACACAGATACCGGGGGAACATACAATATTCAAATCATTAGTATTGAATTCCTGAAAAAAAAACAACGAATGTTCTTTAAAAGCAGATTTATTTAAGAAAAAAAATCAAATATATCCCTGGTCAGTGTCATAAATTCAATTTAATGAGCCGCAGCACAAACCATTGTTGTGCTTTAACGTTGACTTGGTCAAAACTTATGAAATCAAATCAGTCCTCCAATTTACTCAAAGTATACAAACCTCTGTCAGCTGTCACTTGACCGATCAGAGGCTTTACAGAAGTTTAAACAAAGCCTGGCAGAGGCAGGTGGTCAAAACATCTCAAAGACACGAAAAGAAAGCAATTCTGAGACACTTCGGCTGCAGACCAAGAAAGAAGCCAATTCTGCAGAGTTAGATGCCTTCAAAACCAAACTGCTTTGGCAGCATAAAGAATCATCACGTACGCCAGAAATACAATCTTTGTTCATATGAGATAGAATCTGAAACTCTGGGGGAATTTGTGACGAAAGGTGTTGATCTGAATCCAACAGAAATCCATTCCAGAAGAGCATCAGCTCTGGAGATTGGCCAAAATGCACTGGGCTGGGATTCCTCAAGAGATGTGTGAGACTCGCTGAAAGCTGGAGAAAAAATAACTACAGGCTATAATCCAGCAGAAAGGATACACGCTGCCAACATTGGAGGGGTTGGTCATTTCGACAGTTTTGTGAATTAATTTACCTCCAGTGTGCAACGCAAACTACAGAAATACTATCAGCAAAATATAGGAATGCTTTGATGCTGCGGAAGTATGAAATCAGATGTTGGTTTTTTCAGACGTTTACGCACAGAAGGGAGAGCAAACAGCCTGAAGATGTGCACACGTCAGGTTTTCTATCTCAGGTTCATGCGATATAAGCACTTATGTTACAAACATGGCAGAAACATGCAGCTTTTCTTACCTGTATTTACTGAAGACACAACTCCCTCCTTTGTCTTATTGCCTGCAGAACCAAGACATTGATTAGAACTACATTTTATTCAAGGGATTCACTCATTGCATCACCAAACAATTGAGAAGGACATTAAGTGGTTAATCTCGGCGCGAGGTTACATTCAGTTTTCATTCATCAGTGAATAAAATGGTGTTCCCTGCATTGATAATGGTGGTTGTAAAAATGAATTAATTATTGATGCTGTAAAACAAGGCGAATAGACTTGCTGTATTACTGCTGCAAACCACTAAATGAAAGTATTTCACCACATAGAAATGATTGCATTGTGTAATAACGTGACATTTCTAAGTTGCTCATATCCATTTGCTCATATTTCTGAGTAAAGTCAGCAGTCTCCTTCGCTCTTTCCAAAATTACATTTAAAGACCTCGTTTTACTCGGAGCCATTTCACTGTGACAGATGTACTCGCAGTATTTTTTTTCGAAATCTGCTTGGATTGTTTCATCTTTCCCGTTCAGCCTTAAAAACCCAGTGTTTGACGTTTAGGAGCTTTGAAACGCTCTGCTGACTTCAAGCATTTCTGCTGTGGAAAACATCCCGTGAGCAGCAGCAGCATCTCTCTGCGTGTCCCTTCCTGCTCCCTGCACTCATTACAGTATGATCCCAAGCAGATTAAATGGTGGTTATATAATCTGCCAGAGTGAGGAAAGAAGGGGGAGGGAGGGATATCAGCTCCAACAAATAATAATAATAATAAGAATAAAAAACAAAACAGCAGTCAGAAAATGGTAGAAAATGAGGGTAGAATGGTAAAAAGCTGCAGAAAGGGACTGTGCTCTCTTTGCACTGTCACACTGATGCAGATGCTGCCATTTACAGCAGCCTGCACCCCCCCCTCATCCTCGCAGCCGCCTGCTTCCCTTCATCACTCTGCACGCTCCCGGTGGTACACGAGCCACGTGCCTGAGTACCCAGCAGTACTGCAGCACAGCCTAACACACACACGTGCACACGCATTATGTTAGACTAATCTAAACCGAAGTGTAACTGTGAAATACTGTACATCGTCGCCTAAACATGTCAACTCCCTCATACAGATCACAGATTTGTCCACATGGTGACATTTGTTCCTATGGGTTGTTGACCTACATGAGAAATATATAACTAACACTAAACATAACCCAATTAGCCATAAAGCAGTATCATCCACTTCAAATAAATGTAAACTGATGTTGGGTCCTGTGGCTCCTGAAGGTAAGTTTGATCCTACAAGTGTGATTAAAGACAAACCACAAACATACACGGAGTTCCGGCTGACGTAATGCAATTTCCTCACCCTATATTTTAACCTTAACTCCTACAGTGTGGGCTCCACAAAGTAGTTCAGACCCCCACTGGTCTGAGTGTAAGCATTTGGTTTCACTGCTTTCACAAGGAGAAAAGGTTTGCAACAAATATTGTATTGAAGTGAAGGAGACGCCTCCTCCTCCTCCTCCTCCTCCTCCTCCTCCTCCTCCTCCTCCTCCTCCTCCTCCTCCTCCTCCTCCTCCTCCTCCGCCTCCGCCATCAACATCCCTGCTCTCCCTGGATATTTGCATTTGCACCTGGTTATAATCCGCCTGCCACAGCCAGTATCTGTGAGAGACTGTTAAACTTGTAAATCAACCCTGATTAAGGTGTAAATGGTTTACAAGAGATGAACAGATGCAAATGAAGCTCAAACAAGACGTGACATAGGACACAGAGTGACATCACATGAACGGGAAGAAAGAAAATGCCCAAAAATAAAATAAAATCCTAATGATAAATAAAAATCCTGATCAAAAGCTTACCTGAATTAATGAAGATTGCATGGCTTACGGCATTTGAATGTTTTCCTATTATGACGTCATGTATTAAAAGCGCAGCAAAAGCTTTTATATGCCCCACGTTTAGGAGTGAAAAAATGAATGCAGTTCTTTATGAGCTTCTTGAAACATTTAAGATATGCATGCAGAGTATATGCAGAGACGCACCTGCTGAATTTACATTCCAGCATAGAGGATATCATCCAGCTGAGAGAATGCAAACTGAGCTTTCTGTAATGATTAATTATTTTAATAGAGGTTGTAAAGGTTACAGATAAATAAGTGATGATGGATCTTCTCTTTTAAAATCAGTACCATGACATTACCAATGTAAAGCGCTTTTGGGCGATTTGCTCGATCTACCGGTCGCACTGCATTAATAATGGATCGGTTATTTGTGCAAAAATCTGGCGATTCGTTGCCTAACTCTAAATGTAACCGTAACCGTAACCGTAACCGTAACCGTAACCGTAACCGTAACCGTAACCGTAACCGTAACCACAACCGTAACCCTACCCTCATCCCTAACGATCAGCCAATATATCCAATAATTACAGATTCATTATTGCCCATCACCCAAAGGCACCGGACACAAATACCCCAGTTCTAATCACTTGTCAATGCTGAAAACCACTTATTCTTATATTCAAATCAATTTCTTTTTAGATTTCAGTGAAAAATTTTAATATGATGTTAAGCCTAATGTTCCTATTATTCATCCACAACCACTGGCCTGATAAACTGTTACTATATATATATATATATATATATATATATATATATTACTATCATAAATCAAATGAACTGGTTCAATGAATTCGCTAAACAACAGTCAGGAGTGGTTTTGTGGCAGCTTGTGCTGAGTGAACTGTGGAGTTTCGGGTTTAATCACAGGACATGTCCCGCCGTCTGTCCAGGTTTAGCCTGTGTGGGAAAGTCGGCGTGCAGACGTTGACACTGTGTAGCCACCTTCACATGCTGACGTATGCAGCCTGCTGCAGGCGGCTACAGCAGTTCATCAGGGGAATCGACCCTCCTCACTCCAGTGATCGCGTTCACGCTCCCTCTCTTCGTTCTGCTCCTGTGATCTACATTTCCACTTCCCTCGTCCTCCTCAAGCTTCACTTGTGACTCATGCAGTGAGCCTGTGATCAGCTTCAGCTCTCATCACCATCCGGGTTTCATTTTCCCAGTGACTCTCATCCCTCCGTCACGACATGTCACCTGTCGTACCCCCCCCCCCCCCCCCCCCCCCCCCCCATGCACTCACACAGGAGCCACGAGACCCAGAGCTCAAAGCCTTTTTATGACATAACTCCCCTCCCTTGGCCTGTAAAACCTCATTTTTCTCTCTCTGTCTGCATCCCTCCGTTCTTCCATCTTTTTTTATGCACTGGGTGGGGGTGGGGGTGGGCGGGGGCGAGAGTGGGGGGGGTGTTAGTCATCAAAGCAGCTCTCACTGGCAGGCAAATCCTGCTGCTGCAACGCCACAAAATCTTGCACACACACATGCATGTTCCCACACATGCACACACGCACACACGTACACACACACACACGCACACGCATGTGTACATGCATCAAAATGAGAAGGAGGGTAAAAAGGCTGGTGGGGTTGAGGGGTGGCGGATGTTAGTGAGTGGGGGTGAGGCAAGAGAGCAAATTGCTGCAGTGCAAGTAATCTTTGCCCTGTATCACCCCCCCCCCCCCCCCCCCCCCCCACCACCCCCCAGACCCTCCACTCTCCTGCACACACATTATTTTTTTACATCTTTTTATAACTTTTATGTAAACATTTTTTTCATTTTTAACTACAGTGCTGATGAGCATTTGAAGGGATGGACTGCAGACGATTCCTCTACTCCACTGACTCCTCACCCACCCTCCTGGCACATTGGCACCCCACCCCCACCCTCATCTTCCCTCCTTCTCAGGTGGCTTCACAGCCTGGCATTCGGGGTAACCTTGAAATGTGACGCAGTTCCTGTTTGAGCTAAAATAAACGCGCAGGTCCCAGCGACAGCATCGCGACATTGCCGAGCTGCCCAAGTAAAAAGATTATTTCAAATTCTTATATATATATATATGTATATATATTTGCTCTTTCATTGTGTCCCATAATATATGTAGGTATGGGGCCTAAGCTACTGTGACTGTGCTGCGCCGAACCAATACTCGGACATCCGCCTGCAAACGGTTTCACGAAACACAGTACATGAGATGAAGAAGGCACCCAAAAGGCAAGGCTAAATCCTACAGTATGTGCTTCCCTCCTCTCCTTTACTCTCGCTCCTCTTCCTCCATTTTTTTTCTGCTCCAGTTACTGCACCGCATCCCAATGAGTTTTCTCCATCTTCGTCCCCATCATGGGGGGATTCTCTCTATCCCACCCTCAGCCCTGCACCAGTCCTGCAGTGGTATTCTGCCACCACTTACTCCATCTTCCCCTTCCATCCCATCTTCTTGCCCCCTCCTCTCCCTCCTCTCCCTCTCCCTTCTCCTCCCCTCACTTTTCACGGGACCACAGACACCCATGGGATGTCACTTCAAACAGTGCAAACCCCCCCACCCCCACCTAAAATTAAACATGCACGTCCATGGAATGAGAGCCTCTCCCCTGAAAAACCAGAGAGTTGTATCTTTGCCTCCGCGCAGACAGGTGGTGACACATACCTACATACATCACCCCTTCCTTGGTCTTGGCGGCTGCCTCCTCCATGCCGGCTTTGGTCTTCTCTGCAGCGGCCACCACTCCCTCCTTGGCCATGGAGAACCCCTTCATCAGTACATCCATCTTGGGCGACGAGACGGCTGGGCTCCCCTGCTCCAAACGGGCCTTGCTGGTGCTTGCAGAGAGTGTGCAGAAGGGACGATGTGGGACGTCAGGATGTGTGTGCGTGAGTGTGTGTGTGTGTGTGTGTGAGTATCGTGGCCGGTGGCTCCTCCTCCCTTCGGTGCTACAACAGCGGGCTGAGAGGAACGTACAGAAGGGCTACAGCACGCAGACTGAGAGAGTGAGCGGGGGGAGGAAACAGCCGGTACGCACGAGATGGGGGGAAGAGGATGGAGGAGGAGGAAGAGGAGGAGAGATGGCTGGATGCTGCAGCATTTTCAAGTCATGCAGCAGCCCCGCCCCTCGAGCATCCCTCCACTCTCATCCATCTTCCTTCTGATGGTGCTCACTGATTCCCAGGCTTTCGGTTTGCATATTTTGATTGGCGTGTTACTGTGGACACACCTTTTCAGCTGCTGAGCTTGTGAGATTTGTTACATAATCGACAGTGCTTCGGCGCTGGAGGCAAAGAGGATTTCTTCTCTCATCATATGCCTTATGTGATTTTGTAATGAAATCTGTAATCTCATCTGATGACTTGACCCAAACAAACCTCTTCCTCCACAGTTTTCTCATTCACAGCAATTCTCTCCTGAAGTGTCCTTCCTGGATATTCATTTGATTAGAGTATATTTATGTACATTACTCTTAATGCAGCTATGGCTCACTCCACTGATGTGAAGGTAGATCATCATTTCCATTTGTGCAGAGCCTGTGTGAGGGCACTATAATTAAATGGAGGGACATAAAGACAGCACCTGCAGCCATTTTAACTGTTGAGCGAGGAGAGAAAATGCTTTGTCATCTGCACCTGGATGAGTCACAAGCATCCTCCTCTTCCTCCTTGCGCTCCCCTCTTCTATGTCTTTGCAGATGTGCCAACTCAGCAGCAGAGACTATATATATTGACACAGATATAGCAAACACAAATAATCCTTTTTTTTTCCTTTTTTTTTTTTTTTGCGCTGGGCATTTTTTCCCCTTCTGAAATGTTGCAAATAGGAAGAAATGGAACCCCCCCAAAATATTGTGCCGGGTCTGACCAGACACATGAAACAAGAGGAAGACTATATTTTATGCGCTAATTGATCCATGCTGTGCTAATATAGGTCTCTACCTTTCTTTTCTTTTGCTTTTGCAGACATGCATGGCTTGTCTTCTGTTTGACCGAATGTGACCACACTGCCCTCTAGTGTTTATAGCGCTAAATTACGTCATGACGCAGCACTAAAACCTTTCTTAACAGTGGCTTTTACGCAGGTGCCATCCAACCATCTATTTCCCATGACTTCATTATCCAACCAAATCTCACTGGGGGCTCGAATCCACTGACACTGGGTGAGAGTACCGATCGGAGACGCTAGACACTATAATCCACACCCACCCACAGGAGTAGAGTCACAATCAACCTGTGTGTTGGCATTGCTTGGAATAAATCCAAGCATGTGGAGAATCTTCAAGATTTGTACAGGAAAATGCATTAAAGAGTGGTTGAGAATTACAGTTGGGAATTTCCCTTATTTACCCAATTATATCATAAATAGATGGTTAAGAAAACAACAAATCACATGATGTTTGTAATTGAGTACACTCACTGAAACCCTTAAAGTTACCAAACAAATACTTTCCTTTTATTGTCCCTATAACCTTGTGTCTGAATGCTGCTGTTGAATTAAAAAAAAAAAAAAAAGGTAATAAATATAAGTGACCACTGGATGGCTCTAAATCTAAATTATAAAGCATGGCCGAAAAAAAGCATTAAGATTTGAATCGTTAAATCATAATTGTTAAACCTTTTTTTTTTTTTCCATTCTGAAATGAATCTCTGAATCAAAAAATGCTCTAGTCGATTCTGACCAGTAACAAATAGTAAAAAGAAGTGAAATCCTTGTTTAAAAAATGGAAAATACAAATACGCACGTGTACATTTTATGTATATAAATGAAAACAAACGGATGAATAATTTTCTTTTGACATGAAATGCACAAGAAAAGAAATTACTCAGCTTTTTTTTTTTTATTTGTTAAATGATTAATAGACTGATCAAACCTTTTAATTATTGTGAATCCAACGGAACCACAACAACTCGTTAATTTACTTTTCTAAATTCCATCGATTATTTTCACTATTTTCCAGGACTGAAGCAAATACAGTTTAAAATGTTGTGGATTTTTATTTTTTATTTTATTGGTATTCAATTTTGTAATAAAAAAATGTACATTTCCCAAACAAACATGAAACTTACCAGATTTCTCATTGGAATCCTGGGGCTGAAGATTTAGGAGCTTAGTGGTGGGAAGGTACAAAACATCAAGATTATTTGCCTGGCGGTTTTTTTTTTTTTTTTTTTTTCTTTTTTTTTTTTCTTCAACAACAAAAGAGGAACATGATTTTTAAAGTTTGAGCAAATGATGACAGACAACAAGCAACTTCAGAAGCACCTTTCGTGAGGAGTGAAAGTGTGTGTGTGTGTGTGTGCGTGTGTGTGCGTGTATGTGTGTGTGAGTGCGTGTGGCTTGTCCACTGGGTGTGGCCGGAACTGTTGTGGGGGGACCCGTGGTGACACCCCGGGGTCCGAGGCCACCGCGCCCGGACACCGCCACCCCGGCAGACAGAAGCCCCCCAGGCCCGGGGAGACCCCAGCGAACCACCCCAGAGAGCCCCGCCCCCGCCCAAAAAGCACCCGACGGAGAATGCAGAGAGGAATCCCCCCCAGGCAAGAGGGGCCCACAAGAGAAGGACAAAGGGCACAGGGCCCCAGGCCCCGACCCAAGCCGCCAAACCGAGAAAAGGCCGGAGCAGGGCCCCCGGGCCGAGCGGGCCGAGAGCCCCCCCAACCCCGGCGGCGAGTCCCACCGCACCCCCGGGAACAGGCCCACCCACCGCCCCCCCCAACCCGGCAAGGCAGAGACGGCCCCAGCCGCCGCGCCCCGGACCAGCCCCGCCCCCAGACCCAGGAAAGCGAAGTCCGGCGCAGGCCCCGGTCGGAGGACAGTCAACTCTACACCCCCAGGAGCCTCATATTCCACCCGCCCCATAACCCCTCCCCCCGGGTCTTGATTGGGAAACCCAACCCATGACCCACCCCGCACACACACACACACACACACACACACACACACACACACACACACACACACACACACACGGAACGGGGGGGGGAGTGATGACTCTCGCACCCTCAGGCCGCCGGCCGGGCCCCCTCCCGGCCACCGCGGTATCCCAACCTCCACCAATCCAACAGCAAGTGGAGAAGGAGCACCGCACCCCAGCCCCCCCACAAGCGCCACGCCCGAGGGAGCGCGCCCCCCGCACTCCAGCCGCACTCACCCCGGGCCGGGGCGGGACCCCAGCGGGAGGTGCTGGGGGGAGCCACGTCTCCCGCCCTTCCCCTGCCCTATATGTGTGTTGGATGTATGTAAGGGTGTGCCTGGCGGTTTTTATTTATTCATTTCTTCTTCTTATTTTTTTTTTTTTATACTTTATATCAGATATCTTCATTATTTTATGAGGAAATCGGAGTCCTTTCCTGTCGGTAAAATAATTAATCAACCAGGAATGTCTGTTGTTCAGGAGCTGGAGTTGTGAATATGCAGTAATCATTGTTGGCTTTCTTCAAGATTTTGGAGCGTTTCAATGGGAGTTTGCGTCCATTCATTCAGTAACACATTTATGAGGTCAGAAACTAGTGTTGGACTAAGAGGCCCGGCTGCAATATCCATTCTCGTTCCCAAAGGTGCTCTTGGGTTCAGAGTTCAAGGTGCAAACTTTGTGAACTGGGTGATGCTAGAAGAAAAAAAAGACTCTCCTCAGAATGTTTCCTCAAAGTTAGAAGCTCAGTAATGTCCAAAATGTCTTAGTTTGTGATGCATTTTGTACTGCTGTGGCAAATGGTCTAATGAAACATATATTTAAACAAATATTCTACCAATATAGTGTATATGATCTTGAAAGCAGGAGTTGCTTGTTATAAACTATTGACCACTACATTTACAAAATGCCCATTGAGTTGAATACCTCTACGATTTGTCACGTTTTCTCTGTCCGTGTTACATCAATATGAAGTATTCAAAATGCGTGTCTCTCTTCACGCATGTTGTTTGTGGGTCGACAGCAGTTCAATCAGCCATTTAGTTTTAGGAAAACATTTATTCACATTGATATCAGTACAATTTTGAGTGCATTATTATTTTTTTTACATACTGTATTTGTCCATGTAGATGAATCTCTATGTGTGTATTTCTCTTTGTGTCACGCCTCACAAACATGCTCATATCATTAATACATTTGTGTGAGCGGTTTATGTACTGGGGCATAAAACAAACATCGTCATGGTTGCATTTTCACTTGAATACTTATTTTGTGTACAACTTCCCTTTCGCTTGAGAGAGACAGAACGCAAACAAACAAGAGAGAAAGAAAGAAAGAAAGAAATAAAGAAAGAAAAACCCAAATGCGAGATCAGGCCTCAGCAGCAGACAGATAATATTGACATTTGAGCTTACATAGCATTCTCACGCTTACATTTAATATCTTACATTCTACTAATCTAGGCTACAACACTATCTCACATTCCTGAGGAGTTTCTTCCTCCTCCTGTCCCTTTTTTCCCTTCATAATTTACCCCCTTTCCCTGTTAACTCCTGGGCTGTTGTCCATGTCATCCTTTTGCACGTCCTCCTTCTGTAACTCTCTCTGTTTTTATTTTATTTCCTCCTCTTTATTCCTGAACGTTGAGGATCTGTGCAGACAGTCCGTGGTGCCAGTTCTTCAGCTTGGCGAAGCGTGGCCCTTTGACCTCTGACTCAAACTTCTCTCTGGAGGTGGGGGAATCATAACAAGAGCGTCACAGCAGGTGTTCACAAACTTCATTACCATTGCAGAAAGGCTCTTCCAGCCTCATATGGTTAGACTGGCTACATTTGTTTTAAGCTTAGGGATGTAGAACTGTCACAAAATGTGGAACAAATGAGTTGTTCTGCACCTATTTCCAAGATAACTTAAATTTTTGACTATTTTCATAGCTTATCTATTGTTATACTGGATTGGTTATGATGCTTATGCCGGTGTATTGACTGGTATTTGGTTGCAAACCTCCTATCTTCTGCTTTTAGGTGGTTATTAATAGATATATATCTTTTTAGAAATTATAACAAGCCGTATGGTTATGAGAGGTATGACAAATCCTATGAGTTGCAACAGTTATGTTCTGTTTCCTCTTTATATTTATTGAAAAATTGCACCAGAGGTAAATAAAAAGCATCTTCTAAACCAATCTTACCTCGACCTCTGCAGTGCTTCCTCATCTGGGTCTTGCACTGCGTGGATAGAAAAGGATGAAGGGATTAAATCCTGATCAGTGTGATGGTAAGCATGAAGTGAAGATTAGCTGAGCGGACTAACAAGCTGAACAAGAGAGACAAAGGGGAAAAGAAAGAGTCATTGTACTGACTGTATTCAGTTCCAGTGATGTGGGCTAACATCCTGAAGCTCTTAGACTGCAGGTTGGCAGCGCGGCGAGCCCATTCAGACATGTCCAGTGGTGTCTCTCCTGGCCTGATCACTGCCTGGTACACCGGGGATGCACAGTCTATCACCGGGTCCTTGACAGGCAGAACACTTCTGCATGGAGAGCACAGTTAAATTTCAGGGATTGTAGTATTTACTTCATACAAAGCCTCAAAATGTAAAAAAAAAGAAAAAAGAAAGTAATATGTATTAAATGTCCATGATGCAACAAAACCTGCATTTTGATAAAGGGTCGAGAGACTGAATGCTGTAAAGTTAAAGGTTAAATCAAAGGTGTTCAGATTGATGGTGATTACTTCACAAAGCAAATACTATTAATATGCCACCTGCTCTGTTGCATCATGGTCATTTATTACATTCATAGGAATACAGTTTGTATTGTATCCTTCATATTCCACGTCTCTCTGTGGTTTCATGGTTTGACTCTGGGGTGTAGAGTATACCAAACACTGTTGTGAGTTTGCACAGCAACGTGACTGGATGGTGCTCTTCCAACAGTCCTTAATAGATGTTAGAAAGTGAGTCAATACCAATCGAGCAGTGGTTTGTGAACCTGCCACTGGATACTCAGAACATTCCCATGCCTTGAAATCCCATCAGTGGAAATCCCATCAGGTTCCTTGAGCTGCAATGCTGTTGGTTCATTGTTGAAAAGAGGATTCTCAACAAAATAAATGATGGGAAAAAAAACAACCAAAACAACATTTGCGAACTTTCACACTGACAGAAAGAACTTGTAAGTATTTGGACACAATTATCCGAGGCCATGATGACGTTATTAGTGAGTTTGTTCATCAAACGCGTTGGTTTGATACGTAACAACTCAGAAACACGGATGAAACCATGAGAAGGTGAACCAGGGGGATGCTGTTGAACAGTTCGGAACACTTTGAATGAGATATTAGTTTACGAGACGTTTGGAGCGATGCACAAGCCGCTACGAAGTCATGAGACAGAGGAGACTGAGGAGAGGCGGAATGGAAAGGAAGCTCTGCTGTACTCACGCCAAGGGAGAACCCGCCTCCTCACTGAGGTCACAACCAGGAAGGGAGGATGGGGAGGGATGGGTGGAGGACAGCACGGGTGTGGTTGATTGGATTGGTTGGTTGGATGGAATGAGCAGAGGAAAGTGGGTGAAAAGCATAGAGGAGTACGTCACACCGACGCAGACGACGAGGACAAGCCAGGGCGTTCGACTCTATAGACATCCTGCATTTAGCAGCGCAGGAATCACATTCGCTTTGAAGCTCCACATTGTTTTTTGGGCTTTTAAAGTCAGAGCACCGTCAGAGGCCAGGTTCTTGTCCCTAAAGGCAGTTGGATATACTTAAACAAGTCTAGTTATCCTATTAAGGACAAGAACTCTGAGATACCATGACCTGGATGACTGAGAGTCTCCACAGAGGCCAAAACATCCAAATTCATCTAAACAAACATACTGTCCCACTTACTCATAGAATCTGCTTAGGCAAGTTTATTGGCTGTTTCTAAAGCCCTATTTATGATGCTATGATGTTTTCAAAATCAGTATGGAGGCTGAAATCTCTTCAAATAAAATTTTTTAGATCCTGACAATAAGTGCAACAGTATGTTTTTTGTTTGTTTTTTTGCCCCAGCTGAACCAGTTACGTGTAATTTGGAGTGCGTTAGAGGAAAAGGGTCATAAAGGACAGCAAGGAGGGGATTAGTTGGGATGTGTGCGCTCACCCTTCGTGGCCTTTGGCCTGTGATTGGCCTGCGATGGCGTCCATGATGGCGTCCTGTGAGTACATGCTGATTGGCGTGTTGTACTGAGCGTGAACGATAGTGGCCTTTCCTCCTGGACCCCGCACCTCGATGGGCTTGTGGGTGGACAGGGCCGAGTCTTTCAGAGCAATGGGGTTGAAGCTGGGAGTATACTCCATACTGTCCGGGAAGGGGTTAAACGTGAGTCGTGCCAAAGAGGGAATTTTATCAGGTGCAGAGGTGAAGGGTTCAAACACAATATGTGGGGCAGGAGAGAGGAATCGGAAAAGAAACCGCACCAGTGGATGGGAAAGAAACAAGGCCACTGGTTAATAGAACAGCCTGTCAGTTGTTCTATTAACCAGTGGCCTTGTTTCTTTCCCATCCACTGGTTAATAGAACAACTGACAGGCTGTTTTAGAGCAGTGTCACAGCCATGGACACTCTTAACCTTTATCGAAAGGACCTTAAACTTGATCCTACTGTGTCTCAATAAAGCCATCCATGTTACAAAAAGTGGTCATACTCAAATATTACATGTATGCGCATTGATGAAACAGGCCAATATTCCCATCACTTGCTGCTTGTCCTCTCTACTGCCTGAACATTATACATAATATACTGAGATCATTCAACAGGATTAGTATTTCTTATGCTATTGTTACACATCACGTTGGCAAAAAAAAATCATTCTCATTTACCCTGAGCCATGCCTTAAGGCTGCAACCATTGAGAAAAATAACACATTTAACACGCTCACATACCAGTCCAATGAAAATCGCATTTTTACAATGGCACTCACTGATACACGCTGGTATGCACATTTGTACACACTTTGGGAACACGGTTGCTCATGCATTTACAGTATACATAGTAATACTGTATACTGTGAAATGTCCAGAGGACCTGCAGAGGTGGAAAACAGTGCTAGATATCTTTGTACACTATAAGTGAAATAATACTAACTTCAGAAAAATTACAGTATTATGAGTTGTAAAAATAAAAAAATCGAATATTTAGAAAGTTTGTTTCATTTGATTGTGGTAATCAAGTCACATATAGTGTAATTACTGTGTGAATAGTGAGCTGTCACATAAATGCACTGAAAGACAAAGGAAAATATACTCATGTAGTTTTTACCTTTAATTTCCACTTCTGAGGACTGAATGCTGTTAGTAGCACAACTTGACTTTCCAGCCTGTGAGTTACTTTCGCCTATTCAGCTACAAGGATGGAGAAAGCTTCAGCTCAGCTACTCACTCGCGGACATGATCATGAGCCCACGACTTCACGATGCACACCAAAACAACCGGACACACAGATCTCTAAACACCAATACTGTCTGCACTGAGGTTTGCTTCATGCACATGTAAAGCTGGGAAATGCAACAGTACTGACTTTGCAGCTGTGTTTGCGATAACCTGAAACAGCCCAGAGGCACACACACACACAGAAGAAAAAGACAGAGAAAGAAAATGAATCACTGTGGGTATTTCAGTGGTCACAATAGCTGCGTGAGTGGTGTCGGAAAGAATACAAGTACAATACAAGCTCAGCTCTAATCCCGTGTGCGGGTCGGAATAGCAGAGCAGGTCATCAGTGGGATATTTCCCAGATCCCCTGCATCCTCAGGAGTGACTGACAAGAGCAGAGGCATCTCTGTCACATGACACTGGACCGGGGGGGGGGGGGTCGCAAAGACACATTTAGCACAGGACATACTGAAATACACACAACTAGACAAACACAACACAAACCACCTGATCCACACACGTCAGGACTGCAGCCATAACATACGCTGAAAGACTGCAGGGGCTTCTTACTTTAGTTTCACACGTACAATATCTTAAAAGAGACTTTACAGGGAACTTAATAAAAGGTGGAAATCTGGCCTGTTGGGACTTTTTGAAGTGTTTTTCAAGCCATTTTACTTATTTTAAGCCACAAAAATGAAAATCTGTGGACAAAGTGTAAAACTGAGAAATAATACGTATATTTCGTGATTTATAGATGCAAAAGTTAACAAGATGAAAAAAGATTCTCACTGGATTTCTGTAAGATTACATCATGTTGATAGGCACTATGCAATTCTGCAACCAAAGTTGCCGCCAATGTGTCTGTAAAACGTGTTTCATGGTTAAAAATGTGTCATCGTGTGACCTTGTACAATAACTATGAGGAGAACGAAGTGTTTTCCAAGGCGAAGGGGAAAAGAAATATCAACTATGATATTCTGTAACTAAAGAATATAATCTAGAATTTATTTTTTTTATAAACAATAGCAAAGTATGAACATCTTTATGACTTTTAATTGAAATAAAAAAAATCTCTTATGTTCATGCAGTGTGAGAGTATTAATGGTACTTTGATTCTCATAATATTTAGGTGTAAATATTTTTCACAATAATGAGATCTTGTCACATTTTCTCAAGCTTTGTAACAGAATTTGTGAGTTTTACACGTTAAGTGGAAATGTCAAAAAGGCAGAGCAGCTGATAATTATATACTGTTCTAGAAAATCTGTACTTGTTGAGTTGATGTCACCAAAAAGTAACTTCATCATCATCAGAGTTTTCACATTTGTGCACAATTAAAAAAAATAAGATTTACTCTGAAGTTGCTTGACTTTAACTTCATTACATTCTTCAGTGCAACCTTGAAAATACACTAAGCCAAACATACTGTCATCTCTTTTAAAATGCAGAATAACTAATAGTAATTGAAACTGACTTCACCTAATTCACTTCAACATCATCTAACCACGTTTTGAATACGACACGTTACACTTTGATCAAATGATGCATTTGTTGGCATTACAATGAAGGAAATCACCATTTCTACTCAGACTATCTTCAGCTCATGTGTTTCTGACATGTGTATCTGTAAATACACAGATATGAGCAGGTGGGCTGGCCTCCACAGTGAGTTCAGGACTCTAAAGCGGAACGTGCTCAGCAGCATCTCATACTTGGGACGTCTCCCTGTGGACCACAGGGTCTTTTCTCAGGTTTGGCATTCAGGAGATTCAGGATGAGGGTGCGTACGCAGAGCAGAACTTTCCATAACTGCGTACAACAGCTGCCGTGTGCACGTGAACGCCTGAGTGTGTGTGTGTGTGTGTGTGTGTGTGTGTGTGCGTGCGTGCGTGCGTGCGTGCGTGCGTGCACTCCGTTCCGTCATCATGCTGCTCTCTGTCCGCAGCACGTTTCCTGACACCTGACTTAACTCTGGCTGTTACTGTACAGCAGCTCGGCTCCAGAGTGGAAACACATTAGGTGGGACCGATATGTGCAATTGATATGTCAGAGGCCGGGCCGATTACTCCCTTAATTAACCTCCACAAGTATTCCAGGGCTGCGACTTTGCCTAAGTTCATGCCATCCCTGTGAGGAGAGTCCCCTCGAGTGGAGGCCAACACTTAACTTCCCATAAACTCACAGTGAAGGCAGTCTCAATGAAATGATGCACAAATCTTCAATGCAAAAGGCTCCCTGATATTTAGTATGAAGGAACAAAGGCCAACAATAAAAAGCTAACCAAGAGGAGTGTCAAAGCTTTATCGAGTTTTCAGATTTTAGCACCACTAATCATGGGCTTTATAGTTTTGAATCAACTCCACATGATTCAGTCTCACCTGAGCCCAAAACTATAGAAATTAAAAAATATATATATTTTTTTTTAACAGATCTTTGACAGTGACAAATGGAAATGTTAATACAAAACTTTAAAAAAATATATATATTTGCAGCCGTAAGATTGACTACAGTGTGGCTCCAAAATGAATATTCTCATAAACTTCTAAAGGAAAACAAATGCTGTTTGAGCATGTAAAAAAAGATTTTCTGTCAAAATCAACAAAACAGAGGCTCTATTGCTGTATTTGTGCTGAAGCCATAGTATTGAAGTCTGCCAGAACGCTTGAAAAAAGCTTAAATGACTACTAGGTTATGAATTAATGCTCAAATAAATGATCCACCAAACTTTCTTTTTTATCAAAAATTTTAAATAATTTGTGCATCTTGACTCGAAAACAACTTGTCAAGTGAGTCTCGTTGGTATTCAAGACATTTCAATGAGATGCTGAGGCCAGTCGACCTTTCAGCCAGGAGTCTCCCATCTGCCTGAAACGAAGATCCCCAAATCACCCCAGAGTCCGATCTCCTGCTATTCTCTTACCTGGAATCAGGCCACGGACATCTGTCCCAAAATAGTGCCCCGAGTGTGAGGTATGAATACTGGGGTTGCAATGGAAAGTTCTGAGTTCATTTTCTTGTCATGGGCCCGTTAGTGTGCAGTTTAATTAGGGTGACGTGACTTCAATCTGCACCAGAGAAAAGCTTTCGTGACTTTGGTTGGATTAGGTGCTGTTTCGGGAACGATCCTTGTCGGTAAACATGCTCTAACCTACCCGAACGACGACACTCTCCTGGAAGCGGGGGATCCTTCTCCTAACCTGCCCTGCATGTACATCATTTCCCCGAGAGTTTCAGGGGAGTAAAGCCCGATCGGGGAATTGTACTGCCCCAGTTGGCCTGGAGAGACGTTATTTTGCCGGGGCCTTTCCTCCATCTGACCTTCTCCTGCAAACTGTTTCTCTTGGAACTCCTTAAAAATATGACAGTGTAAGAAAACAAGTGTGATTTAAAGTAGCAGCTGGTTTTGTCTCAATTTCCCTGTCAGCTCACTGACTGGCGTTTGGAGTCGGTTTGACTTCCTTGCAGTTGCACTGTGAATTGTTTACACTAGAGGGCAGAAGCACACTGTCTCACAAACTATTATTTTCAGGATGTATATGATTAAGAATATGCAACACAGATACAACAGATACAGACAAATATGTGGAGTTCAACAAACATAAAGCTATGTTGCTGCCTCGTTTTGTTTACTTGATGGCAGCAGGTGTGAGATACCTTCTGGTGTGGGATGACTGGCATGGGTGAATCCATTCTGGGGGTTGCTGTGGGGACTGGAGCAGGGCGTCTTGATCTGCACATTATCAAACAAACAAACAAACAAACAAACAAACAAACAAACAAACAAACAAACAAACAAACAAACAAACAAACAAACAAACAAACAAACAAACAAACAAACAAACAAACAAACAAAGGTTTCTTTATTTTTACTATTTTTACTATTGAACTCAACACATAAAGGTGCAGTTCAAAAAATGGAAAAGGCCATTCTTGCTGTAATTAAATTTTGTTTTACACAATTCCACCTCAGAACAAGAAAAGATCAAAAGTGCAGCATCCCAAAATGCTAATGTTTTTTTTAAAAATATATATTATGCATATAAATACATTTGTATATATTAATAACTTAATAATTACCTTTTTTTGAGATGTACTTCTATTCTCAGAGCGAAAACTATCACAAGTAGGTAGAAACTTAATGTCACTACAACAGAAACATTAGTGTTGAACTATTTGGAGACATTCAAACAACTTTTCCACTAATGTTTTTTTTAATTTAATTTATTTGGCCATAAACAACCACTCTGAATTAAACCTCCGGTCTGCGATTATGAAAGAGAGATTGTCCGACTCCATGCTTAAATGGGTGATCAGGTGAAAGTGTGTTGGTTGTTTACTTCAGCATAGAGAGTGACAGTTTGATGGTGGCAGACTTGATCTTGTTCTGGGCCTCCAGGTGTGTCATTCCATCAGTGCTGACCCCTTCGATGGCTGAGATGACGTCTCCCTGGGCCAGGCTGCCGCCCGCTGCCTTGCTGCCTGGAGTTATCTGTGGAGGGGTTCAGAAGTGCACGTCACACTCGGGCCACACACACACATTTCTCCATGGAACATGTGCAGACGTGTATTGTAAAAAACAGAGTTATTAATACATGCTGGATAAATTCTTGAATTGAGAAAGTCATTTTGATGCATATGTAGAAGAAAAATTTGTTAAATAGATGATGTCTTCATCTGAATGATGGGCATCATCTTAAGGTGCAGGTCAGGACAGAATTAAAATTTGCACATTAGTGCGTGTGTTGCAGCTCACTAAATAAGCATTAAAGGAAGAGAGATGAAAAGCTGATGAAGCAATAATAAAGTAATCTGTCCTGTCAAATAACTTAACATGACTACAGAGAATAAGCAGAAGCAGCAGCAGCTACGATGGTCTGAACATTAAAGGGTAGAAAATTGGTATTATTCAGAGTCAGAGTGTGCTGAATGACAATTATTCCTGACTTTAAGAATAATCTCTTATAAAGTAAATGTTTTTGCTGGATCAGTAACTGAGAGCACAAGAGTGCCGGGGTTAGAGTAGGGGTATCAGAGGCTCACTCAGGTCACAAACTGAATGAAATGCCATAATGGTCCGAGATGCTTTGTTTTTGACTTAATCTTTACCTGAAATATCAAATCTTTTGTTAATCCTTCAAAACCTAAACCGCACAGAGAGAAAGTTTTAAGTGAGCTTCTAGGCCCGGGGCATACAGTATCAGGTCTAGGCTTACAGTCAACTCGTTAAAGAGTTAAAAATAAGTATTTGCTGTTGATGCTGCCGGCTTCACTGTGATTGACCCTAGTGAGGCCCCCTCCAGGCTCCAACCATACACACACACAGATATACACCTGCTACTGACATTCATGTATGATTTCCTTCTTCCCTCGCATCCATTTTACTAAATCATCTTCCTCACACTGCACATGTTCATGTTATCATCTCAAACTGTTTCTACACTTCTTTGCCATTTCTTAAATAATCTATTCTTCCTGATGTCAGCCTTCTATATCTTTAGTCTATTTATTACACATTTCTTTCTCTGGGTTTTGTGTTTCAGTCATTTTTCTTGTGTGTGTGAAGCAAAGCGACGGTAAGCGGGAAAACAAAGTGACAGCGGGCAAAGAGAAATTATTTCCGCACTGATGCCTCAGTGTGATCAAGCACACAGGCAGACGAATAGCACGGTCACGCCTGTTTTCTCACGCATCAGACACTGCTGATGTTACAGATTACAAACAGAAGAAAATTGGATCCAAACGTTGACGATGACTGATGGTTTCTCAGTCAGGCGTATTCTCTTTATACATGCTCATGCACAAGTTAGGAGCCAAGCAGAGTCCATGGAGCTGCTTTTATTCATTTAGATCTCAGCTTCAAGCAAGTGAACAAGCTGAAGCGTCAGGGATGAAACATAGTGAGAAGGTTGGTAGTTAATCTCCTACTTTCTTCAAGAAGTTTCTTTGAAAATCCGACCAATAAAACTAAACATTTAATACATTTTAAAGGTCAAAATAATCCAATGAAACTGTGACTTGACCAACAAGATGTGGGGATTTTCACTGCCTTCATTCCTCTTTCCTTTCTTAGTTCTTGGCAAAAGCAGGCCGAAACTCAAACCGTGGCGGTGTTACGTCAAACTGTAATGCCACCCAGCACTGTCATGTCAAGCCACGGTGGTTTATGTTAACCTTTCAGCGTCGACAAGATGAACACAAATCCAATGACACAGTGTTATTCCAGACACAGACCCAAGCTCCCCCCAGGTCCCTAAGACCGGGATCAGAAGACAATAAACCAACACATGTCTGAGGGTTGTGAATCGATATAACGCAGCCTGATCGCCAGCTGAGCATCAATCAGGATGGAGGGATGAGCAGCCGGAGGGGGGAGGGAGCAGCGATTACAGACACACCGTTTCTCACTCAGGTGAGAGTCGTGTCCTCCGCCTTGTTCCATTCTCATCTCTGATCTCCTGAATCAACCCTCAGCTCATCCGCTCATGCCGCACAGGAGCACTTCCAAATGTGGAAGCTCAAACAGTATGAGGACTAAAGCTTCCGGCAGGAAACACAAGCTGCCATCTTTCTTGTCCCTTTTCGAACCCGGTCTACCGACACGAGTCTCCTCTAGTGCTATTTAAAGGAAAAACTGTAAAGATAACTGCCTGACAGGGAACGAACAACCCCATCCCTCCTTTCTGAACACTGATGTGTTTCAAAATGGAGAAAAGTGCTTTGTTTTATTTCAAATACTTTGTGCAATTTGAGCAACCTTCTACCAGTTTGTTTGAAGTGATATTTGTACAGTAGAAACAAGTACATTTTTTAAATCATGAATTCCATTTATTTTAGCTTGTTGACGCATGAAAAACAATTTTTACAAACAAAAAATCTCCGAACAGCTGTGGAAGTGACGAGACCGTAGCTTCCTCCAATAAAACTATTCCTGTCTTTCCACTGCAGCTCTAATCTAGAAACCTCTCTGGAGATTACACTGGAGCCTCCCTGTCATCATCATGTACAGCAGCATTACATAACCTCTGACACACACACACACACACACACACACACACACACACACACACACACACACACACACACACACACACACACACACACACACACGCACACACACACACACACACGGTATTTACATGCTTGGGCAGTCTCATGTCTAATAATGTCATACCAAGGTAGAAGGTGCTTCTCAGGTGAGAAAGGTCAAATCCTGCAGTGTGCAGAATATTTTCTGCTCTTGTTTATCAGTTTTAATTAATTGTTAAAAGAGAGACATTCACAGCACCTACAGGAGTGTAATAGACCCGTTAACTATAACTAGTTAGTTCATATTAAAGAAATAGAATCTATTGGAGAGTGTTTTGTGACTTTCTGAAGTAAAATGAGATGTTTTTAGATCATGGAAAATGGTGAAAGAGACAGAAGAAATCTGGTAAAAGTGAAGCTTTGTGGTGTGAAGAGGCTCGATGAGTTGTGTTGTGTTGTTCCAGTTAACCATTATCTGAGCCGAACACCTTAACTGTGAGTTTCGATGTCACAGCCGAGGCGAACGGTTTGATGGGTTGTTCATCTCTAGGTGTTTGCGAGTTTCTCTGTCACAGCATCTCCTGTGAGGGTGGCTCCGTCCTTACCCTGGAGATGGTGAGCGGCATGTTGAAGTCCTTCCCCCCCTGTAGTCTGAAGCCCCACGGAGCCGGGCCATTCAGAGTCACCGTGTAGGAACTCATCTTCGGTTGAAGCTCGAGACTCCACCTGCTAACAACTCCTGCTGGATGTGTGGTTCCTCCTCCCGTCCGGCGTGCCCTTGTTCTCCGTGCACCCCTGCTATCCTTTTGTCCTGGCCCTTGCCCTGGTGGTGTCCTCCTCTGGCAGTCCCGGCTTCACAACAGTCTCTACTTGCCCCGCTCCCAGCTCTCAGGACAAACAGCCTGGGGTGGTGGTGGTGCTTGTGGGTGGGTCAGGTGCTGTGGAACCTCTGAGACACACCAATGGACACACACACACCAGCATGTGTTAGTGCACACAGATACACACACAGCAAGAGAGAGAGAGAGAGGCTGCAGAGAAAAGCTGAGCCGCTGCAGAAAAACAGCAAACTGCCTCTTACACAAAACCCCCCCCAAAACTTTCTTTAAAACTCTGAAAGTGCAAAAGTTTTAAAAGTCAAGCCTAAAGGTAATATTAAAGTGGAGGAGAGTTCCTTGCCTGCAGGGTTGCCGAGGGTGAGGGACAGACAGCCTAAGAATAGCAGAGACAAGCAGAGACACACAGGTCCTGGCCCGTATAAGGCCTGTAACACGAAGCCCCAGAATGCTTCACTGCCGATTCATATCGCCAATATAGACCCCTCTTACTGCAACACATTCTCCCACTCTCCCTCTCTTTGAGTGCTGTCACTGTATGCTGCGAACACTCCGTTATCTCTATTCACTCCATGAGCTCTGATGTCATTTACATTTCGGTCTCCGAGCCTTTCAATCTCCTCGAGGAAGGAAACAACAAATTACCCCGAGCCAACTCTCCAGAAACACACCCACCAGGCCTCTGTTCCAGTGTGTGTGTGTGTGTGTGTGTGTGTGCGTGTGTGTGTGTGTGTGTGTGTGCGTGTGTGCGTGTATGCGTGCGTGTATGCGTGTGCGTGTGTGTGTGCGTGTGTGCGTGCGTGTGTGTGTGTGTGTGTCGTGGAGCAAATGAGTGAGATGCAGACTGATGCAGATTTGGTTAATAGTAGCGATAGACCGTCCTGAATAAAATCACATTGTGATATTCTAGTGAATATTGTCTCGGTTTCATGCTAGAAAAGTGGAAATCACTGCCAGGGAGAAAATTCTCTGTAGAATACAGATTTGTCAGCTGCATTTGAAAATACCAGGAGAAACACAGGTAAGATGTGTGAATTTTGTATCCCAAAGTCGATTTTCAATTGTTTTGCAAAAGCGATCATTTTCTCCAAATCTTAACGGTGACAAAGTCTGAGGTGAACTCATGTGAACAATGTGGGACTCTATTGTAAAAACTGTTGTGTCGATGATCCTGAAGGAAAAGAAGAAGGTCAAATCAGGGTTAGGAATCAGATCACTGATAAACCTTTAGCTGTAAATGTCCCGAGGCTTATTTTCCAGGAAATCAGTCACCTTGGCGGCCACCTTGACAGCATTTTATTTTGCTCACATGGCCAGGAGGACAGCAATAATAAGAGCATGTAGGGGGGGGGGGGGGGGGAAATGACAGCAAATTAAAAAAAATCTAACTATTTCACAAACAGCAACGTCTCTTAAAATGTGAATCCATAGCTGTAGGTTTTTCTCAGATTTATCACAAGTTATTAGGTTGGCAGATGACACCACTTTGATTGGCCTCATCAAGGAGAGCAAAGAGACGTACGACGAGCACTTCCTGAAGTTCTTCTTTATCCAATATACTCTTTAGTTATGTTGCTTTATAGATGTGATTAATTATATCATGAGTTGCTGTAACAACCAGTGACAAAATATCCCCCTGTTCGATTCGTCCAAATAGTGCAATATTGAAAATCTCTACATCTGATCAGTATTTTTGTATGAAAGAATTTCTGTTGTCATTTAGATCCTGGCTGAATAACTCGAGAGCCAGAATTTGTGCTTCTGTCAATTTAATCTCTAAAAAAGGAAGAAAAATACTTCAACAGCAACGCAGCAACATCTTTATTACAAATTCAACTGGAGCTGGAACTAAAATGCAAAGAACACAATAACAAATCAAACATAATTGTAAAATATTCATGAGCAGTACATCATGTGTAATATTATACACAGTGGTGAAGAATTCAAATTTGATATAGAAGAAAAAAATAAGAAACAACCTCAACCCACATCATTTTAACTTCATTATATTAGAACAGAAACAGTTTTATTTGACCAGTTTTAATGATTTTTGACAAACTGCGTGATAATAAAGAACAAACCAAACATTTCACTCTCATGGCTATTTGACAACAAGATTACCTGATGCTGCTCCACTGTAAACTAAAGCGATTATCAAGACTAATCAATGAATTTGACAGATATATAATGAGAATGATCATTTATTGCTTCATTACATATTTTTTCTGTTGTTTAAACAGGAGCCCCACTTCATTTCCCCACCAGCTTCGTCAACACGCGAGTCCAACCACCAATGACACATCAGTCACATCTCTACATACACTGATCACAACTCGAAACACCTTTTTTTTTGGGTGGGGGGGGCAAAATATTACTTTATGTATAGAGGGATGAGAAAAACCATGGATGCCAATCAAGGCCCACCACTGAGCTCAATATGAGCCTGGGTCTTTCTGGGTGGAGTTTGCATGTTCTTCCCCATGTGTGAGTGAGTTTTCTCAAAGTGTTGCCCCCACAAACTGATGACCTAAAACTGGCCATATAGGTGTGAATTCAAATGTGTGTGGCTGTCTTTACCCTGCCTCCAATAACTGGGATCATGTCACAGTGTCCCTCCATATTAGGGCTTTTTTACTCTTGCAATGTTAATACCGACTGTTACCTCTGCAGGGAGCCAGAGCTCTGCAGGAAGGCTTCGGGTCATTAAGCAAGCAGGTCTGACCACCAATCCCTCACTTGTTGAATAAAAAGATATAATATATCAATTACAAGCTGCAGTTACAACTGTCATTGAAAAATGCATTGGGGTGTGAATGTTTTTTTTCCCCCGCTGGATTTTGTGTTGGATTTACCTTTACCTGCAAAAATGTCTCAATCAGACTGTTTCAGTGTTTGTAAATCACCCCAAAGCCTTTAATAATATTGTATTTCTTTCTGTGTATAATTAACAGAGGTGTAAAAGTACTCCGTATTCAAATACAAGAACAAATGGTTGTGGAAATTGAGAAATCTAAAAGTAATCAGAATATTAGCAGTGAAGAAAAGCTCTATGAGTGGAAATATATCATTTTTAATCAACCAATAACAGAAACTATAACAGCAAGTGTCACAGTTCTGACAGATCTAGCGAGGCAGTCCAGGAGTGAAGTCCCTCGGTATCCTTGCTCACACAGGAAACACCGCAGCCACGTCTCGTCTGCTTCACACACCAAGGAGACACATTCGTCTTCATCGGCGGAGGAGCTTTACCTTCTCTGTCTTACCTCCTTTTGCTTTTCTTGATGTCTTAGTTTCCACTCTTAACTCCTCCTGCACACAGAAGTGAATGGTTCGTACAAGGGAGGCCCAGGTAGGTTTACCTGTGGATGAGGGGGTCATCATCTCCAAAATATTGCCATGGACACGCAAAATATTTCTCTATTATGAAACATCAAAAAACATGGGAGAGTTGACTGACAAGCTGTAATGGAAGGAGAAGGTAAACAGTCTCCTTGGTGCATTAGTTGGGTTCTGTTGTCCTCTATCATTGAAAGAGCGCTTTGAGATGTCTGTTGATGTGATTTGGCACTTTACAAATAAAATTGAATTGAATTTAATTGAATCTTGTTTGTACAAAATAGAAGTTTTGCCGTCCAGGCGCTGGAATTTGTTTGTTGAAAAACGTTACTGTAACCAGACCATGGAGGACAAAAAGTTTTAAGAATGCTGCTCCCGTTGGTAGAGACGGGAGAGATGATGGTGACCAGAGTTCCTATTTCAGCCCCTCCGACGACCAACTCATTTGTGATCCCAACATTTTTTTCATTAATTCAACAAAAACAAACTCGAGAACGTGGAGTGTCTTTTTGTACAAATACAGGCTTTCCACATTCCTCCATATCTCGCTGAATTTGTTCTTTTGAAGCCACAATGAAAACGTGATTTGCTGCATTACATAAATGTCACCGATTAGATCAGTCGTTTTTCGTTACTGCGTTTCCTGGCACCAATGCTATTTTCATTATCTGTCACTGAAGGCAGGGTTCTCACAAAGAATCAGTCCCAATTTTATCATAAAACTATTTCCAAGAAATTTGTATTTCATCCAGAATCCAAAGGGACGGTGGCTGGAAATTATATCTTGTAACAGCATTATCTAAATTGACAGAGAACCTGTAGAGATTGTGCTTAATAATAAGACTAGAGTCTTTTGAGAAAACAAGCGAAGCAGCCGAGCTCTGACATTTCTTTAATCCATCTTGCGGGGTTGGGTAAATTCCTTCTGCAAACATATATCAAATATACTGAGTTTATGGCGGGCCACACATGGCCTCATGGATAATGCTGAGGGTTTGAATCCGCGCTGAGCTTGAGTTTGCATCTGGCTTTTCTCCAGTGTCCCTTCGACAGTCCAAAATCTTGCACATGAGGATTACTGAAAAGTCTAAAGTGCCTCTACGTGTCAATGTTAGTTTGTGTACTTGATTATATAATCTGTCCAGGGTAAAACCGGCTTGGATTGGATCCATTGACTCTCAAAGCAGCAGTGGATAAAGTGGTATAGAAGATGGATGGATGAATTTGTCTCCAAAGATTTGTAATTGATGTGAAGCTCACCTGGTGGAAGGTCACGATACATAGACACACATACATATACTTTAAACCCCCACTTGCAAGAAATATGGATGCATGTTCACCGGAAGTGCAAGATTTAGCAACGTTTTATTTAGAAAAATAAATTAAAAATGACACAAAACATTTTATACAAAGAAAAAAACAAAATCAACAGGAAACCATGACTCCATAAAACCATCACTCAATTAAAGGAAAAAAACCCCCATAATTTTTATATTTACATTAATTTCTCTCTGCTCTGCAGTAATCTGGGGACAACATTCTTAATACATATCATGTTTCACATTCATTAATACTGCACACCAAATGAGCAACAATGAAATTGTATCAACTTTTGTTGCCTCAACAACTAAGATGTATAATTTAGACGTATAAAGATTTAGATATATAAAGTGTTCATTATTCCACAAAACCGGCAGCATGTGTCAGATTTTATTTTGAGGAGAGAAAGAAAAGAAAGAGTCGTGACAATCATGGTCAAAGATGCAGCAACATGGGAAGTCTGATGATGATCTGTAATGTACAGATGTAAAGAAAATCATCTTCAGACGAATGATCACATAATAGTAAATAAACCAACAAGTCATCAGCAAATTGCATCTAGATTTCATACAACAATACAGTGCAGCTTTTTTCTTTTTTTTGTATGTGATTTACTGCTGGTTTGTGTCACATTTCTGATGTTAAGAAAAGTAAAACCTATATAGATATCTTTCAGGCCATTACAGGAAAAGAAAACTGCAATGATCAGTGATTTTCTTTCTGGACTAACATTCAAAATCTCAAAAATTATTCTAACTGTGGTGCCAACAATGATTCTTCTGAACAGATTCTATAAGAGACGTTAGTAACGCAGTTACGATTATTCGAATTTTCCATGAGGTTGTTGCCGTTCCAAAAAAAGCTGCAGAGCTGCTGTCTCTCTACACCTTGTTCATTGACCCTATAGTTAAATGTCACATGTAATTGTTAAGGTTATGTTTCATTAAACTCCTGTTTATTAGACACATTAACTGGAATAACTCAGTCGTCCTGCCAGCAACATGTAAGAAGTATCACTGTCGGTAACAAAAGCATCAGCTGCAGCTTCTACATGCTGTCATTAGTTCATAAATCAAATTATTTCCAGATTATAGAGCATCTTCAGACATTCAGCAACAATAATGGAGTTCCTTCTTAACTCTATTGAGAAAGACAATTAAAAGTAATGCATGAGATACTTTCACTTGTAACAACTTTTTGGGGGTTTTCGGCGGCAACTATTGTAAAATTTCTTCTTTATTAGTAAATTTTTGCTTATTTAAAAAAAAAAAAAAAGTCATCAGTAAGTGTCTAGTGGCTGTAGTCCAAATATCGCTTCCAAGGATGGTAATGTTTCTGAGTGAGATTAGTGGTCTTATCAGGTTTCATTCAACATAGTTAATACAAACAACGCCTGATCTGTGTTTATTAAATTCTTAAAGTAAAGCAGTGATAGGAAAGTCAAATCTTTCATTGAGAAGTTTTTAACTAAAGTTCGGGCAAGTATTTGTATATACAGACTGTATTAAAAATATGGCTCATAGACACTGTGCAAAAATAATCTAAATATTTTGCATTCCATCTGTGTTCACTGTACTGAAGAATCACTTGATGGTATTGCACCACACAATGAAAAAATACACATTTTAGACAGCAACTATTCACAACACATGTACAGCGACACATTTTTACTCTCAAAACAAGAATCAGAAACTGTATCTTTTTTTTGTCTTTCCTGAACGCTTGTCACAAAAACTAATAAAAAAACACAAACAAACCGACAACACAACCTTTGATTTAGTCTTTTAAGGCTATTTTGTTGCTTTCAGCTTTGAGGTAAGTAAACCATGTCCACATCGTGATATGTTAGAAAAGACGCATACAATTTGGTAACAGGCCATTCATGCTCACAAACTCACACACTGCATACAGGCAATAAAAAAAAAAATAAAATAAAAAATAAGTTGTCGTCACAACTAAAAACTCCTGCTGAAGCACACATACTTGTAGACACACACACATCCAGCTGTTCATGGTAATGTTGTCGTCTCCAGCCTGGCTATGTCGAGGGGCTCCTTGGTTACCGGGTTGTACGCTTTGGTCATTTTCAGGTTGCCATGTAAACCTGGGGGGCTGTGGAGAATAGTCGGGCTGGATATGGAGGTGACGATGACGGATGCTGTGGTAGCGGTACACACTGTCCTTGGCCCCGACTCCATCGTCATGTTATCCAGCTGCGTGGGCAGAGAGAGACGAAGAGGGGGGAGGGAAAGGTTTGATGGATTTGTGACAAATACTCAATCTTTCTGTTGTGAGTAGGTGGTGGCGCCGGGAAATTTTTTTTTTAAATTGCATGCAGAAGAATTTGAAAGACAAAGTGACAAAGGTTTATCAAGTGTCTGCTCTGATTTGGATCGATGCAGCTCTCCTTCACTTAACCTGCAGGTGCAGGACGGGAAACAGTCACAGCTGATCAGAAGCATCGATCTGTCAGACTGATGAATGGCTTTCCCTCGCAGCACTGATGGAGTGCTGCTCCGTATCATGATTGACCTCTTGAGATCAAAACCTTCCCACCGGACAGGAAATAGACTGCGGCTAATGGTGCGTTCATGCACTTATATAGGTCGGAGTTTGTTTCTTGGTTATTTACATAAAGGTAATCGACAGTGTGCTAAGTGAGCAGGACAGAAGGACACCAGATGAACAAAACCACTGAAACTTATGATATCTGTAATCACTGCGTTACAATAGTAATCAGCCACTTGCATGTTGATGCCAGACTTGCAGTGAAGAAATGAATTATAATATAAGACATCATGCAACACTGAATTTGCCACAATGCATCATTCCACATCAACACGCATGCTCTAATGCAGATTTACATGTTTGTGTGTTAAGTATTATTGCAACTGATGATCAGAAACCTTTCTACGCTTCCTACTTTTTATACAGGAAGTTTTGACTTTGGCCGTGTTTAATTTCCATTTTGCTCGACTCTGCCTTTTTGAAGCTTCTCATACATGAAACAAGAATAATTCATTCAACGAAAGTGTCAAGTTTCCCCAATCAGTAATGAAACTTCAAATCTTTTTCAGGTCGTAGATATTTGTAAGTCATTTTACTGACCGAGGATAATATGAAATGATTCAAACAGCAACAGGAGAGCATAAAAGACTCACATGACTTACCTAGCTATTAAAACAGCTCAGTCATTTCATTCTATTGTTTAAATCTCTGAAACGCATTATCCAGTGGGTCACATTCCCACGGGTGGGAGGTACATGTTAAAGTGACTCAAAGTGTTTGTTGCAAAAAAGTTTTTCACCTTTCTGACAGGTGACCTGTGTCATAACTACTGTTTTTCTTTATCACAGCAGGAACAGACTCTTCATTCGGTGAAGTCTTTCATATGGCCAAAGATAGTCAAGCATGATCGTCACGCTCCCTCAATGAATCATCCACCGCTTCAGGATATAATTACACTTTTTCTTTTCCTAACTGTGACTCTTCAAAAAACATCTTGTGTTGTCTGTGCAGTCCAGCACGGCGAAGCTTTTAGTTTGCGTCTATAGAACTCCAATGTCAGTTCTTTTATTTTCTACTCCGGATTCATCTGGAGTAGAGTAACGAAGCTGCGGGCTGATCCCAGCTGACACCGGGAGAAAAGCACAGTGCATCCTGAACAGGCAGCAATTACACACACAACTAAACTCAGACCAACAGCCAATTTGGAGAAACTGATTCGCCTAACAAATGTTACATGGGATTGGCCAATCCAGTGTGTTGGCTCGATTTCAACAGTCCCCAAAGGACTTCCCAAGGTTTCACTCACACGTCAACAGCTTCCATGCAAAGGATTTGCTTGGATCACGTAGTGTTGATCAAACGTTGGGCTCTTTTCATGACTTTCTTTAAATGATCACATAGAAAGAATTCACAACATAGTTTCCTCTAGATGGAAAAAAAGTAAAGACCTCCACATTTTACAAATGTGACGCCTTTCCACTTAAAACATAAAATGAGTCTTGGTCGGGTGTTATTCTGAAATTCTATTGATCAGAATCAATCTTTTTAAAATCTTTATAAGAAAATAATCTACCTCAAAAGAAATGTTTTGTTAAGATTATAACATATAGAAAAACTCAAGCAAATAAAGACATAACAAATAAAATGACCAGCAGTATAAATAACCAAGATAATAACTGATATGACTTATGCAATTTATAATTAAATCTATGGTATTTACATTTAAACATATTATGGGGTCAGGAGATACAAGTTGTATGGTAACTTAAAATCCATGTGGGTTTTTGTGTGTAATTTTTATATTTTTGCAAGACGAATTTGGCTAGTATAATTATAAAGTTTATTAAAAATTTAATGTCACCTCCATCAAAAATAATCTCTTTTAAAGTTTAAAGATTAAGCTAGTTGGAGACCATTGATCAATACACATTTCATGATGAAATCTGATTACTTTTTTGCCGGTTGCTATTATTAAAACGATTTGTGTTTAGTTGCATGATGGCTAGTTTTTATATGTTTGTTATTACACGTGGCGATTTGAACCTTTCAGACATTTTTAGTTGGGTGTGTTTTCTCTTATGTTTGGACTGGAAACCGTCAGTAAGATCTGGCAACCACGAGCACCGTCCTGCACTCACATTGCTTGTGAAAACTTAAAATAACGCCTCACATCCTCATATTCACGCCCACAGCCAATTCTGAATCAAGAATAACACTTAAATGCAAGTTCTTTGGAAACATGTGCACATATAACAACACTTATTTACATTACTTATATATGTTAACCGGTTGCGGAATAACAAAACTAAGCAGACTCAAATAAGAGGTTTCACATCGAATTAAGATGGATTTGGTCTCGTTCTCTTTCACGAGGAAACTTCAGCCATTCCATAAAAAACTAGAGACAGTTAAAGCAACATCTGGGCTTATCTCTCAAAACCACACATGTTGACAAGATCTTCCATTTGTTGACAGTCACTGATCCAATCGGACATTAAATACACAAACACAAACTGTGCAAAAGAGTATGAAAACAGCCCAAAGCCAAAATACGTCTTATTCCGTTGCAGAATAACATACCAGCTAATCACAGGAGAAATTGTTTCATAGGACAAACTTCCTGAAATAACAACATGTTTTATTGCTGATTCAAGATGAAATGATTTCTGATTTATTTTTTGACGGTATAAGAAAAACATCAACAGGTCCTGATAATAATGGTATATTAACAGCATCATTGTGAATTCAGGAGTCAGCATTGTGAATCACCAGTATTTAAGTCAACCCATCTCTTTCCTGCACAGACCGTTGAACTGGTCAGAGAATACAGAAAATGAGATAAAAAAAAAAAAACCTGTGACAAATCTACTGCACAGATGATTGACGGTCGGTTTCTTACAGCTGCAGGCAGACGGCTGGTTGGCTTCAGATTGATGTCCGACATGGAGATGTCTTCCGGCTGCGTCACAGTCTGAACAACAGAGCGCACATAAAAACAGCCATTTAGTTCGACCCAAAGGATCATCTCTACTGTTGGTCGCCATGCAGAAACACTTCCAACTTCGTTGCTCAAGGCGTCACTGTTTTTCAACACAGGAATGACCTCAAACTTTGACGTGACAGGAAGACCCAACCAGATGGAAAAACATCAACAGGAACTTGGCCACGTAGAACCAAACTACATAGGAAACTACCCTTCGAAAATCATATTACTTTCACACAAAAACTGTTCAAACCAACTCCAGTGTCACTGGAACCATGAGGAGATGGAAGGAGGTCAGAAGCTGTTTTCCTCTGCCAACAAATGCAGCATGTCGAAACACGCCGCCGCGTCATCATCATCAAGCTGTGGATTTAATCTGAAAGTCCCAGATTAGTGGATTAGAGTTTGGACCCTGTGTAATGGAGTCCTGAATGAACCTGCCCTGTGTGTGTGTGTGTGTGTGTGTGTGTGTGCGTGCGTGCGTGCGTGCGTGCGTGCGTGCGTGCGTGCGTGTGTGTGTGTGTGCATTCATATATGTGCACACATGTAGGTTACATGTAGGTTTGTCTGTGAACTAAGATGATTACAAAGAGGTTTATACCCGCAAACTGGATGTCCTAGAATGACACGCCTCTTTCCTCTAGTCCACCAACACAATTCTTTCTGTAAGACCGAAACAAAAAACCTCCACCTGTGTATTTTTTTATAGGCCAACGGAGACATTCCAAATCTTGATTCAGGACAACAGCTAAAATCTTCAACAACACAGGATTTAAAAATACTTCTGAATGTTTTTCATGTAGAATTATAAACATATAGAAGCTTTCAGTATGAAATATCTAGTAAGTTTTAATAGACTTATAGTGTACAACTGTCAACTCCTATTGTTTTACAGTGAAGCTTAATTTAAGCAGTGAATTTACTGTTCACAATTGTGTTGATAACAATATTTTTTTTTAGATAATTTCACGATTTCTCATCAGAAATTAAACCATGCTGGGAAAATGAGAAATCATGAAAAAAGTGAACAAGTGTAATAAAAGAAATATCTTTGTCAGAAACTATAATGCAAAACCAGCGTAATTCAGTCTAATGGTTGAGGGGTTTATATTTCATTATATTATTTTAAATATTTTTTTATACAGTGTTCAGCTCAAAATGAGACAAATTGAGTACAGTTTATGTTTGGAAATAATTGGATGAGATGTATTTTTATTCAAGCACTGGCAGCCAGTCCCTGCTAAACTTCTAAGAATTTTAAAGGGCATTTATTTGACTCTTTTGTTAGATCTGCTAGTGAAAGAGCGCTATTTCTAAAGGAATGGAGATAACTATGACCCCGACTAAGTAAGTACAGGCCTGTGATAAGTGATTTCCAATCAAGTTGGAACAGGGAAATGTGTTAAATAAATGTTACGTATGACATATTGGAAATATTTATGGACTTTCTGCACTTTTCTGTTTAATTCGTTGAAAATGTCTGCACAGAACAATGCAAAATTATTAAAGGATGTGCAAGTAAATCTGTGCATCTATGCATGTAGATTGCACAATTTCTTGTCATTATACCATTTTATATTGAAATAATGTTTCTCTAAATTCACTAGTTTTGTGTTTAATGAGGTTTTAGAATTGGGTGGTCTTGAGTTTGGGTATGGCTGCTCTGAAAGATATCCAAACAAATTATTATTTTGCTTCTTATCAAAAGAAAAAAATACACCAAAAGAAGTAAAAATAAAGGTAATATTTAATTTGCCAAAAAGATCAATAATTGGTAATATGGCTCCATCACTGGGACAGGAGTAAATTCAAGCCGTGCACCAATAACTGAGACAACCACATTTTTAATGGCATGTTTTATAGTCTTTCACCTTTGAGATGATTTTAAATTGTTTATGATGACGGCTTAGATTTCAGTACTTGAAAGTAATATTGCTGTTTCTGTGGTCCTGTTTCTTTCAATGTAATGTACGGTAGACGTTTTAAAAAGGCAAGCAAAGATGCAAATAGCAATAACAACACTGCATGTGATAGCAGACGGACAAAGTCATAGTACTCAGAATAATCAGTGTATTTACAGAGAGGACCAGAGCAACTTCAACTCATTAAATGACACACCGAGGAATCCGGCTCATAACTGTGAGGAGCCAGGGTTCTTAAGAGGGTTAAAACCAACGTGAACTCTGTGGGCCGTAAGCCATTAAATGCCCAACAGAAACCTAAAGTCTCTGACTTTGACAGAACAGCAAAAAACACATGACCTCACTTCTCAAATGTAGGTGGAAGAAGACTAAGACCAGCTTTGACACAATGACAAAACAGATGCAAAACCTCCCATCAGAAATAAGGACTTTGAGAGATGTTGGACTGTTTTTTAATCTCTGTCTGACAACACCTGAGAGATGCTCAAAGTAGTACCATTGGAAATATCTGGTTTTCAGACATTATTCATCTTGCATGTCGGGACAGTGTGTTTGCATGAGCAGGGCCCTGGTACTCACCGTGATCTGTGTAAGATGACATAAGGCCGGGTCGTTGGGATTGTGCGCCGCGGTTTTCTCAAACTCCCCTGAGGTGAACCCTCTCACCTTTGACCTCTGGCTGGCGTGACGCATCTGTCTGACATCGCCGGACAGCTGACGACAGACGGGTGTCCGAGACGAGCAGTCCTCCTCCGTGTCTGAGAAGCGCGCCTGCGGCGGCAGATCGCAGACGGATTCAGCGACTTGTAACCCAAGCCCGTTTGCCGAACGGAGTCCGAGACAGAAACATACCATATTAGATATGAGGTACACTCACTGAATCGCTCTCGGACTGGGAGGAGTTGCGCGGCTTGCTGGAGCCTTTGCACTCCGACTGGCTGGTGAGGGTCGATCGGCGAGTGGACTGGAAGCTGCTGCTGCTGTAGCGGTCCCGGCCCGTGATGCACAGCAACGCACCGAGGTAGGGAATGTACCTGCTGAGGGCCGACCTGAGAGACCGACAGAAACACGTGTACAGATTTTCATTGAACCCTTTGTAAAAAAACTAAACAAAAAAAAAAACTCTCTTGAAGAAGCCAAACTAAAATGTGCTCCTTAGTGAAACTAAGTGCTCGCTGTTCGTGATCTCAAAGTTAATGTCAACGCCTGAGAGTTGGCCTGGTCCCGTCTGCTGATGACGTAGCTGAAATCACTGTCAGAGGTTTTACTCCCACTGCCAGGGTGAGATTTGCTGGAGGTTTGGAATTTAGAGACTCTTTTGCCCCTTTGGGATTAAATAAATGTGAGCATGAAATCAAACTGGGCAAGTTAAGGTGTCATTATCGGGTTTACACATGAATTGAATGCCCGCAAACAACCACTTCATTGTATGGTAGCAGTGTTTTATTTTGAAATAGCAAACTCATTAGCTGAAACGATGGGCCACAGGAAGGGTGCAATGTTGAGACCAACTGGCTTTGGATCAGCGTTATGCTCAGTCTGAAACAGTGAGGACATTTTTCCAGGCTTAAGTTTTTCTTTGTGTCTGCAATTAAATTTGACTATTTAATTAGTATGAATTAAATGCTGAAAAATCTGTCTCCCAAGAGGATCAATCAACAAACGATAAAGTCGTATGAAAGCATTATTTGAGGAGTTATCTTATTTGAATGTTTTCAACTACTTCTTTGTAAATGTATATGAGATTAAAATAAACATGTACAATGCACCTCGTTTGAATTTTATGCAAAACAATGCACTTATCTGTGTGATAATTACAATTATCTGCACTTTTTCTGTGATAATCAGTGCAAATATGAATCACAGAAACGTATCTGATAAACAGCAATTAATGTGTTTAATAATTTTCCAATACTAGGAAGCTTTTTTAAAAGGAGGGTTAGTCGACTTATTGTCTTAATATACAACCTCAAGATGACGAAAATACAAACTTTTCACACACTTCTCCACCGTTTTAAATACAGTGGAAACTGATGCTGACTGACTTCACTTCGAGGCAGCCATCGCTCTTTATTTTATCCCACCTGTATTTAGGATGCGTTATGGCGTATATGATGGGGTTGTGGATGGCGGACGCTTTAGCGATGACTGCAGGGACCGAGTTCATGTAGGGCGTCAACATATCGGCGTATCTGAGGGGGACACAAGACAGAGGCAGTGACAGGGAGATGAATGGCAGAAGGAAATGAGACACATTTATGTGACTGGGACATTAGTGGGTCTGTTTTAGCATTCATGATTATTCTTCATCTTGCCCCAACTCTGAAAACTTAGGGCAAGATGAATGTCGCAGTCACTTTCAGCGTTTTAATCACGTTCTTGTTTAAAGATTTAAATGTAAAAGTTTGCAATTTATGGAAAACATATTCCCTCATGAATTTCTGGATTTGTAAAGAAAAAAAAAAAAAAAAAGCCTTCTGGTATCACTGCATTATTTTACATTTTAAGTCAACTCCATCTTGAGTACGATGTGATCATAATATCTTCTCCATCATAGAGCTTAACAGCTATTTCACTTCTTTCTGTGCTGAACTGGTACATGCTGCTCCACCTAACTGTACATGAGGAGTGACAATGAAAGAAAGCAACATTGTTGATTTGTGAAACAATCACAGCCCCTGACAATGACAAACCAAATTTTACCTGCAAACAGTATATATATATTTGGTTAGACTGGACATAACGTGAGACGTGGATTTTTCTTGGGTTTAAATGAATCAACTCCTTGACTATAAATCTCTTAGAATTCCTGCCGAGGGTTCCCCTGAAAATGTAGTAAAACTCAGAGATTAATTTCTTACTCTAAGTAATCAATTATGGGAGTTTACTTTTATAGGAACGTCCAAAAGACTTGCTTAGACGGCCTCTGTGACCTCAAACAAGAGCGATGAGGCAGCTTTTATGATGCCTCCAGACATAAACCAAACTCAAAACGACTTCAGTCAAACTCAAAGGTGCTGATTCAGGCGGTGACTCTCTACTTACCCGGCGAATGCAGTGAGCGCTGCGCATGAGTAAGGAGCCCAGGAGATGACAAACAGCAGGATGACGATGAGTGCAATTTTGGCCATTTTCCATTCACTCTTCATTTTACGGAACTTCTTTGCAGAGTCTCTGGTTCCCTCACAGTTGATCTTTGTTATCGCTCTGTCACACAAACGTACACACACAGTGGGCATGCAAGTTACAATCTGTTTTGACAAATGCAAATTAGTGTTTGGTTGCTTCTTTATGATATGCATCTTATACATCAGTGCAACATATATATTCTCCCCATCTTTGGGTCAGGAAGAGGAGCAGGGACACAGAAAGTCTCTTAAAGAATGTATTCTTCTTCTTCTTCTTCTGGGTTTAATGGCAATTTGTGTCCATAAAGTTGCATTATCGCCATCTTCTGGTCTAACTATCTACATTGTTTCCCAGTGCTCTTGTCAGCCATGATGACTGTTTCCCTCTCTCTTATCAGCAGCTTATTCGTCCCTGATGACTGTGTCCCTTCTTTTTCTTGTTCTTCTACTTCTTCTTCTTCTTCTTCACTTGGGTTCAATGGCCGTTGGCATCCGTGAAGTTGCGCTTCCGCCCTCTGCTGGTTCCAGCTTGTCCATACCATTCCAACCAGCTCAAAAAAAAAAAAGGAAAGAAAGAATCTGATACAGACTCATTTCTCATAAAGTGGCCAACCGGTTCGATCACATTCTTAAGAAAAATATTCCAAGATACATTTTATTCAGTGGTTTTAGTCCAGAAAATACAGAATGTGTGTTGCACCTTTAAAGAAATTTGTTTGCAATGGTTTTTCCTATTAATATGACGTAAAAGCATAACGATTGAATGGGTCAGTAATTAAAGTCAAATCAATCCCTATGATTGTTTTCCTCTAAGTATGTTTTCAAACTGACTGACTTGGACATGTATCGCCCGGATGTGGTGTTTTCATCACATGCACTGACAGGTTTGAACACGAAGTGCTGCCGCTTACGTTGCGTGTCACATTAGTGGAAATCGATGGAAGAGCCCAGACAAACCGTTAATCAACGTGTTGACGCAGCGCGCAGTTCTGACATTCATGTCTTCACTGATAGAAAATGGTGTGTGTGTGTGTGTGTGTGTGTGTGTGTGTGTGTGTGTGTGTGTGTGTGTGTGTGTGTGTGTGTGTGTGTGTGTGTGTGTGTGTGTGTGTGTGTGTGTGTGTGTGTGTGTGTGTGCGTTTACCAACCGCGTTGTGCGTCGGATGGCCCTGAAGATGCAGCAGTAGCAGAAGATGATGACTGACAGAGGGATAAAGAAGACAAAGGTGAAGAGCAGCATGGTGTAGGAGCGGACAGAAGGGGTGAAGGTCATGTAGTCCCAGGAACAAGACGTCATCAGACCCTCGGGGACGTAGGCACCTGTGGGACAGCAAACACTCGTTAGTGTCCCATTCAACTGAGCATTTTCCCTCATTGTCTAGCATCCTGTTCTTCACTCTCACAACAGCGTTCACGCACTCAGTCATTTCTATTCATAGCCTCGAAACTGCATACTGTATGAAAGCTATTAGACCAGTTTATGGCACAAGAAAAGTAGATTAGTACATTGTCCAAGTATCTGCAGTAATTTGGATTTATTTCCCTTAATAGAAATATTGCACTTATTTGTGTTCTTAACGGTGTCTTTAATTAAAATTACTTAACTGAATAGTAATACCTATAGGGGCCACACAGCAGTACACTATTTAGTCCACTATACTAAGAGTGAGTTTTTTTCAGATGTTTGCATTGGTTTTACACAACGTTTGCTCTATGATTCACCTTCTGAAGAACTATAGTTTTTTTTTTTGTTTATGTACCATTTGTCTCTTGTGGCTAGTGCTTTCATGTCATAGCAAGATTTTCCTCAGCTGGAGTAAAGTATTAGCGGTGTCTCTGTGTTTGGTTTGCATGTTCTGTCTGTGTTACATTTTTCTGGGTACTCTTATTTAATGATACAGTAAAAAGATTTACATTTGAGGTAAAATAGTTACTCTAAATAGCCCGTGAGTGTGAATATGTGACTGTTGGTCTCTCGGTCCAGTGAGGTACTGGTGACCTGTTCAGAATGTAACCTGCCTTCACCCATAATCACCTGGGATGGGCTTTAACCTCCTGTGACATTAATTGGATAAAGCAGTATAGAGGAGGGATAAATGGAAGCATTAATATTCTTCATTGTGATCCTTTTTCAGTCTTTTTCTTTTAATCTCATCTTATTGTCACTGTTTTCTTTGTTTTTGTGTCTTACCGCTGCATGAAAAGTGCTATCAATAAAGGCTGATTGATTTATTGAACTCAAATGGATTTGGAAAGAGTTTGGAGGTCTAATATCCTGCTCCAGTGTCGACTGACAGCCGCCATTAAACTAAACAAAGCATTGTTCACTTCAGCTGCAGGTTCATTCCTCAATATACTTCCAGTTGCTGATATTCCCCATATTGAAGAATGAAGTGGAAAAAAACATCAACACTCCTTCAGTAGAAGCCTTTTTGCACCAGATGTCAATCCTCTTTGTAACGTTTTTGTTTTTTTTCCATTTGTACACAGTGTGCAGCCATGGCGGGGCTTTGCTTTGGAACCCATTATGGGCAATCAGCCATCTCACATCCTTTAAGATCTCACTTGTGTGATATCGACACTGAAATCAACTAACCTTTTTTGCTGTTTATTTTGCTCACTTTTGTGCATTGAATGTGCAAATAATTTGAAGGCAAAAGACTCACTGCAGCATCACTGCACATGCACTTAACACAGAAAACATAGCTGCACAAGAAAACTGAGACTCTAACCAGCAGCCAGTGCGTATAAGAGAATCGCTTTTAAGACAATAAATGCCTATTTAAAATTTTACAGCAACATAATTGCCTTCTGAAGGAAAGAAAAGGTGATTAACGTGTGCATTTCTCACGTATATGTAACGCCACCTGACAAATGCAGGCTTTCATATATAATGAAATGGGATTCAAGCACTGGAGGAAGCAGTTGGAGCCCTCTCATCGTTTTTGTTATGCACGCCACGTGGTTATTCTGTATGAGAACGCATTCCTCGTTCCACTTAAAGTCCACAAAGAAAACACAGAAAGACACACACTTCAGTGTCTCCACTTGTACATTAGCACACCTCTAACTACACACATCGACTCGATGCGACGAGCTCTGAGAAAACACTGCCTCACCTTTTCTCCTGACACGGAAGGAAGCTATAAGTCACTTTTATTACATGTTACTTTGGGTTTTTGTGCCTCTGGAGGTTCAAAGCCTCCAGAGGTTTCTTAGTGGAAGGCAGTCACTGCGACAGACACGATGCAAGGCGACAGAAAGAAGAAAGAGCCGTGACCAGTTTGTGTGCAGGGGTGTTTCGGTTCAAATAAATACAAAACAGGGCCGAGCTTCAAACAAGGTGAATCGCTGTAGACACCAAAGTGGTAAGGAAAGGCTTATTATATGAGATGTATATAAATAGAAAGAAAAACATCATTTATTGTGTAAAGAGAAGCACTGAATTACGCAGCCTATACTGTAATGATGCTGCACATTTTACAGTATAATTTGTTACTGTAATGCCAGATAAAGAGGTTAATGCCTTAACCAATTTTAGGGCACTTGCTAAAATATATATGAAATATAAAGATTTCAATCTTATATTGACTTAATGAAGGGTAAGTCACAAAAATAAAACATTTACACCATTTGAAACATTTATTTACCATGAAATCTGTGTAGTGGAAAACTGTGCAAAATGTCATATCTCACTATTTACATCTTGGAAATGAATAGGGTGTATTTCTTACATTTCTTACTGTGGATTTCTTACTGTAGTTCTTGTTGACACATCTTATACATGATTCACTCAGATCCTGTGTTGTATTTGTTATCTGTAACACATGTAGCTAAACGTGCCCCATTGTGTCTATTGTCACTTGTTTCATTGTTACAATGATAAGTGTCAAAATATGTGTACAGACTTGTGTTTTCTAATATAAGAGAATTACAAACTGAAAAAAATCCAACACAAACAGCACTTTTTTTAAAAAATGTGTTTATCTTTTTCAGTGATTTCCATTAAGGCATTCATTGTTCGGGAAGAAAAATATGCTTTTGTCATCAGGTGAAAATGCACCTGGCAGCCCTTATTGTATACGAGTTACTTTCTTTCTTTTTTCTTTTTGCTTAGTGTGAGGTTGCATTGATTACTCTAAGGCATAGAATATATTGGACCGTTTTTTTAGTTTATGTAGTTATGTTGACGTAGTTTCTATTTTTTCTGGATATTTAAAAGAAAACTAAGCCATTAGGGTGGATGTTTATTGGATTGCAGATAACTACAAAGGCAGGATACACATTGCTAATCTATTACAAGGCAAATATGTGACAGTTAATCCCAAATACATGTTTATGGACCTTGGGCAAAACAGGGAATATCCATATGATACCCATTTTCAAGGAGGAAGTTGACCAAGTTCAGAAAGGGAGAACCGGCTTCGTGTTCATTCCAAGCAATCCCCAATGGGGAAAAGCAAAACCAGCGCAGAGTAGACATCTTGTCATGAAAGGAAAAAGAAGACAAAAACAGGCAGCACAGCTTACAAAAGCTGCGTCCATTGCCAAACAGGCCAATGGACTTCCTGGGAAAACATAGTGACGAAGAAACTCAGCTGGAGAAACAAAGGTGGAAGGACCTGGAATGACTTTCATGAAAAGAGGCACGTACAATATCCTAATCCTACCCACCCGCCAGAACTTAAAACAATGGTTTGGAGGAGACCCAAGCTGTTCATTGGGTCAAGCTCCAGGATCAATAAAGCACATCCGGATCAGGATGCATGACAAGCTTCTCTCAAGGACGGTATAACATGGCGTCATAGCCAAGTGCAGAAACAGCTGGCCTCAGTCTTCAATTGAGTTGTGAAGATGAGACAGAAGGGTCAGAAACTGAGGGGTGTACCTACTGTAACAGGTGTCACTGATGAGTCCTGCAGTCCTACAACTACAACCATCATTGCTTCTTACTCACAATCATTTGGCATTTTGCAGTCTTCAAAAACACAAATCGGTATAAAGAGAACCAATGGAAAGTTCCTTCATCTCTCCTTGCAACCATCTCCATTTCCCAGCCAACGTCAGGCGTTCTGACTCAACAAAGGGACTGAAACATCAAGTCCGATTAGTTCTATACATGCATTAGAAGAATGTGCAAAGCTCTCAAACCAAGGCTGTGCAAACCACTACACTACTGTGCAACGTCCACCACAAGCATACATTACAACACACAGACACAAAAAAAACACGTAAACACTAAGAAAGATCTTGAAAATGCAGAAGCTTCTGCAATTCTTTTGCATCTTTATATGGAACCGACGTGCTTGGGCCATTGTAAAATAACAAAACAAAACATAACTTTAGGAAAAAGAGAAACAAAGAAGATTTGACCTTGGGTTAAAGGCATCTACTGCTTCTCATGTTTGTGACAAGGAGAGCTTTTCGCCTCATGGCTGAGAGAAAACCAGATGAGCCGACAGAGCAGATTCACAGAAGTAACAAGCTCACCATACATGGGCTCAGCTTTTAGAAATGTTGTATATCCATCCAAAAATCCAAAGTAGTCTGTGGGAATATCCTTCAATGGCCACTTTTTCAGGACGAGTACAGTTGAATCAGTATTTGAGTTTATGCCTTTTATTATTAAAAGTTCATATTGTTATGCTTCGGTTAAAAATACTCGTAGATGTTTCACCTCTTGGTTCTCTAAGGTTATTTTTAACTTGCTGTTCCGATTTTTGTCTGTTACTCTCATCCTTACTCTCCGTGCATTTATAGGGAATCCTTCAGGCTTTTCTGCCAGATTAATGACACAGGTTATGGCTCATATGTTGGACTCACTGATCCCCTATGATTTAAGCCCTATGTGGACTGGTGTTCTGAGTTTTATAAAGTGAAGAGCTGTGCCTGCTGATCTGCATCACTTTAAATGATGTGTTATGTGATTTGAAGTAGATAAGAGGACTGACCTAACAGATGCTGAGTTTTTAACACCGGCAACCCGAAAAGGAAAGCCTGAAATCTCACACCAGAGCATGACTCCAGCTCCTTTTCAAACATCGCTGTGCTGTTGGCGACAGCTTCATAAAACAAATGAGTGAACTTCCCTCTGAAATCAGATTTTATGTGATATGTTTTCTCCTGTGGATGAAGAAAAGAAATGCGGGATGTATTTCACTTTGCTGTTGACCTCTCACCAGGAATCTGACATGCAGACACAACCAAAAACAGAGAGAAAGACATGTTGAGGCCGAGCACAAGAAACCAAAAACCCTCAGGAGGAATCACACTGATGAATAAAGACTCGACTCACTCCAACCAAAGAAGGGGGGAAGGCTCCAGCCCATGGAGTAGACCCAGGCCGCAGCCACGATGCTGAGAGCTTTCTTGCGAGACATGACCCCGAGAGAGGCCAGAGGCCGGGTGATCACAATGTACCGGTCCACCGCGATCACCATCAGTGTCATCATGCTGCAGATACCGAACAGGGCGCCGCAGAAGGCATACATCTCACAACCTGGGGAGAAGAGGCAGCGGCACACAAGAAAGGTTTGTTTGTGTTATCACTGGCCGACTGCTTCAAGATAAACACATTTCCTGAAAGTCAGCTCCTGCAAGTGGAAACGGTGCTCTGCACATCACATTATGGTTGTAGATAGACATTTACAAGCAAAGGATCCCCGTGAATTGTAGACAGACATAAAGTGCATGCCATATTTGTATGTAGCCATGTGGCATTTATTAAGATATAACACACTACTTAATAAAGCACTGGGCATATGTTTAAAAACCTGCATATAGTTTATCTGTTGTGTTTTCAATGTAAATACATCAATCCGGTGAAACCAGCAGCAGCTCCTAACTCAATGGTTAGCATTACATTTAAATTTTGTCTCAAGAGATTGATACAAATATACAATTACTGATTTATAACAAGACGTTATTGCATAATTACCAGATATGGTGACTTGCCTGATAAAAGGGTTAACTAGCTTGTCAACACGGCCACAAGCAATTAACTGAGGTGCATTGATGGGCACTCATTTTAAAGTGGGAAAAGTCAGCCGAGGAAAAGTTTCTGGACAAAAGCAGATAGCGACATCACAGATCGGTCTGTACTTTGAACGCTCACGACTGAAACAAATGAAAAGTAATCCTTTCATTTGCACGTGTTTAGCGTGGCCTTTTCTGTGAGTCTTCACAGTTTACAACACTTCTTTGATTCAATCAGTGTGCTTCATAAGTGATACTGGGGATCAAACATTGCTCAATAAAAAGTTGATGGATTTCAGACTTTGATCTACGTCTTCCCCAACAGTGTGTTTTGAAGTTCAAAAAAGAAGAAGAAGAAGAAGAAACACACATCACGCCTTTGAGGATGAGTGAGAATGCGTAACGGAAAGAGTTGAAAGATAAAAAAAACAACAAAAAAAACTGATGGAAATCTGAAGAAAAAGTGAAGGACAACAGGTAAAAAAAAACGTAAAGTGGGTGTAAACATAATTTATTTATTGACCCTACTGGAGTAACGCTGATGCATGTGAACATGATGGGCTTGGATTTCTTCAGAGATTGATGCAGTTTTTCTGTTCCACACACACACACACACACACACACACACACACACACACACACACACACACACACACACACACACACACACACACACACACACACACACACACACACACACACACACACACACACACCCTCTTTGGGACCGTTGAACAAATGCGAGCGAAAAGAAAAAACGAAATCATCACCACATCAGCTGCTTTCCCTCCAGGCTCTCATTGTGCAGTCACCACCAACCTTCCACATTTCTCGTAACCACAGCACAAGACACAATCTGAAGTGTGTCACCTTTGTGAGGGAACCCAAACAAATACTGCTCGGGCTATCAAATATATTGTATCTGGTTAAGTTACTGAAGCTAATTAAGTCTAACTGAGTCACAAAAACCTCAAGATACTAAATGACGTTAAAGTCCAGGGACAGTTCGTTGTAACATCACAGTCCGTTGTGCACAGTTCTTTGTTTTAACAATGATTCTTTGGAATATCTTGAAGTGCAAATGGAAAGCCTGGATGTTTTGTAAGGGACATGCAAAAGCATGCATTATGTGTATTTCACCCTAGAAAAACTGGCAAAATCTTCTCTGCTACTGCCAAACAGTTCATACAAATAATCTACCAAAGAAAAGATAATCAATCCAACAGTATAATCATATGATAGTAGTTATTGCCAAGAAACAGTCTGATAACAAAGAAATGATTCCCCAAACACATTTTTCTTTTATATATATTTATGTACCATTTTGAACTTAGCAGATCATTTTGCTGCAAGAGGAAAGGACACTGGAACACATCAACACATGCAACACATCAACTCAAATTGTAGGATCATAACTAAAGGCAGGTTTCCACTTTTAAACAAAAACTCTGTAAATATCTTTGATCGTAGCTTAAATTCTCCGAGCTTCTGTTGAACAGTATATCATAGATGGTGTTACGGGTGAAGCATCGCAAGCATAAAATACTTTTCTTATTCCAAAAGAGGTAAAACATTACTCCACCTTCATCTTCTCTGTCTATTGCCACACCAAGCTTTTCCTCTGACTGTAAATGCTTTAAGAACCACTTGATTCAATTCATTTATCTTGCTCCCTGCAGGCACCGGTGGTGCACATAGAGGACTTCCAGGATAATAACGTTATTCTTCGATTTTAAAGTACAATGTAGTGATTGTCACCTCCGATTCAGTGGAGAACAACGGAAAAAATCAGTTTATGAAATCCAAACTGCACATGGAGCAAGTATTAACCTCAGTCTGTAAGAGGAATTAGGCTTATAATGAATACTTATGGCTGTGACACTAATCTACACCAGTGATATTTACTGAATGAGCCAAAAGACACCAAAATATTGCAAATCTCCTGCCATTTTTCTAGATGTTTTAGAAATTCGAAAAAATATTTTTTACATAGCCCAATAGCAAATAAATTCTATATTTCTATTCTATATATTTGAGGTTAATCGGCGAGCCTAAATTTGCCCAAGGTGAGAGCGTGTGTCTGTCTCTATGGGTTTGTCCTGGGATGAACTGACGGCCTGTCCAGTGTGTGTGTCCTGCCCTCGCCTATCGCTCGCTTGTATTAGCCTCAGCACCTCGCGACCCTGCACAGGATTAAGCGCTATAGAAGATGTATGAATGGACTTTGATGATGCTGTGTTCGTTGTAATAAGCTTGTGTTTCTGCATTGGGGAATCAAGAAAACAAGCAAAGAGTTTTCGAAAGAAAATGTATGTCTGCATGTCAACTAAGTGTTCAATGGAAAAAGGTGATACTGAAGCAATCAGCGCTTGGTATGGGTTGACCTGAAGAAGCAAGAAGAGAGGTCAAACAACATGTAACGGGTGGTTTTGCTTTGCAATCTTATGATCCATGCTTTGTCTTTGTGTTCTGAGAAGGGTCATTGGTCAGGGCGGATGGCAGCGGTTATAGAAAATGTGAAGGTGTTCTTGAAGCAAGCACCATCGAGGCTGGAGCTGCAGATCTGACAGCAACTGGCTGGCTTCATCAAGGTCAGGACAACTCCTGAAGGAAAACACAGCGCACCGACTATCAGTGTTTGATCAGCCGAGTGTGGAACCTCTTTTATCGCCTCTCTATGTCAGCTCCCCATAGGCTGTGCGCTGATGGATGGTATGCACTGTAGTAAACACCACCTTCAAATGCACGTTGGTAAAAAAAGCCATTCTTACGCGCTACTTATGATCAATGGAATTAGGATACTGGTGGGTAAGTGCTCTATGCTCTTTTTCCCATTGTGGCTAAAAGCAATGAAAGAGGATTGTAGGTGTGTAGGTGTGCGTGCAGAATTTTTATTGAGTTGTACGTCACGGTCCAAAGGGTCGGTCAAAGATACGCGTCCTCGCGGAATTGAAAGTGTGCGTGCATAAATGTTAATAACCCGCGTGCGTGCATTCACATGTAAATGAATGTAAAAAAAAAGAAGAAGAAAAGATTAGGAGTCCGCGCTCCTTTAGTGGTTACATCAGGAACTAATGACTGGTATGATTAAAATACTGTGCAACATGTGGTGTTTCTGAGTTGAAAAGTTGCTCAAACAAAGTGCATGTGCACGTGCTACCTTTCTTTCCGAAGATCCAATGTTTGTGCATGCTTGTGATGAAGAAGATGGGTGTCTGGGTGAGACACATGAGGAAGTCTGTGACTGCCAGGTTAATGATGAAGATGTTGGACGGGGTCCGTAAACTCCGGCTCCTGCACACAGAGGCACAAAAACCTTTACAAATACTTTCAGAATAAGTCACATCACATGCATTCTCACACGGTTTGATTCATAATCAGACGATTCATTCAGTGCCATCTTCACACTTCTGTCCTGAGGAGAGACGCCCAGTAAAGACAGAGATCCATAAGTTTGCTGGGGCTCAGAATGTGGAGGGAGTCCTCCTTCAATCTCAGGGTCAACACTTTGACCCTGATCACATGTTGGCATGCCTTTTCGTACTAAACTCTGTTCCTGCCAGCGTCGGCCAAACGTTTTCAGGTGATTGTTCATGTGTTTGGTGTACATTACACTTATTGTTTTCATTTAACAAACATTCAGAAGAGACCTTTCAGTTTTACTAAAAAATACATTTTAGTTTCCCTCCATACTTATTCTAGTCTACTTTTTATGTTTGTTTCACTGTAAAAAGGTTATTTTTTCTTATAAAAAATGTACTGTATATTAGTTCACTCAGTCATGTCACGTTAAATCAACGGTTACCACACTTTATCTACCGAAAATATCAAGGGCCATGCATTTTTACGTTCAAACTGCACAACATTTCTTTTCACTACATGTTTCATAAAAACCACATATTAAATAGTTCAAAAATAGTTCAACAGTTTAATTAATAAAAGCGTATCATGACTAACATTTTTTGTATTGTGACATATCAAATTTCAACATTCAGTTGGATTGTAAGATTCATTTCTGTGTGAAAAAATAGCTTTAAAAACACAATGAAAGCCAAAGTCCGGATCTTGACCTTTCCAAAGATCCTCACCTTCTGCTTACCTGGACTTTGTTGCTTTTAATTTTGACCTTTGCTCTCGTCATCTTTGTTAATGGCCACGAGACATCACGCAGTCGATTTAATCCATCGAACAATAATCGTTTGTGCAAATGTGAAATTGATCTTGAATATATACAAAATCTTAACCTCAAAAACAAAGGAGTTACCTGCAAAAGGCGTATATGACGAGGAAGTTTCCCAGCATGCCTGTGATCCCGACAACAAGGATGACAACACCGATGGTGTAATGAGCGTGATCTGGTACGTCCACTGTTGGAAATGGGTGGCTTGGGACCGTGGAACCCTGCTAACAATAAAAAAAAAATTAAAAAAATAGACATAATATATTTACAGATACCATATGTATCGCAATATCAAGCCATATAAACATATAGCAGGTCTTCTTCTGCTTTTGATTGATGCCTTCTGCTCATGACAGAATCACTCTAAAAGAAATGTCTTTAAACACCAGAAAACTTCAGTGGTCTTGCCACGTGGAGTGGGCACATCTTTCCAGAATTAAGGGTGGAAAAGGAAACCAATAAATGAACATTACGGAACACTTGGTTATTCAGGTATCATCACCATGAGCAGATGACGCTAATACACATTAAATGTATGTTGGAAAAGCCTTGTGCTTCAATTTTTCCTCTTGCCATGTCCATATGTCAAAGAGACACTGAATCCCCAGAGGCAGCCGTTCGGGTTTCTGCCTGAACGAATTAGTGAGTGTGACAAACAGTGTAAAGCCTATTTGATTGAGTGAAAATGTGAAACGTATACTAGATTTATGTGAAGTCCATTTACCATGAAATCTGCGCAGGAATAAAATAACACAAGGACTTTGTGAAGTAGTAGTGAAGTCGCCCTATGCAGATCTTTGTGCTGCATTGTTTTTGTATGTTAAGTGCTACAGAAATAAAGACTGAATGGGATCAGACGTCGAAAAAATGAATGTATATTCCTTTGATGATGCAGTTAGCAAGTGCTGAATTGTTCGTCCACTAAGAGAATAAAAGTGAATTTTGGTTTGAGGTGATGGGTCTCATAAGGTGGGTGCAGATTGATCACAGGCCTTTGAATGGCTGCTCATCGAGCCGCCAAGGAAACTCCGCCCCTTTACATCCAGCAAAGTATAAGATAGATTCTGCAACAACAAATAGCTAAAGGAAGCTTCAGTGCTCCTGAGGGTTAAAGGAAGCAGAAGATATGCATGTGTTGTTCATTAAACAGCTGCGAATTGTGACTATTAAACTGAGAAAAAAAAAAAAAAAAAAAGCACATTTATCCCAAATAAAGTGTTTGCGTAAGCTGGTTAAAATTTTTTTTTTTTTAAAAGCCTGAATTTTTTTGTCAAAAGTTTTTTCTCTTGACAGCAGCAGATTTCCATTTCCTTGAGAAGAGCTGCTGCACCTGAGAGCACACAGCACCCCGCCAGAATTCATATAAGAAATCCTCACATGCTATTTCGATTGTCCCTGTTACTTTCAGGCAGAGGCACACCCACCTGAATACAAACTGACACACAGGATCACCTCGTCAGCTTGAACACATACACTCCATTCATTAATCCTGTATACTACATAGATATGTGTGTGTGTGTGTGTGTGTGTGTGTGTGTGTGTGTGTGTGTGTGTGTGTGTGTGTGTGTGTGTGTGTGTGTGTGTGTGTGTGTGTGTGTGTGTGTGTGTGTGTGTGTGTGTGTGTGTGTGTGTCTGTCCAACATCTGCTTCAGAAGTCCTACTTTCCTGCAGAGTCACATTCTCGCCGTGCTAAATGGAGGGCATTTCCACTCTGCTCTGACAAGTGATGGAGTGGTTACGTAAGGAATTGACGTGTTTCCTGAAAGGGGGACAGGTTGATATGCAGATGTGGAGAGTATTTGTGTGGAATGTAAACACTCTCAGATCAGGTCTGACATCCACTGTCATCAGTGATGTGGCGGGCCGCATTAAACTTCCACCCTCCCCCCCCCGGCCTGAATGTCCTCCAGCCAAGTTTCTCCTTTCGCTCGCACTCCCCTCCCTTCACTACCTCTGTTGATGTCCGTCCGTGATTAATTCCTTTCTTCACGTCTGTTCTTCCGTCCACTAAATCTCTCGATCGCTTCCTCCTTCCACCTCTGATGTCTCAGTTCAACCAGCTTGGGAAAGATTACTGACAATCGCATGGCGAGGACGCAGAAAGGGCGCCACATCGAGCGGTGTGGCATGGATTTTGAATCTGGAAATAGAAGGTGATAAAATCTTCCCATACTTAATATCTTTCACTGCGGACTGTTGCCAGGTAGCTTTTTACCTCATTAGTAGAGAGCAAGTAATAAAAATGCAAATAGTTTAGTGGTTGTTTTATGCAGAGCAACATAAAGCAGGCAAACAAATGGAGAGAGAGAGAAAAGTGAAGATTAGAAAGAAACAACAACAGACAAGTGCATAAGAAGAAAAAGACCAGAGGACATCCAGTAATTAGATTTGAATAAAACACATGCACAAAGCCATGTAAACAAACAGAAGGGCCTGTGTACTGTAATTGGTGGGACTTTGTTTTGGTGGCAACATATGTGTGCAGCATTACCCCCGGACCAGCTGAGACTAATTTAATAAACGTCACCAAGAGGGGTTTCCTCTGAATGAAAAACATTTCCTGTGACAGAATTACTGCAATCAGAGCAACGACTCATTTAGGATGGACATTTTTATTAGTGGCTCAGCTTATTTTGGGAGTCTGTAGTCACTCAGATATCCTGTTATTGAGCAATAAACATTATTCTGTACAAAAAGAAGCTGAGATTCTTTGTGCAGGTTGGTTGGAGGGTGAAAAACCCAGTTCTTTCCCGTGCTTTCTGTTTTTTTAGCTATATATTTTCCAGTGGAATCATAATGCCATAAGTGTTTTTTATGATGTGGTATAATCATTGTCTCTGCTAAACGCATCCAGCTACTTCTTCATATATTTGGAGAATAATTACTCGTCCATTACATAAGCTGCTCTGCCGGGTTTTCAATTGGTCCGATGCTGCAAACTCCGCCTCTTTTGTGTGCATGGAGACAAATCCTGGACATGGAAAGCCCAGTTTATAGTATAGGCCTCTGGCTTTCTTTACTTTTTGTCAACATAAACCCAGGCTATAGCTTCAATGCTAACTTCTTTAGCGTTCTGACTCAGTAGTCATGAGGAAAAACATGGGGCTCGGTCTGAGATTTGAGTAGACACAGTATTTATTTGTCAGTAACTGCATCTAAAATGGAATAATCTCCCCTTGCAGCGGGCATTAGTGTGTGCTGATATCTGGCTACTCTTTAACAGGATCATTTCATCTAAACTACTAGATTTTCACTCTTGATACTGAAGCTCATGTATCCACTGAATTGAGGCTATGATCACACCCTGGTGTTCATCCCACTGTCACACTTATTTAAAATTTCATCGAATACACAAAAAGTCTATTTAGTATAAAAACTGCTGCGAGGTAACCAAAAGATGTTTTTTTTTTTTTTTTAAATTATGCTTGCCTACTTCTGTTTTGAACACTGTGTGGGACATTATATACCACAGTCAAACCTGTGGCATCACTACAGATAACAACTCATTGCACGGTGGTGCAGTGGTTAGCCCTGCAGTGATTGGGCTTTACCGTGTGGAGTTTGCATGTTCTGCTTGTGCATGATTACTACTGCTGAAGTATTTCTGGGTAAAGCAGGTAAAAAAACAACACACGATTAGAGGGCTGGTGTTAGCTGAATATTGTAATCTGAGAAATGGCTGGAGAGGATAAGGTGAGGCATCCTTCAAGATTGATGACAGGTGTTAAATTGTTACAAGCTGCATGTATGGATAAACCCTGTTCTCCTAAACCCACAAATTAAGATCAGAATAGAAAATGTATGAAGATTGGATTACCTCTCGCCTCAATTAAAATCTTTTTTGTTTTTGTATCATCTTACAGTTTTACTCTGCCTCCTATCAATCATGTTCTGCCACTCAGCCGATCAGCCACTGCTTGTATTGTTTCTCACTCTTTTTCTGAAGCTACTCAGCGAATTAGCAGCAGGGATGAAAGATGAATTAGCTGCACCAAACTCTCACGCCTCACAAAGCCTAACCAGCTTATCAGTGTGTCGGCAGAGGAGCGGCTGACTGAAAAATTCAAAAGAAAACTCCTTTATTTACCATTAATGTCTAATCAACCTTGCAGGGCCCTCAAAGGGCCATCCACTGTCCCAGACCGGAGGACTGACACACCCCTACACAGTCCTGCATGCAAATATGTTCATAAGACAGAACCACATGTTTAATTACTGTGCAGAGATTACAAATTATAACGCAAGAGTAAAGGGAACAAGTGCCCCAGAGGAAATCTGAAGAGTTTTAAAATGAAAACCAGTCTTATTCCAGAGTAGAAGAGCCCACATGTCTTCGCAGAAGCTGCCCTCAGGCGCCACCGTGGTATCAGCTTTCCCAGCACTTCTACCCTGGACACCACACAAGCTCCAATGACTTGGGCCTGCAGGTCTCAGCTTCAAAGTCAGACTCCAAGAAGAACCATTTGCACTTGTTGAACTACATTCACAGTCGCTCCATATGTTTCTCTGCCTTTTAAACAGCTTTTTCTTCCTCATATCACTCTTATTCATGGTTGTGCTCCTCCAGGGCAGTAGGAGATGAGTCTTTTGTTCTCCTGCTATTCTAATTCTACATGGATGGGTGAACACACCTCTACACATCTGCAAGAACGATCCCCCCACCCCCCACCCCCCAAAAAAGGCTTTGGCTGAACTAATCCTCCTCTCACACAAAGACGCAGACAGAGATAGACTCACCTCTCTTTGTCACAAAGAATTATCAACCACACATGTTTGACTTTGAATAAAGTATTGGAGCACCAGAAAGATGGGTGCTCTAGTCTAAACTGACCTGCTTACATAACTTTCAATCAGAATAAAGACATTTCAGGCAGAGAAAGGGTTTGTTTTAAGATATAAACATCATTTTCTTTTGAGCTGCTGTAACAATCCTCATTTAAATCCCTCTTGAGACAAAATGAGGATATTGCTTTCATGTCATTGTTTTTATTGCACACATTTTAACAATGTTTTGAATGACTACTATAAAAGTCAACACAGATTCACTGGGTTGTTAAAGCATTATCAATGACAGGAGAGGATGTTCCCCCAAATTCCCCATAAAGACCCCATGGCTGAAGTTGACGCACGAATGATGACAAATCAAAGCACAGGTTTACACAAAAACAAATCTACGCATAATCATTTCCACTGCAACGATTAACAGTCTTGATGAAACATGATGAAAAAGCAGCAGAGACGACGGGATTTGGACTCCTGCACTCATTCAAGTCTGGAGCTGAATGAACGGAGCGCGGATGCGCAGCGGAGTGTGGCGCGGTTCATTCATTCACAGATAGTTACCATCTCCCTCACCCACATATCTCTAGATATTCATCATTTGGTTGGGAACGATCCGAAGGTGCAATTCACATAAAATAAAAATAATGACCAAAACGAAACAACCAGCTGTCCCCCCACCCCCACCCCCCGTTTTCCAGCTGTGCTGGAGTTGAGGTGGATCGGAGTTTGCTGCATTTACGCATCGCTGCAGCGCACAGAAACTCCCCACTCGCAGCAAAGGGAAGTCCTTCAAGCATTCAGATGCAAAAACATATTCTCGGAGGACACTTACAGTTGTGGAGACTGGAGACAGCTCCATGAGCCGAGGCGAGTTGATGGAGCTGATATTCCAGGGTGCGCGGGCGGTGGGGTCCACCGTCGGGATCCCCGCTCCATTTAAGAGCCTTGAATCCATCCCAAGGTCCTGGTGGATGAAAGCCGGCCGTATTGGAGAGAGGTGGACTTGAAAGATAGCAAGTCTTCAGTGAGTGATCTAAGAGTCCAGGTGGTCAATCATCATCGCCGCCCTGCTCTCATATCCAACACGTCCAGAGCTACTGGTGGTAGAGCATCTGTGGAGGGGTGGGAAAGCCTTGCGCGCGCTCTCTTTATTTCTCGTCCAATCCCTGCTCCGGGGAAGCCTCAGAGTGTGTCAGTGGGTCTGTGCATGTGTGCACACATAGAAATGTTCTTTGCTTTTGTCTGTTTATTTAACTCCATAGAACCACTGGAGCTGTTCATCCTCACAGCAAAGCCCACTCACCCCCGCCCCTCCATGAAAAGAGATTAAAAAAAAATCCTATATTATTTTTATTGCTGAGACGTGACTCATTGGGACAGAGAGGCAGATTTCTGACTACATGTGCAAGGAAAGGTCAAGTCCACAGTTTAATGTGCACTGCTGCTAAAACTAAAGGACAGAAAGAATGGATAGATAATGGGAGGCTTAAAATCTGTTTACTTTTTGGCTTGATTTGGCCTGGTATTTGTGTGTGTGTGTGAAATGTTTTAATCTTTGAGGCTACAAAGAAGGGCAGACAGAAAATTACTTAAAAGAATCAAGAACACACACCAAACAACTGAACAAACAAAGAAAGAGCAAAAAGTTCAATATTGACATGGCAATTTTAATATTGGCTGGGTGATTCATCTACTAAACAACAAGGTAAATGTGATGTCTGTGAGGCCGTACAACTACAACACCTCAGGACACTTCTAGTAGAAAAACATCCAGGAGTTGGTTGTTTCCTGATGAATCTTGATTAAACAGTTTTACTTTTGGTTTGCACACATCCATCTGTCTTTCGTCCACTGTTTGGTGCAGCTGGAGTTGAGGCAAACTGAATATGACAGAAGGCAGGGAACACACTGGAGATGTCACCAGTCCATCACTGCACAAACACAGGGAGATAAACTCCAGAGAAAACTCCACACAAAAAGGCCGGAAGCCGGATTTGAATCAGTCTCGCTGTGAGATGAGAGCGCTCCACCATATGTCCTGGTTTGCATTCACTCCTCGACAAAGCTTATACTGTATATGCACCAAACTGGTCAACTGCTGGCACTTTAGTTTTTAGTTTGCTTTGCTGGCTTAGCAGGCTGTGATAAAATGAGACAATTGAGAGGGTAATAGGCGAGAACCAAAGCAGCCATTTATTTTGCTTAAAAGCTGAACAGCTGACAGAAAGATGTATTTGAGCTTTGCGGAGCTGTAAAGAAATGCAGGAAACAATTATTTTAATGGAAAGGCAATTGTCTCCATGAAAGGCTGTGGACACCAACTAGGTAGGATCTCTGTCTTGCCAAGCTGTGAAGCCAAGCGCTGGCAATCACAACAGCACTTGTCTTGATAAGATCCAATAATATTTTCCAGTTTCTGTCTTATTATTTGCCGTGTGTAAATTTATCTTGATCTTTCGACAGATCACCTCCCAAATTGTGTTTTTGTGGTTGTGATTCAATCAGTTGTTGTGATAACATTCAAATGAACGTGGAGGCAAAATATATATATATATATATATACATATATATATATATATATATTATAGTTTCCTGCAGATCTCACTTATGCGACCAGTCAAATGCTTGCAAATGCCTCATTTTGAATATTCACCTGCAAAAATACATGCAGACTGAAAGTGTGCTATATTTGCATGAGCCTGCATTTTGGCACGCTTTATGCAGGATCTTAGGAAATCAGGTGATGCAGCCAATCCCCAGCTGATTATACTGATCTGTTAAAAGTGTGCAAGAAATGGGTGCGAACATGATATTGTGTGCAGACTCATGTGGACGCTCATCTGCTAATGAGACACACTGAGGATCAATTCTGAGAGATGCACAATATAATCCATTTGTAACATTTGCTTTCATCGATATGAAATATGTGCCGTGTTTATACCAAATGATGCAAAATAGTGGGAGGAGTTTATGTAAATTGTTTCATGTACAATGTGACTCACTACATCTGAAAAAGTCTGTGCTAGTTATGATGCCGTCTGGTTTGAAAGCTTGTGAAAAGGAGGTGCACATGGGCTCATCCTTTAGCAGAGACACTGCTGTTGTCGGGATGAGAGGTGTTTCCTCAGGTCAGTCACCAAATGTACACAAATGAAAGTGACATCTATTCCCATTAGCATGCAGCTTGGCATGCTCTATATACAATATTAGTAAATCAGACCATATGGCTGAAAGCAGGACGCATCCATCACAGGGCAAACACACAGAGAGAGTCACATACAATCGCATTCACAACTAGGATCGACCGTAGTCACCAATTAATTTCAACTGCATGTTTTTAGACCATCGGAGGAAGCCAGAGTCCCCAGAGAAAACTCTTACATGTTCGGTGAAAACATGCAAATTCCAGAAAAGCGCCAAAGAACCGAGGCTCGTTGTGAGGCGAGCCAGCTACAACCACAAATATTGACATGTTGACACTGTAAACACATAACACAGAATGACCAACGTATGAATAATTCTCTTATTCAATCCATTTATTTAATTTTCATGCTTAACTTCTAATTGATTTCCCTTAATAGTTCTCTGGTGAGCAACAGGTTGCTTAGAGAATAAAACGTAATGATGAGAAGTAGTAATGAAAAAGCAGACACAGCACTGCAGGGGCAGAAGTTTACTGATGACCCTGTCTCATGATTTCCAAGAAGGTACAACGAGTCGCTTCAGAGGCTGGTGAGGGAAACATGGAAACACGAGAGAGAAACACTTTACTGAAACATGTTTGCGACGCCGACCGCTCCCGGGTGCAAAATAAAGCATTCCTTTGACCCCTGCAGATCCAAGATGACATTTAACTGAGAGCATTTTGCCCAGAGGTTGGAGGAAAGAGCAGTGACGCTCCATGATAGATTGGGAGTAATGGCCGATTGTCAACAGCAGAAGATGGATGTAGAGGAATTTAAGCATGACCACCTTCCAGTTTTAGTTCAGTCCAGAGAGAGAGGGATGGTCTTATGATGGCCTTCTTACTGCTGATATAACGTCTTTGTTTCTCTAACCTCATTTCATTCTCACTACTCTATTTGACTCTGTTTGCCTTTAGGCTTGAGTTTGGTTTTTGCACATCATAACCCATTTCATAGTTTACATAACACCCTATTACGCAGTCTTCAGTTTTCAACAGCATGTTAATAATGGTGTTTAATGCTCCACATTACAGCCTGACTGCCACCCTACCTCCTTCAATTTCAGGTCAACTAACTTCAGGAATGCTAAATGTTGCTGTGAGGAAATTCTGGAAGACATCAGCTTGAGTTTAGCCCCGCAGGAATTTTCCTTTTTAGTCCTGTAAAAACGTGAAAATTTGAGATTGTTTGTAAAAAGTATTTACCACCTTTTCTGGGCTTGACCCCTGCATACTTTCAGTCACCATGCCTTATGCACGATTACCATTCACCAACCGAATACAAAATCAAATGCAAGTTGCAGATTATTCAAGTATTGAACTTTTATCCTTTTCCCTTCTCAATGAACTCTGAAACAAATAAAAGCATTCTTCCAGCACAGTGATGCATACATTGATCTTATGTGCCCTGGATGTATAAATGTTATTGCGATCAACGCCACTGCTGCAAGACCCACAAACGACTGGTCCCATGATGGGAGGGCCTGGGTGATTATTAAGAGGATCAGAATCTAGGTCTGGGACTTACACAACAGTAGCATTATACAAACAGTGCAACTAATACAAAGGCCAAAACAATACCACTCTGTGTGACATGATCCCCCTCATCCCTCCTCCATTCATTCTTAATTCCTGTTCAAGTTAAGTTTTGCCCTCCTCAGCAGTTCAAAGTTGAAAATAATTATCATTAGTTTCAAATACAGGGACCAAATTTCAAGCCAGAACATTGACATAGCTTGTTATTACTGAATATATGTCTATATACAATGTGTTTCATTGTATAACCAAATAAGGCTAATAAGCAACTTCAGTAAATTTGTATTAAATTGCACATAAACCAACAACATCCTGGCTGGGTGTGGTAACAGTTAAAGGAGCATAATGCACTATGGGAACAAAAGGAAGCACAGAAATGTGATAAAAAAAAAGAGAAAAAGAATAGAAGAGGACAACTGTATTGAAACTAAAGACTTACTGGTGAAAAGAAAAAAAGAAAAGAAAAACAAACCTGTTGGCAAACAAGCACATTATGGGAACACGCAATTTACTCATCAGGAGGTGATGATGCAAAAGAGAAATGTCTGAAGGTCAACGATAACATCACCAGGAGCAGGAAAAAACAACTGACGTGAGGTTAAATGGTACGATGACAGGAAGCTTGAGCATGAAGCCAAAACCAGATTGAGTTTGCTTGATTGAGAAAGGAACGGTATTATCCTGCTGCAATGATTGACCATCTGCATCGACCCAAACACTGGTGGCAGCCAGACATTGTGCATGTGAAGACTTAAGGAGCTCTGAGGGCACAAATTCAGAAAGGGGTTAGATCAAGGGTGTCGGGCGTATTTAGGTTTATGGGTCACATACATTCCAGTTTGATCTTCACTGACGCTGTGTGACCCCTATGAATGAATCAGAAAAAGTTGTTACCACCTTTTGTTAATTGTCCTCATTAGAGCCATTAAAGTTATTCTCCAAGTAACAATTTTACTTCCTCTTTCAGAACCCTGGAAACTCCAGAGGAAGAACCAGATGATGAAAACCAAAACAAGGCTGCAGTCCATAGTATTGGCTTGTGACTCGACGAGAGCTGACGTGTAAAAAAAAACCCTGTGAACGTGTGACAGCAGGTCAGGTTGAGGGACATCATAGGGAGACTTCATTGTTAAGTAATACTCAATTCAATTAGTCAGTCAGCTATACGTCGATCTGCCCTAATAGTATTACATACATCCGGCCCTGAAACTTAATTTGGTTCATTAACCTGGCTGACGCTGAGCTCTGAATGTGCATCTCCATCAAATGTAATTGTTCACGTTTTGAAATGACTGCGCACAGCTGTCAGACAATGAAGCTTCAGGTGTAGAACTGAATGCATTTAATTAATTGACAAGTGAATATAATTGCTGTTCACTTTCTAGAATTAAAAAAAAAAACGGAATTAGTAAAAGAAATCTTGATGGTTCCGACATTAAATGTTTATATGAAAAATCATTGTGCTTTATGTTTCTACGCCAACATAGCGTGTTTCTCATGTCTCCACATATAAATCATTTACGACACAAGACAACAAAAGCAGCAAAGAACAGCAGCAGCTTAACGAATGAGATGAGAGTGTGAGGGTGGACGGAAAGTGCATGGATAAGAACGCGGCTGTGTGCAAAATGTGCAACAAATATTCTACATTTCAACAAATCGTGACGTCACCTTAAGTGCAAATGTAAGTGCAAATTGTTCCTGTGTTAGATTTGAACAGTTTCTAACCAGTTTCAATTGAAGAACTGTTCCGTTTTCTATCAATCAGTAATTGATGCAATTAATTACTTTCAAAGTCCTAATTAGAATATTGCTTTTAATCAGATCTCACCACAAATAATTCTACACGCTGTGCTCGTTCTGATTTCATGAAACATCGTCGACATTTAAAAAACACCAAGAACAAGTTGTTCTTTAAGATCTGATTTAGATGCTGTAAATCATGCAAATGTGAAGTTCTGTGCAGATCCATCCTGGTATTAGGAGTGATTTTCATGATGCAACCACTCAGGAGTTCTGATGTCCAAATATGCAAATCAGAGTTTAAGCCAAGTGAGCTTCTTTTGCAGAATAAATCAGCTAATAAGAAAACATAAAGAAGAATAAATACATATTCTGGATTTCAACTTTTTTGAATGAGACAAACACAACAGGTTGACAACAGGTTGAAACTACACCGTAGTGAGAAGCTGTGCGTGTTCATATGGTTACGCAAGGGAGCTGGCGGAGGCAGCAGGTAGATGCTGACACTGGTAAGCTGCTCTGGGAGCTGGAATCTCTCCAGAACAACCAGCTCAACTATGCACCAGTAATAAGGTCCGAGTTTCTAGAACACGACAGCTGACACAGAATTTCCTGTTCAGCTCCACACATGTCCGCGTAATCTCTCTATTCTGGCCTGAAACGCAAATTAATATATGCTTTATTTATAGAAATAAGTCACTGCTGTGAAGGAATGCGCTCCGAATTTAAAGTGGTGGTCTTCCTCTTTGTGTTCTAATTGGTGACATTTGCAAACTGCGCCTCGTGCTCCCGGGCAGAAGTTGTTGTTTTTTTTCTTTCTTTCTTTACTGTAAATGTCAGTCAGTTGAACAAAATATCCAAGGCGTCTGGAGGTTTGTTTAATCTTTTATTGCAAACAAAATGTTGTGACTGCAGTAAACAGACGGAGCATTGTGGTCAAACTAAACTGAACTGCGCCTCTAAAGGTGTAGATACTTTGCCAACAGGTGCATTGTTGTTTTGTGGTTTGAAGATGCGCCGTCAATACAGATTTGATGAAAAAATTTTAGGAGGCCAAAGTTGATCAGCAGCTTTCAATAGCTGTACCACATAGCATTATTGACTTGTGTGTGTGTGTGTGTGTGTGTGTGTGTGTGTGTGTGTGTGTGTGTGTGTGTGTGTGTGTGTGTGTGTGTGTGTGTAAAAATATGTTTTTGTAGTGACAGGAAAGAAAAAAACATTCCCAAACTACAAAGTAGGTCAATAAAAGCTCTATTGGTAGTTCATGAAGTGACTTATGAAGGATTGCAGTTGAAGTTACATGTTCAAGAAAAGAAATATTGCTGTTTTAGTCTTTTGTGCACAAACAAAATGAGATTACGGTTCACAAAAAATAGCTGAATTTACCCTCACAGTAAAAATATGTTTGATTTATGTCACATGAAACGTGAAAACACATCGTTTTTGATTATTCGTTTGGGAAAAGTTTCGCATTCACATGGCAACGTTTTAAAAAAGATGTGCATTTACATGGAAACGGCCGAAACGTAAACGGATGCAGTTTGCACGTACGGCCATGAGTCGGTGTTGTTAGTTGCCTTTGTAATGAAACCACACAATAACAACAATGGCGGCCTTTGTTGTTATTGTCCATCTACTTGTGCATGTGAAGAATAACTATTTACTAAGGCCATAGTAGACATGCGTAGTAGCACCGTTTCAGAAAAGTTGCATTTTCCCTGTATGTACATGGAGAAGGAGTTAGAGAGCGTTTGAAAAATTGTGTTTTCAGTGGCTCCAACCACCGTTGTCACGTAACACTAAACACGCCCTGTTTTTTTTGTGTTGTTGTGTAAACAAAGCCATATTGTAAGTTTTCTCGATGCTCTCTGCTCTGGTTCCACCTGGTCCTCCCATTGCACATCATCTTCACTGCAGCATTTGAGGCTCTTCACCTTTCGCTGGATTCTCATCTCCTTTGGTATGATCCCCAAGGCACCACTGGCTGCACACACCGCATGGTTTCCTGGCTCAGTCAGAAGTTCACTGATCGTATTCACCATCTTGCTCTTGTTTCTGCTGCTGGTATGTAGAACTACAAGAACTCACAGTTTCACTTTTGCAGGAAGAAAAAAAAAAAGCCTGTCTGATACTTGCACCAGTATTGTGGAGTTTATATTAGGAACAGAACACTTCATGTTTTCTATTTACATATTATTGTACAGTAATAGACCGAATCTGAACAAGCTGAGGGAATCATTGTTTTCTTCTTACTGGTGCCACACAAGACACACACACACGCACGCACGCACGCACGCACGCACGCACGCACGCACGCACGCACGCACGCACGCACGCACGCACGCACGCACGCTGAGTGTTTGAAGAAATTGAGTTCATTGTTTAAAAAGCAAGTCTCATTCCTTGCCATTTTTGGTACATTTATGTAAAAAATGTTTACATTTTAATTGTGGATTTGAACTAATAGACTATCAGACCCACACTTAAAGAAAAGAAAAAAAAACAACCCACCCTCCACCCAGAAATCTAATTACAGGCCCATATCCTACGGAAAGAGTTTTAGGGCCACTGATGAAAAAAAAAATTCAGAGGCTGAAAAAAACCAACCTTCATGCGCTTCAGAAAGAGTCGAAAATCAAAGTCGAGATTTTTGTTTTCGGAGGATAAAAAAAAAAAAACCTTCATATCCCACCTGCCCTTTTAGAAAAAGCAGCCCAGGTTTTGATTAACCTCAAAAGTATCAATCTGGTTTTTGCTTGGCTTGCAGTATGGAGACAAATCTGATCAGGGTCATAAATGATCTCAGCAGATTATTCTCATCATCATCAATCATCATCATCATCATCATCATCATCATCAAATTATTTTAATCACGATTTGTTAGGACCAATAAAAATAAAATGAGCTTTGATATGAAAGTGCCATCCTGATGACTTATAACTAGATGTATGTCACTCCAAAGAAAAAAAAAGAAAAGAAAAGAAAGTGTGATTCCCACTGGTAATCAAATAAGTATCTGTTATTGTGAGACATGGAGCATTTGGCACCAAATTACAAGCTACTTAGATTAGAGAGCCAAATTCCAAATGATAATTGAATTTCACTGATAGAGTGCTTTTCTTTTTCTTTTCTCTTTTTTTTTTTAAATAAATGGGGCAGTGGTGGCCTAAAGGCTACAGAGGCAGACTGGGAACGAAAGGTCGCAGGTTCGATTCTCACAGCAGAGAGGTCACCACTGTGGATCCTTGAGCGAGACCCTTGACCCCCATCAGCGCCCTAATGTGGCTGCCGACTGCATCCCGGAAATACAATGGCTACATGTGGAAAAAACTATTTTCCCAAGGGGACTAATAAAGTATGATTTGTTTAGTTTTCACTGCTTCAGAAGTCCCAAAGCGTTTTATATTGTTGGTCAAATTCAAGTATTGACTTGTGCGTGTTGCCTGTTCATGTGCTGCTCTGATTAGTGCCTCTGTGCTCTCTGTCAGAGTAGTTGTTGTTTTGTTTTTTTTAAAGAAAATCACTAATGTATTAATGAAAGTACATCTTGAAATATTCTTTAACAACACCAAAGTGTAAATCTTTCCCATGTTGTGTTACATGGTGGTGAAACATCCAAAGTGATTTTCGAGAACCAGTCAAGTGGAGCAGCTCTCCTAATGGCCTCTTTCACTAGTCGAGACGGCACATGGAATTGTGAGTGAAACTACAAAAGAATGTATGAAAGAGTATTCACAGAAAATAGACAAACAACAACCCATCAGGTGATTAGTTTGCCAACTGTGAAAAACATGTAACAGCTTTTTCAATGCTCTCATTTATTTCATTTTCTTTCTCTTTCTTTGGTGTGAAACTTTTACATTATCATTAAATTCATTAAAAAAAATATATTATTTTTAAGAAACTTGAAAACATAAAAACTCCTGAATATAAAATTCAGATTTAAAGGATCAAATTCACTAATGGTTATGTGTTCAACAATGAATTTTGACATCCTGTTGAATATATAAAATAGATATTGTATTATCATTTTTCATGAAAGTCTGGGCATTATTCGCTTAATTGAATTGAATTTTCAATTAAAGTGTTACTATATAATTTCTCAGATGTTTTGCGATAAATATAACTTCTGTTTTATCTGAGTTCAGAAGCAGAAGGATGTGTTGATGACAAGTTGATCAGTATCATCTGGTTTATTTGATAAATAGATCTGTGTATTATCTGCATACAATTAGAGTGTTTTCTAATAATAACCCTCAAGCAAACCATTCTAAACTACAGTGTTCTGTTAACAAAGTCCAGAAGATATGTCGTCATATATCTTGTATTAACACAAATACAATCTGAGGTCGGAAACTAAGGATGTATCTTGCATTTTGATGACGCATTCGGCTTGAGGTGGTTGGTGTTGCCAGATTGGGTGTTATCCCTCCTAGGCACGTTTACGGCGTGTTTTAGCTGGGCTTTCACCTTCAAGGCTGTTTGGAAATCTAGAACTCTCTTGAACAAAGAGAAGCTGTGAACGAGCGTCATCCACACAATAACGCTCATCAGACAGAAATACAGTACGTTCAGTTCACGTTCGCCCAAAACATGAACGAGTTCATGAACGATCGTTCAATGAACTCGTTCAGGCACGACACTGAAAATGATGGAAGCCAGTTTAGTGCTGGACCTTTAACCCTGATTAAATGTTACTGGCTCTGTTGTAGGATGTTATGATCGATAGTACTAAATATCAAGAGCAGCACTGAGATCAGGACAAGAACAGAGAGCAGAATTCTGTTGTTGAAGAATTTCACAGTTCAGGTGTCAGCCTGGCCATAGCGCCGAAGAGAAACCTCAGGTTATTTTGTTTTCTTCTGTTAAGGAGGAATAGTAGGCAGCTTTTTTTTTAAATAGAATAACAAATTGAGGTTGAGGCCATTTCACTATAGTTTTTATAACTTCTTCCAGTTGTGAGGAAAAACTCATAGAACTAACTAGAACGAGGACTCGCTTGAGCGCATACCTTCGCCGCCATGGAAACCTGTGGATTACAAGGTTGTTTGATCCACCACACCACTCCTTCCATCATTTGTCATGGTTGTTTGAATTGCTTCATGTTGTTGCAATGTTTAGGTTAATTGTGTGTGTGTGTGTGTGTGTGTGTGTGTGTGTGTGTGTGTGTGTGTGTGTGTGTGTGTGTGTGTGTGTGTGTGTGTGTGTGTGTGTGTGTGTACATACAAAAACATAACCTTCACCTGCAGATTAGACAAACCACTCAATATCAATAAATGCATTTTAAAATCAAAGTAAAGTAGATTGGCAGTATCAAAGAGTGTGACAGTAGAAACTATAATAAGTAGCTGCCACCAGTGTACAAAACACACATATCCCAAGCACTTTGCCTGCATTTTATCAATAAAATTTCCTTTCTTCTGCTTTTATCACAAATCCCATCACGTACAATCGGATGCTGATGTTACTTACAGTCAGAGAGCTTTTATGCTGCAGATAAGAGGACTGTTCAGTTGAGGATTAAGGAGGTATTTTCACTCCATTAAGCAGGAGTTTATTGTAACAATATCCGATTAGACGATGTGTTTGACGAGTGATAACGTTAACAGTTGGCTAAGCAAGACAAAGCCAAAGCAACTGTATGAATATTTGCAAATGTAAGACTTCAACTCAGATATTAGTTAGCGGTTGCCACAATTATCAGTTTTTATGTTTGTTTTTTAACAGTGAGGGGTGATAAAAACGAGAACAGAGAATAGGAAAGTGGTGAAGGCGACAGGAGGTGCAATGTTCGAGAGGAAGAGCGAGGAAGATTTGGGAATACATGTGAATCTCACTGAGGTCTCCGGGCTCGCCATCAGGAGCAGCAGGAAGGATCAGGAAGACCACGGATTATCCGGCACAATGGCGAAATGGGATGTCTGTGAATAAACAATAATCCAAAGTTAAAATCCTCAACATGTCTGCACTGACATCAAGCCAGGCATCGATACACGCACGCACGCACGCACTCACGCACTCACACACACCCTTAGATCTAGTATGAAGTGCAATTGTGTAAAAGTGAAATGCAATTCAATGAAGAGGTGTGAGGATAATGTGCCAAAAGGAAAGAGGTGGGAAAAAAAACGAGAATGTAGGTGAAAATGGTTTTTATATTCAGGATGTTTGTACCTTCTGTACTCAACCAGGGAATGCAGTGGTGGTGTTTTCTCTCCTTTCGCCATTAAGAACAGAACACACTGCACCACTAATCAACGCAGAAATTCAAGCCATTTTTAAAAACCTATTGATGTGACAAAGGGTCTGTTAAACTGGCTGCTCACAGGTGGGAAGAGGAGTGTGCGTGGAAAAGAAGAAAGCCTGTGAGAACTTACTGTAACAGAACTTCTTTAAAACACCTGAGCTTCACTTGAAGCATCAATCTGTTCTTACCTGTGTAGTATCAATTAGTTTGAGCTCTAAATCTAGTAGTTACTTAGATGAAATAGACACAACATTCACATCTTTTCCTATAAAGACATGGAAGCTAGTGTCCTGTTTGTGGAAGAGCATCAAATTCCAGGAAGATTACAATATTGAACAGCAAGTGTTTGATTAAATTAAATTTGTTTTAGCTCAAGCATTATTTATTTACCCTTTATTTATGTATAACAGTTCACCTGCTGTCTTGGATGTGCATCTAGGGTGTTATAATTTCCACAATATGCAAAAAGTTGAAAAGACATGAATCTGGTTTGGGATATTGTGTTGGAGTTTAAACTTTTCTTTGTGGAACTTTTAAATATACAGTACAATTGTACAGAAAGTGTAAACACCCTTGGAGTTGACCTACAAAAACAAACAAACATGAATTCCCTCAGATGGACCGACCTTGACAAAAAAACTAAAGAAGCTGCTAAATACATCAGCATTGACACCGACTAATCACAATTATTGCCTGTCCTGGAAAAAGAACATATGAAAAATATATCCGACGTTATAACTTAATCTGCACATTTGGCCTTGTACAAAGGTGCCCGTGAAAATTTGTAGGATTACTTTCAAAATGTAATCCTTTTCAACTACAAGTTACCTGTTAAAAACTGGAATCAGTAACTTAAAGTCAGCAGCTGATTACTTCTCGTTACGTTAGGATTACTTTAAAAGCAATTGCTCAGTGTCTTTCTATTAAGAGACATTTTGAATACATAGCAAACGTTGCTGTCGTTCCATAAAATCGTTCTGTAGTTTACTTTTAGATTCCAAAAACAATGTGAATCTAAAACAATTCAAAATATTGACTTTTGTAAAACTAAATGAGAGAAAAAAAAAAAGATTTTTGCTTTTGAAAGGACTTTATAGAAACTTGACATCCTTCATTGCTCCTGTAATAATTTAAAAACCCACTAGCTTGTTATTTTGAGGAGGAAAGTGACGCATTTCATAAGTTACAATCATTCTGACCAGAGCTGTTGCTTTCTTTGTCCAAACAGTAAAGAGAACGTGACTTTTCTTAAAAGATTTCTATTTGCAGACATATTATTTCCAATTGGTAGTGATGTTTGTATAATTGGCGTCCTTTAACCTCACATCTAGTCGCGATGCTCCTCAGAGGTGTTTTGTTAAAACAACAGTTATTCCTGAAGACAGAAGAGGTCCAATGCTGTCAAGGTTGTGTTGCTGCAGAGCAAATTATACAGATTTTTAAGTGAATGATTCTTTTACACATTTGCAATCAGAATTTCACATTAAGGAAAACACATCTTGACAATAATAACAGACACTTGTTGACTTTAAGAGATAAAATACATTAGACGCATTGTGCCATGAACGCAGCAGTAAAGGTTTTGCATAGTTAACAAGCACGGAAGAGAGTCTGAGAAAACTGCGGTATGATTATTTGCAGTTGACAATTTTGTGCTCAGTGGGTTATTTTCCACTCCAATAACGATACGTAAGTGTGTAGAAGATTGCACAGCATTAAGTAGTTTGCGTATTTATCTTCCCATCTTGTGTGGGAACATTAACTTCATGCTGCAGTGAATGAAACGTGCCGCTTCGTGATGCCTGGCGTGTCTTCACCCGATGCCGCCCAAAAATAAATTAATAAATAAAAGTAACTGCCAGCACTATGCACACCCCCCCTTCTAAAAGACATACACACTAGATTAAAATGGCACACATCAGATTAAAACGGCACAGTGGAGGAAATGATTTCATGCAGCTGACAGATGAGCTGAAGGAGGGCACGTCAAAACTGACTTAAAGAGACTCAGACAGCAAGTTAGACACTGAGCGTGTGTGTGTGTGTGTGTGTGTGTGTGTGTGTGTGTGTGTGTGTGTGTGTGTGTGTGTGAGAAAAGATGCAATTACATGAGAAAGACTGACTGAGCACGAAAGTATTAAATGCTGACCACTAGGTTTGTAGTAAAAAAAAAGAGTTGACTTTCAGTGGAGTAAAAATGAATTTGATGAAGAGGCTGTGACAGATGAATCTTTAAATTGCAGTCAAGTATTTTGGGGTAAAAGATCATGAAGCAAAGAGGTGGCGCTGTACATGGTTGGTAGCAAATCAATTTACCAGGTGTTCATTCTGTACTTTTAGGATGAAAACAAAAAAGGACAATAGATCTCGTTTAGGACGGAAGATATTTTACATTTTTGTGTTACTGAAGTTAAAAATGAATTGTGTTGACCAGAGTTAGCTGAGTTTCACTCTGCAGTGTTTCACTTGGCTGATTAATCTGACGCGTTGCGACTCTTTACCCGGAAACGTTTCCAGCCAAACAAAATAAAAGAATTTTCCTCCATTTACACAGAGAAAAAACATTTTCGAAAAGTTGCACTCTCCCCCGTTTACGTGGAGACGGCGTCAGAGCGTTTTCGAAAATGCTGTGTGAACTCCTTTTTCAACTCAAACAAGGTTATTTTAGCCAACCTCAATTGATTAATAGCTCAGAATCAGAATACTTTGTAATTATATGTGTAATATAATGAAATTACAGGTGCTGTTCCCTTTGGATCAATAAAATGTGCACAAATGCACTTAAAATCGATAATACGTGTAATGACATAACAGCATTCTAAATATAAATATATAAATAATAAGTGTTAGAAAAGTAAACGATTAAACAGACATACTTTATAAAAGCATCATGAACAGGATTGCAGTTCACTCAGCAGACATTCACGGAATTAATATTTAACTTGAATAATACAAACTAAATTCAACTAAAACTCTCAATTGACCTTAGCTTTAGCCTCGTTTGGCTTGGCGGCTCAACTTAGCTCAACTCAAATCTGATTAACTTAATTTAGTTTTGCTTCACTTTTGTTTATTCTGGCTCAGTTCAACTCAGGTGATTCTGACTCACTTTATTCATTCAACTTATCTTTCTAGTCAAGTTTTTATTTATCTATTTATTAATCTTTATCAAAGAATCAGAACAGCAGAACAGTAGAAACAAATAATGACAAAGTTTTTGAGTCTTATCCCTCTTGTCCTTTTCAGTTTCTGCACACGTTTTATTTTGACGCTCACTTGTCTCGTCTCCGTTTCAGTGCTCTTGTCTTCCCGTCTGTCTTCCCTCAGCGTGTGATCGTCCTCGCTAATGTGATTTACGTGAGTCTTCCCCTACAGAGTTTGTATAAACAAGCTTCCTTCGTGTTTCTGTGCCAGATTGTCCCGCAGTTCCCCTTCAGGTTTCTTTGTGTTTTGTCATATTTTGGGTTCTTTGCTTCTCTTCTGGACTCGCCGTCACTCTTCTGGATACCTTTGCTTGGTTTGTTTTGAACCTGATTTCAAAATAAACTTTTTGAACTTTATTCTCCGGGTTCTGCCAGTGAATCGCGACAATATTCACTTTATTAATAATCACGTAATGTAGCTGATATTCATCCTACTTATTTCAATCTAACTCAATTAGCTTGGTTTTTCTAATCTTAGCTTAGCTCAACTCAGCTGCAATTAAACCCGATAAGCTCAGGTCAACATTGCATCGAACTCCAGTTTACTTGACTTAGTTTGACTGAACTAATATTCACTCAAATGAACTAGTTTTTTTCTTCTCTTGGTTTGTCTCATTCCAACGTATATGTATTGGGGGAAAACAGGCTAACCTGACTTATCATAACTTTATTTGCTTCAAGCAAAGCAACTTTATTAATATTGAATTCTCTTATTATCAAGTTTCACTCAAAGTCACGTATTTTCCTTCCATGTCTTTGGAATGTATTTAAATCTCTACTAAATCTGGTGCTGTTAAATTCTTATTGCATGAATGTCATTTTGATTTGTAATGATGATACCATAACTGTGAAGTTTATCTTTTATCATGTACTTTTTATTCTTCTTACTGTGAGGCTTTCTGTTTTGACCAGGAAATGCTGGAAATAATATCTGGTTTATGCTCTCTCTCTCTCTCTCTCTCTTTATATATACAGTACAGACCAAAAGTTTGGACACACCTTCTCATTCAAAAAGGTTTTCTTTATTTTCATGACTATGGAAATTGTAGATTCACACTGAAGGCATCAAAACTATGAACTAATACATGTGGAATTATATATTTAACAAAAAAGTGTGAAACAACTGAAAACACGCCTTATATTCTAGGTTCTTCAAAGTAGCCACCTTTTGCTTTGATTACTGCTTCGCACACTCTTGGCATTCTCTTGATGAGCTTCAAGAGGTAGTCTCCTGAAAGGGTCTTCCAACAGTCTTGAAGGAGTTCCCAGAGATGCTTAGCACTTGTTGGCCCTTTTGCCTTCACTCTGCGGTCCAGCTCACCCCAAACCATCTCGATTGGGTTCAGGTCCGGTGACTGTGGAGGCCAGGTCATCTGGCGCAGCACCCCATCACTCTCCTTCTTGGTCAAATAGCCCTTACACAGCCTGGAGGTGTGTTTGGGGTCATTGTCCTGTTGAAAAATAAATGATGGTCCAACTAAACGCAAAGCGGATGGAATAGCATGCCGCTGCAAGATGCTGTGGTAGCCATGCTGGTTCAGTATGCCTTCAATTTTGAATAAATCCCCAACAGTGTCACCAGCAAAGCACCCCCACACCATCACACCGCCTCCTCCATGCTTCACGGTGGGAACCAGGCATGTAGAGTCCATCCGTTCACCTTTTCTGCGTCGCACAAAGACACGGTGGTTGGAACCAAAGATCTCCAATTTGGACTCATCAGACCAAAGCACAGATTTCCACTGGTCTAATGTCCATTCCTTGTGTTCTTTAGCCCAAACAAGTCTCTTCTGCTTGTTGCCTGTCCTTAGCAGTGGTTTCCTAGCAGCTATTCTACCATGAAGGCCTGATTCACACAGTCTCCTCTTAACAGTTGTTCTAGAGATGTGTCTGCTGCTAGAACTCTGTGTGGCATTGACCTTTTTTTCCATAAACAAAACCAAAATCAATCCATAACTGACCCACCATGGAGTTTTAATGCTCAAGTTGAATAAACAAAACGTGCTACAGAGAGCTCCAGCTGCTCATTCTCGTTTTTATGTGTAATTGACAGTTTTGGAGTAATTTTTGATCTCTGAGCGAAAAACAGTTGATTAATTTGTCTATTTGATGATTCATTCACTCCGACGGAGATGCATGTTGCATGCTAAGCATGAAATAAATAACTTCACAGAGGAAAAGTAATTTGTCAGCTGAAAACAGCAATGTGGGGATTTGCTAACAAGAAGAGTGATGGTGGTCAGTCTGTGTGAAGATCAGTTCAGGATTTATTGTAAACCCAACAAGCTCAGCCTGTTAAGTCCAGTTTACAAAATGCACCGTAAACAAGCCTCTTTTAGGCTGGCTTAGTGTGTACACACACACACACACACACACACACACACACACACACACACACACACACACACACACACACACACACACACACACACACACACACACGGTGTGGAGGTTCCCTGCTGCTCATCCAATTACAAGTGTTCCCTGGGATGCTGGGATAAGGGCCGTTCAGCTGGTCAGCGATGATGAATAGAAGATAAAGGAAATAAAGACATTAATTTCATTTCAGGAGTGAGGAATGGGAACTAAGTGCTGAACTAAAAGCCATACCACTGTCAGATATTCAATGATAAAGAATATGGAGGAAAAAAAAACTCTGCAATGTCCGAAACGGAACTGAAAACAATCTGACAAAAAAGGAATGACTGGGATAAAAGTTCTGTAAGTGAAAAAAGCAGCTACTCATGCAAGATTTTATATGAATGTCCAAACTGAAGTTACCACCAACTACGAAGAAACTTTTGACTGGGATGACATTTAAAAGTGGATTCAGAATAACATATATTTATTACCTCCATATTGCTGGGAAATATTCTCCTGAAATCGACTGTTTATACCGTTATACATATATCTTTTCATTTGTTGCATCTTCATCTCATTTTTAAAATGTATATTATTCTATTATTCTTTTTCTTTGGTTTCTATTAATGTTTCAGCTGTGCCTGAGCCATCTCAATGGAATTTCACTTTGATGGGAAGTCTAAATGACAAATACTATCGACTTTTGAAAAGGCAAAGGAATGGCGACCACAGCCTGGAGACCAATTAACTGCATCCAATTCATACATCCTTACTGATGCCACATTATTATTTATGGTACCCTTTGGTGAAGTTATTTCTCAGCCTTTTCTGTTCACGTGTAACCTTCGTTATGTGTGCTCGGGGCAGTGGACTGCTCCTCTAAAGAAAGCTAGAGGGCTGAATCCAGTGTTTTCAAATGAAAACGTTTTGGGGCTCCGTTTACATGACAACGCTGCTCTGGGCCATTTTACATTCGGAGCCAATTTTTTTTTCATTCATCACTTGGATAATTTCAAACCAGCGACTGAATTGCAAGTTGTTTTCGGAGCTGATGAGCCGAAGCTTGTAAGGCTACGCCCTCATTAATACAAAATACAAAGATTGAAATAGGACACTTTTGAGGTTTTTCTATATGGTTATCGGCAGACATGCAGCTTTACATATTATTCTTAATTCATTAACGCTACAACTGGATTTGGAACGTGAGAAACCCAAAATGGATGGAGAAAAATTCTGTACTATAGAGGTGAAAGAAAAAGTATTGAAAATGGGGTTTTGAAAATGTGTACAATCAAAAAAGAATTCAAGCTCTTTGGTTGACAAATCTATAGGCGATTTGCTAATCATTCTGTTTCTGTTAAAAAAAAAAAACACATCTGCAAATCTTGGAGTGAGTAGTCGTGTCTTGCTGGACCTGTTCACTCATTTTGTCTGACATTAACAACTAATGGCTTTTTTTTTCTTCTTTCTTCTTCTTCATGTACGGTTTGAATCAATGGCTTGGGTGTATTGTTAATAACGTGTCCTCCGGCTGAGTCTCCACATGAGCGACAGGGAACAGTTAAGCCACCTGATCTGAAAGGATGAAGCGAAGACATATAAGATGTTGGAGGGAAAAGACGGGGGAGGGGGGGGGGGGCTTTAAAAGCGAACAGTAGATGAGTTGATAGATTGAGAGAAACAGGGTGGATTGTAAATGTGCACAGGAGTGTCAGCGAAGAGCAGGTTGTCTGTGTTCACCCTTAGAAAGAGAATGTAGAGACAGATTGTCAGAATCAAGGATGACAAAAGCCATCCAGAGGTAGGAAAGTGTTTAGCAGGCGCTCGGTCACCCCCATTACCTTTAATGCTCCAGTCTGTGCAAGTAAATTCAATGTAGAATACTTTGCGAGAAGATGGGGGTGAAGCAGAGATTGAAAGTAGGATGGTCCAAGAGAGGTGAGAAAAAAATGAAATAAAAGCACAAGAGAATAGCTACAGAGACCGCAGAGGAGGAGATCCATTATTCCTGCAAAGACGGGATGCCCTTGGCATCCAGCATTACTGTGACAGATTAAGGGTTAATGTCCAGCTGTGGGCTTTGAATTGCAGAGACAAATACTTCCATCATATATACATAGAGAGGAGCGTGTGCAGCTGAGAGCAGAAGCCAAAAGCAGCCATTCTGAGAACAACGCTCGCACTGATTACTGCTCGATCGCATGCTTCACCATATGGCCCAGAAGGATCTGCACAAGTGAGTTGGACCAGAAATCTCCACGTTTCTCTCTGTAATGGTGGAAAAGAACAAATTCTGCATCTTCCTGGTACAAAATACAGTAGAATCATTTTTGCTTGATACACTGAAAGATCTTAAATCCTCTCGGGTACAGTGTGTTTCTTATCATGATAATATTTGCAAATGCATCCAGCTTGTCAGGCTGCATGATTCCTGCAGAACATTTTCACATCATAGTAAAGTTTGAGGCGAATGCTAGTTTAATAGCATTGAGCTTTATTCGCTGCATCATTGATCTCTCAGATGTCAGTATTTTATACTCTTTACTTGTAATATTTTGCAAGTTAGTCCGTACGTTTGTCACCTGGAACGGATACAATACAACACAATGGAGCATAAAAGTCTTTACTTAAATCGGACGCAAGTGCAAAAATAACCTAAAATACATCTATTGTTAAATAACTCATTAGAGTCCCGATGAGACACAAACTTATTTCAAACAGTGACCAATTCACAACTTTACAGCAAAACTGAGTGAGTCTATTAGAAAGCTTAGCAATCAAGGACATGCATTAAAACTATTGAACTACAGTGACAGTAAGATATGACATACTTAAGCAAATCAAACAGTGACACAGATGGAAAGAAAAAAGTTATTTAAAAGGTGAACTTAAGAGTGATTATTTAAATACAGAGAAAAAGAAACTGATTAAATATATCTTCAAGACGTCAATGACAAAAAAACAAAACCAAAGTAAAGCTGTTGTGAGCAACATGTCAGCTTGTGTTCTGTCATTGTTTGTCTGGAGGAAATGGTGACGTGACCACATAAATGTCACTGGCCTGATCAATGTTTAATTATATTATCACAGTTCTGACAGATTTACAGTATTTGCCTCTGCCACATAGTCATAAAATCATTTCAAACGGTTCAATCTTCTCAAATGATCACAAAAGTAATAAATATGTTAAATGTAATTCAAAACACATAAATAACACAACAGAAGATCGGGGAGGGTTGGCTATAAACAGAAGAAAACTTGAGAATAGAATTAGTCGATATTGAACCTCTTTATATTTGTATAATACGTAAGAAAACAAGTTTGTTTTTGTTGACGTGTTTTGATTAAAAAGCTGGACAACATGTTTTAGAAGCCAGTGAATCAGTTCATTCTACATAATGCTGCAGTGTATTTGTCACAGATTCAAATGTTTACGACCCAAATAATAAAAACAATCCTTCATGAAGCCAAATCCACTAAACCTGCTCACTGCTGCAGGAGTTCTTATTTTCTGTTTGCGTGGCGACCCTTCTTACTTCACACTGTTCACCTGAACATCACCTCAACCGATTGAACACATTTATATGCAGAGTTGAGAAAGTTCCGTTTCTACACCAACTAGATCAAAGTTCAGTTCACAAATTTTAAAATTAACTAGTTAAGTTCATAGTTCATAATTCTAAAAATGAACTAGAATTTTTTAGTGACTTGCAACTACCTTGAAAGGCCAGCCGGGTTCAATGTGCTGTCTCAGGTTTGTTTTACGGAGTTGCTTCTTGAAACCCAGCGGGCAAAGTTTACAGAAAAACGTTTTTTTACACCTAGATCATCACTGACTTTTTCATGAAATTCTTTTAAATACCAGGATTTCCGGACTATTGAGCGCACCGGAATATAAGCTGCAGCCACCAAATTTAAAAAGGAAAAAAAGAAAAAGAAATATGGAGTTACGGGATGCACCTGAACGCATCACCCACGTATCAGCGGTATGAAGCTTAACCCTTAAAAAGCGAGTCGTCCTCTGCAGAGTTCAAAGCATGTTTAAAAAAAAAAGCGACCTATCATCTGGAAACGTGCTTTCCGGATGATACCATACGAAGATGAAGTATTAATCGTGGAGGCAGAGTCTGAGGTAGTGCTGCTGTCTTCAGTTTTTGTTTTTTTTGCTGCGATGCTTCGCATTTTGATGACGCATGGGGCAGTGCGACTCTTTGGTGGCTGCTGTTGCCAGATTGGCTGTTTTCCTCCTACATGTTAAAGGAGACATATCATGCTTTTAAATCCTTCCTTTTTACATATAAATCATACAGTTGTGGTCTATATAAAGCGGAACTGCAATGCTTGGGTCTGAATTCCTCATTATTAGAGCTCCACAGGCCCCTTTTCAACCCCTTTTCTGATGTGCTTCTGAGAGCAACTCGTTTTGGGGCGGTCTCTTCAAATGCAAATGAGACACTTCATACCTCGCCTCCTCTCCAGGTTGCAGAGGTGACACTCGGTTCAACTTCACCCTGTTCGGCCATCTTTGTAGTTTGATAGAACAGATACAATTATCTAGCGGCGCAGAAACGTTATATTCACACATTATTTACAAAATGTCAACAACGGAAGACTTGTCCATCCAGCCATACATGTTGGAGCCAGAGTCGGACCCGGCGGAGCGAGATGAAAATGACGATGATGCAGCTGCAGAACAACGTCTTCATATGGATGTAACGCAATGGTGTGTTACTATATTTACACTAACTTCTCCATCCATGCCCACTACTACAATACTGCCTGTATTACAACGACTATTTAACACAGAAGTTACATTATAATCTAAAACGAGCACACAGCACTAACATATGAAGACGGTGCAACTGCTAATGCTAACAAAACAATGACAGGGACGTCTTATCATCACACTTTTTAGCGTTATATACAGCTTACCGAAGTGCTCTGTTCGTCGTCTCCATAGATAGAAGGAACTGACCGCTCAATCAGACCAAGTCTTTCGGCAAATCCTTCTTTATACTGGCGGAGGTTGCTGAAGCAGTCATCCTTAAAGTGATTCGCGCACACAAAAATGACCTTACCCACAGATGTGGGTACATTTCTGTGAAAAATAAAACTCAACCAGGCACTTGGAAAAGGTTCTGATGCTGGGAGACGGTGTAACGAAGCTTGTGGGTTACTACATCCAACAACCGAACATTTCGACTTATCCTCTCGTAACTTCGGCACCCTTAGGTTGGACTACAAAATCGCAGCGAGAAACAAAAATGGCGGATTGCTCGAAGTGTCGATGTCCCAATTTGGCAGTTCCGCCGGGAATACTGTGACGTAATGGTTCAAAAAACGTAATAGAGAATAGAAAAATCGAAACGGATCGCAAAATATGACCAAAACAGAATGTAAAGATATCAACGGAGCACCTGAAGAGACTACTTTGAACTTTTCTGTACTTCTAAACACTCTAAATATACAACAACATGCATTTAAGGGCTAAAAAAGTGGATTTAGCATGATATGTCCCCTTTAAGGCCCATTTTACGGTGTGCTTTTTATTGTTACCGGTGTCGATAATTTGACAGATAACAGATAAACCGTCTATTGTTATACAGAACTGTATCTAATACAATTGTCTTTCTTTTCTTAGAATAGAAATACTTAATGAAGAAGGTCAAAGTTGTTAGGCTCTTAAAATCTTAAAAATATTTGATTTGATTGTTGTGTGCTCTACAGCATTCATGAAACAGAGTATTTGAGGTGGGAGTGCAGAGCAAAAAAAATTAAAAATATATATAGAGAGAAAACCTTGTGGAGTGGAACACAATTCTCTGCAAATCCATTACCTTGTACAATATGTTCAGCTTCTCAAGAGACTGCGACTGCCCAGCTTCAGTGATTAAAATGAAAGAGCTTCTCTGACCACAGGAAGGATAATGAGGAAATAAATGTGTAAGAAATACTCTGAACTTGTTTTCCGAGTTGCCAAATGCATAGGAATACATCTATTTGGTAAGTAAAGTTAAATTGCCTGTCATTAAGTGCACTTTGGGACTGTACAGGCAGTTGAAAAGCGCTATATAAGTGAAATCCATTTACCATTTACCATTTACCATTTCCACAGTTTGTTTTAATTAATATCAAACTACCACAGTGTAAGTGCTTAATTTCATACTGTTTGTTTGATCTAGATTACAGATTCTGCTTATGTTTACAGAGTGAAATCTTTACACTTTCAACAATTAATTCTAGCAATTAAATCTAGCTATCTATCTATCTATCTATCTATCTATCTATCTATCTATCTATCTATCTATCTATCTATCTATCTATCTATCTATCTATCTATCTATCTATCTATCTATGTATTTATAATGGGGAACCATATTACACTGCACTTTGAAAGCCCCCTGGTGCAGTGTGGTCTAAACTCTACAAAACGTTTCTCCTTCTCTTGTTTTGAAATCTAAAGCTTCTATATCTTAACACAACTATGATGCCGTCGTCGTCCCAAAGCAACAGCAGCAATAAATTACCACAGGATTGGATCGACTTCTCTCTTGACACTGTGTAACAAAGCTGGGATACATAAATAGAATTATTTATTGGATTTCTTATAAATGCTGGTTCTTTTTTTTTTCTTTTTTTTTTTTTGCTGGCCAGTGGCCACTCTGCTGAAGTCAAAGCAACGTGCTCAAAATGAACAAAACAAAAACAACTATGTATGAGGGAGGAAAAGGGGAGACAGAGAGAATTGCCTTCACAACATTATTATTGAAAGAATGAACAAAAGGATGAATGAATGAATGAAGGAATGAATGAATTGCCGTGTCTGTGCACGTGCAAGGGAGATGGCGTATAAGTCTGTAGTCGCTATGGCAACGGTGTTGTCTGTCAGGATTGTGCACTTTAACGCTTTATAGGACTCTGATTGAGGTAAGAGTGAAAATGTCAAGTTCAGGTTGTCAATGAGAGATGTTTGTAATACCAAGATACTGTTTTACTCTCAGATTTGTGACTTTTTGTGACTGTGATTAAAAAAAACATTTTCTACATCATAAAATCAGTTGAAATAGATGAACCGGACGAACCTGCAACTGTAGTTTTCATTTACAAGCAAATTTCTTCAAAACACCAGAAAATATTGTGGCTCCACTTATACTATAGTCCACATCACTGATTTCCTGTGATTCACGGAAAAGTAAGAACTATTTATGACTTATGAAATCGTTTTGGTGTGTATTTAAAAACCGAGATACTATCACCAGTACACGCAGTGACATGCAGTATTATCACGATTTGTTTTTTCCTTCTTGATTCAGTCCTTTGGACTGGTTCACTTACTTTGAGAGCAATATGCATTCTCAAAGGAAAGCACCATTTTTTTATTAGTCTGAAAAATGAAAGGGACAGTGTCTTTTACATTTCAAATGGTTTTCAAAACAAAACAAAAACCCAAAAGGACAATGTTATTTCACTGTTGAGTAGAGCCAGGGTGCTATTTTCAGTAGAGACAAAAGCCTCTATGGTCTACGTGTCCCTATTTTTACAGCAACGAGGAGGGTAGAAATATGTTTTAACCTCTAAATTAGGTAGAGCGCTTGTCTCTCAAACACTGAGTTTAGAGTTAATTACACTCAAAAGGCAGATTTATAGGCAATAAATGACAGTTAAACACTTTATGACTACACTTGAGACATTTACTACGATTATCATTTATTATGGTTTTGTACGTTTTGTCAGTGAGCTCATTGAATTTCTTTTCTACTAAAACAGGAAGTAATGCTTTGTATTTCAAAGCAGTTTGTTTATTATGTAGTTGTTGTGCCTTTATCTTTAGCTATCAATTTACCATCACTAGTTTTAGGATGAGATGTCTTGCTGTGTGGATTTAGCATGTTCTCCCTGTGCGTGAACGGGCTTTCTCGGCACTCCACAGTCCAAACACACGTGTTTGAGTTTGATCAGCGGCTCTAAATTGATCGTAGGTGTGAATGTGAGTCTGTGTTGTAATAGTCTGGGGACTTTTCCACGGTGTTTCCTGTCCTTACCCTTTGTAGACTAGGATCAGCTCGAACTGAAGATAGATGGATGGAAATCTGTGTGTTTTTGAGGCTGATGTTAAAGCCCAGAGTTACAGGAAGTAGCGACGTGTCAACCTTCGGGAGCAACATGTCATCAGTTTACACTATCAGACTGAGTCATAGCCGGCCTAAAGTAAAAGGGGAAAAAAAACAAAACTTCTTCTTGAACTTCTTCGAAAAACGTAATCTAGAAGCGAGGAGCTCGCCGATAAAAATAGACTAATAACAAAAAGGTTATGGGTTTTCACAGAGAAGACGGTGAAGCCACGACTGGGATGCAGCACGGGGACAGGAGAGGTAAAAATACTACCCAAGTTTCTATTTTCTCTCCTCGGTGGTCGTCTGCTGCTCCTCCCCTTCCTCTACACCGGTGCTCTATTTTTAGCGCGGGATGACTCTCCAGCAGAGAGCACGAGCGTCTCTCTGCCATCGAGCCGCACGTGCGGCCTCCGCACGTGCGGCTCTCCTCCGTGAGCTCGAGCGTCAGACACAACCCGCATCACCGCCGCCACCTCGGGTTCCGGCACGAGACCAGCTAGAGAAGGAAAGAGAGGAGAGAAGCCCATCTCTTACTTCACGTCAAAGAAAAGTAATTACACATAAATACTTTAAACAGATCAGAGCAATTTGTGTGTGTGTGTGTGTGTGTGTGTGTGTGTGTGTGTGTGTGTGTGTGTGTGTGTGTGTGTGTGTGTGTGTGTGTGTGTGTGTGTGTGTGTGTGTGTGTGTGTGTGTGTGTACATTGTAGGGGGCTATTTTTAGCTGTGTTTAAATCATTATACAGCATTGTGCAGTGCACGCTGTTGCCTCCTTCATTTTCATTTTAAACTCAATTTATGACTTCTACTAGAATCATCATCACGATGATGAAGCTCAATCAGCCAGGTTATATTTAACTTCCCAACTCAATCTGTGCCTCCATTTCCTGTGGCTACCTGCTTTTAAACTTAGTGAGAAAAGACAGCAGCCGATCTCAACTCACTATGGCCGAATGCAGCAAACACAGAGAAAGGTCACTAATCAATCAGAAGGCAAATACAGAGACAGACAGTCACACACACTCACAGTCATGCTCATTCTTATATATATTATTGATTCAAGTGATTTTGTTTTTTATTACTCATCCTTCTTAATATTTAACGTAGGGCCCCCGCCTCAATGGAGCTGGAGCCAATTACAATAATAAAGGGTGATAACCACTATGTCACAGTACAGCCACCACAACAGACATGTGGGAACACAAAACATGCAAAAGCTATGGTGGGTCAGAAGGGTCATAAACTGCAGAAGAGTTTGCATCTTTGCTTTGCCCCTTTTGGATGAAGACTTCACCTCGGAGAAAATGCATCCACTCAATGGAGTGGCAGAGAGAGCTGGAAGTCACATGGCTGAAAGAGATCTGGAAAAGCCTGACGGCAGAGCAGATTCACAGAAGCGAAACACAGACTGTGAAGAAATGTAATGAAAGAGAAAAGCAGGAACAGGAGGCACCCAGTGCATCAATGGTGGCAAATAAATGGATAGATAGATGGATAGATAGATAGATGGATAGATAGATAGATAGATAGATAGATAGATAGATAGATAGATAGATAGATAGATAGATAGATAGATAGATAGATAGATAGATAGATAGATAGATAGATAGATAGATAGATAGATAGATAGATAGATAGATAGATAGATAGCTCAGTTTCCATTTATTACTGCCCATCTTATTTGTATAAAGTATACATTTTGCACTGCAGCTTTTTGTTTCTGGCACCATTCTTCTTGCGCTGTCAGTCACGGTGAGTGAACATCAGGGAGGGGGTGACAATTGTCCAACGGAGAGTTCTCTAAGAGAAACTAGGGTCCCACAGAAGCTCCTAACCCACTCAGTGCACAATCGAGGGCGTGGTGAGTTATGGTTTTTACTGTGTGGTCCTCCAGCTGTGCTACAGAAGTGAGCAAAGGCCCAAAGAGGATCATTGAAACCACATCCAAAGTCCTTGGTGCTCCCTTCCATCTGTGGATGAAATGCAGCATGTCAGTTTAAAAAACGATGAGGTCTGTCTGGCAGGCTAAGAGTCATGAGGGCTGTAAAAGCTCCGCTTGAAGCCCGAACTGGTCTTGTACCCCAAACGCAAACTGAACCTATTTTATTAATTTAATAGCCTTTTTTTTTTTTTTTTTAAATATTAACCATCAATGCAGGATTTTTTTAAACATGCTGGTTTTGTTTCACATTTGCTGCTGCTTCTATCCACAAGCTACTGTTTTGAATCATATGAGGCTGTGACAAAAATTACAGTCATGTGCAATGACAATAAAAAACTTATTTCAAATACAGTAGCAATGGAGGTTTTTCGCTGGTGCTGTTGCAGTGTTGTCATATGTGACATCTGGCAATCCTAGATATTGTGTGTCAGTCAGTGTCGTGTGGAGAGGTTCATGGCTGGTGAGACACTGACTCCATCAGAATCACATTTACAAATATGTGAATCCAACTGAGTAGATTATCTATCATTTAATCCACAGTATTTTTGATTAAAAACATTTTTTATTATGGTTTTACCTTTACTTAAAAGCATGAAGTTCATGATCCTTCTGGACAAAAATTCCTTCAATTATTACCTCCTGCATCCACTGAAAGACCAGTTTAGGAAAAATGTTTTAACCTGATTAATGTCTGTGTGGAGAAATCAGATATGAGATATGAAACGCTATCAATGGTCAGGGTGCAAGCTGGCAAATGTAAACTCTCCTATAGGGTGCATGTATTTATATATCTCACTCAGAGTCCTGACCCGCCTTGAACCTCTCTGTTCATCACATGAGCTTCAGTGCAGTGAGTTAAAATCTATTTTTAATTAATTCATCTTAACCATTTCAGCTGTATAGACTGTTCTCAACGTGCTGCTCTCTAAGTTGCATGTTTTACATGGTCTGTTGGTGAAGTGTCATTATTCACAATAAAAAAAAAATATGTTGAAATTTGAAGGAATCAGCAACAAGAATAACTCAGCAGAAGTGGAGATACAGAGACCAGAACGGGTGAATCTCCATCTATTCCCTCTGGTAATTACTGGTTACTTTAATTAAAATCATGGCAAATTGGACAGTAGAGCAAACATCAGAGGAAATATCCTTCAATGGAGGGAGACAAAGACGCTGTTAGCAGCAATGAAGCAGAAAAAGGATGCCACCAATCACAGCTCTGGTGTTTTTCATCAGCACAATCTGTCATGACATTTGTGGCGACGCAGGATGTCAGACTGCAGCATTAGTTACACATCCGTGTGGACCCATGCTATAATGCACAGTGACGAGTCCCTGTAAGCTTCCTGTTTAAATGTCCCAAATAATCCAGGCTGTGATGGATTAATCACGGCAAAGACAAGACAATTATATATGGACGGATATTTGAAGGAATGATGACATCCAGCAATTTGAATAAGAGTGAAATTGCTGCTGAGACAATGAATGAATCGTCACATCCGATTTGGTTTGAGCCACATGTGTATAACATGGACTAAATCCATTGTGAGACTGATGTCACTTCAGTCTAGTTTCATTAACATTCTACAGGCCTTCTCCACCCCGAACCTCATGCTGAACCTATAAGTAGGTTTCTGCTTCCATTTCACCCTCATGTCCCTACATTTAATGAAATGTCGCCAGTGCAGGTTTTCGAAAATACATTTCTGGGTATCTCTCTTTCTTTCTCACAGCAGCACAGTGAGAACGTTAACATTGTATGGGATAGTTTGATAAAGTTCTTCATCAACCTATCAGAGAGTACGCTCCTGTAAACCGGCCATTGTTATACACTTCACACAGTCACACTGGGTCTGTTACCCCCCCCCCCCCCCCCCCCCCCCCCCCCCATACTGCTAGCTGTATTTTATTGATAGTTCCCAAAGCACACGAGTCAATTTACATTCCAATGTGCTGCACCAACACGCTGGAATAATCTGGAAAAAAAACATTGAAACTTATTCTCCAAATTGTTCTCAATGATATATGTAACTGCCTCCTGCCCACAGCATAATGTCTCATTTTACAATAATTGTAATTAGGGACCGAGACGAAATGGCCAGGTCCCTATTGTGTTTCGTACGCAACCGAGAATAAAGGCTGGGCCCTAGAGTAAGTGCCCCAGCATGAAAGGCCGGGCCTCCGCACAATGTAAAAATTGTGGGGAAAATTCCATCCAAAATGCCTTTTTTGATGCGGAAGAACAATGCTGTCCGATTTTTTTCACCCACGATTTCCAGCAAAATTTAACATTGAGTCTGATGGAGCAAAATCGTGCGGTTGTGTCAAACAGCGACTCCTACTGTCTATAGTTTACGTGTGACTGATTTGAAACCCACACAGACTGAAAGAGGACAAAAATTCCTCTCAAGAAATTATATTTTTATCCAGATATGTGCCCGAAAAGTATGGATTCAGAGGAGTTGTTTCCAAAATATTTTCAGAAAATCCGTCTCCTCGCACTCCTCTGGCCACGCCCCACTGTGTAAACCCACACCCAGGATGACGTCATACCTTCCGGAATGTTCCATCAGTGTCACCTCAGTCACACCCAGGATTGTCTATGAGCTGACCTGCTATCATGGGCTATATAATGAAGCTATGTACTAATGTGTGCTTTGTGGATGAGCTAACATGCTAGTGTGCACTGTTACATAATGCTAATGCTTTCTAATGCTTTCTAATGCTTTCTAATGCCAATGCTAGGGCTGTTAGCTTAACTGGTTAGCATGTAAGATTAGACCAGATTTCGGGTCAAGAACACCTGGGGGGGGGGGGGTAACCTGTGTGATTTTCAGGTCTAAGCATGCTAGTTAGCATGCTAACAAAGTTTGTTCGATTCAGCTGAAATTTGGGGGGTGGCCTTATGGGGGCGCTAGGATTACGTATCACTAGCTAATTAGCTGGTTCCCGCCAACTTTTGACCACGCCTTACAGTTAGGATGCTAACAAAGTTTGTTCGATTGAGCTGATATTTGGGGGGGTGGCCTTGTGGGGGCACCAGGGTCACGAATCACTAGCTAATTAGCTGGTTCCCACCCACTTTTGAGCCCACCCTAGATTGTTGGCGGCAACAAAATTTGTTCGATTGAGCTGATACTTGGGGGGTGGCCTTATGGGTCAGGAATCCCCGACGGGCCAGAGTCCCGCAAGGGTCGAGGTCCCGACCAACGCTGCTTGCAGCTTTAATTGTGTTAGTTTTTGCAAGTGTATCTCTTGAAAAGCTTCCAAAAAGAAACACATGGGTGATCGGATTATTTCACACAGTCCTTATTCTCACATAGGACACATACAAACTTTATTAAGGTCTGTTTGCGTGTTTTGTGTGTATAGTGAGAAGTTTCCATACTCAAACAGAGCAGAAGAGATGTGCCATTGTTATTAAAGTTTCTTCATACTTCACCAAGATTTTTTGAAAGGAGACCATTTAGAAAATAGACAAAAATACTTTATAATCTGCAATTGTGCATCAGTCTTGATCAAAGCTCAGTGAGATTAATCAAAAATGACCCATCTTGTTCATCCAGATAATCATTTTGAACAATCTCAAACGTATTGGTCAAGAAAGAAAAACAATCTATACCTCTGTCCAAGTCATCAACTGATTTTCTCTTTATGTCACTTTGAAAAAATCTATAATCCTTTGAAAAGATGGAACATTAAAGTGAGAAATGAAAGAAAAACATTAGTATGAAGACCAGGTTTGTGTCATGTCTCAAACAGCCGACAGAGTACTCTTATTTTCCGCCTGCTAATGAATTTTGTAGAATTACTTTCAAACTTTCAAATATCATGATAGACCTTCTGTTGGTGATACATTGTGACCTTGTGCTGCCTCAATTCATGGATTGAAATCCGTTAAAAAGAAATAACTTTGGGATGGTTGTGAAGCGCAAACACACCAACTTACAGGATTTACATGTTTCATTATTTATTCCTGCTACGACTGAACAAAAATACACGATTCTAATGAGGCACTAAAGCTTGTAAATAAATGAATTGATGTTGTATTTCACAGACATGTTTTTTTTTGACAGATCTGAGAATATTTTGCCTTTTCCCCACATTTTTGTCATTTTTATCTCTGATTGGGGAAGGACCCATTAGGCCAGACGCCACAATTTCAGTTACAGGAGCTTGTTTTATTATAATCACTGGGAAAATGGGGAGGTGGAGCGAGCAGCCAACAAAGCCATGCTGTCAAGACAAAAATCCAAACAGAGAAAAGCCTGGAGCACAAGGAAAACAAGGAACACAACCAACGGTGAAACACAGACGAACCGGCTAACTGGACTCACACAAGATAAGCCCAATATATACTGGAGCCACCAGGTAAAGACAATCACACACTCTGGCACAGGTGAAACACATCAGGGCAGGGAACAGCAATCAGACACGATTTAAGTCAGAATCCTAAACCAACACAAGGAACCATGACAAATTTTCCAGTGTTGTTTCGTGCAAATAAGTTATCATGATTCCAATCCAGTTAATACTTAAGGGTCAGCTGTGGCTTAAATGATAGACTGATGAAAATATCCCACGGTGAACATAATCCTAAACAGTTGCCATAATATGAGAAAATAGTAAAAAACAAACATGTTTTAGAAGATTTCTGTGTCCTCACTCATATCATTGGAACATTTTAATAGTTACTGCTATGAGAGTAGCAGTAACTATTAACTATTTCATGGCTGTTGATAAATCTGCACTATGTGAGGAAAAAGCAAGGTCATCAAAAAACCTGCCCGCATAAATGTATTCTCTAAATCGGATTCATGGGTTTGACTCCTCAGATATACATTTCATATTGTTATTGCATCACCTTTTGGGGGTTGCTATGACGCAATGATGTGTTAATGTGATCATTTTACAATCTTAACAGGAGTTAAGCAGGGGTTTATTGAGTTGGATGAGTTTTGTCTTGTGTTTGGGCTTCACACTGATGGACTGTGTGAGCCGCAGGGTGAATGTGACTTATTTTTCGAAAGCACCTTGAGTCTGCTGAATCACTGAAAATATGCTGTATGAGTTTATTTATTATCACTGAGATAATGAGGCCTTGTTATTCATTACTTTTCTATTCTCTCAAAACTCCAAACCACTTAGAACGTGTGATGTTCAAATGTAAGACTCTCTTTTCATCCCGGTTAAATGAAATGCCATATATCACAATGTGGACATAACCTAATAGTTGTGGGAATAAAACAGTATAATATGTTCAACTAAGGATATCGGCCATTTTACCAGAGGTGGGCAGCAGCATTAGGAGCTGACCTGGGTTTTAAAAAATAATATTCTAGTCAAATAATAACATAGCTCATCAGTCAATATGTCAAATATGTGAAAACGCCAGTTCTGTAACCTGCATTTCAACAATCCTGAACTATTTCAGTCCTACTGACAGATATTGTAAAGAACATTAACTTTTGTGTTTTTTTGTCAAACGCCACCATTATGAACAGTATTGGATGCTCACCTGATTCGTTGTGGACAGTTCACAGAGGTTCTGTGTTTTGTTTCCTGATGTGAGATCATGATTTGTCTCAGACTTTTGCCTCACGTGACGCCACAAAGCATTCAGCATGCACGCTTTTAAGCCTCGTGTTCACGCCATTCCTACACATGTTAATCTTACTGAAACTGTGGACAAACTAGGAATTGCAGTTAATGTAATTGAAAGATGGCAGGTATTATTTCTTTTTGATAATTTTTTGCAATTTTCCCTGTCAGGGCCAGAGTTGGACCACCAGGCGGCCCGGTTTTGACCCGCGGGCTGTATGTTTGACACCCCATTCTGAGGTATTTTTATTCCAGTGCTCGGCCGTAGTCATGTATATTGATGTCTTCTCGTAGCCCCCGGTGGTTTCCAACCGGAGGGTTTGAGGTGCTGCCTGAGTCACAGGGGTA